>NW_024735503.1:4057578-4250078 GCF_018991925.1 Homarus americanus | reverse complement strand
AAATAGTTTTTAACATACCAACAAAAGTTTAGCATATTTACGTCCCCTTAACTTAGGTCCTTACCTGTTACAGCTTGTAGATCCGATCCGGGGTCTGGTCGTCTCGTTTTCTTTAGACCAGAACATTATCAGTAGATTTCCGTAGGTGTCAATGATGGCCACGTTTCATAACTTTTACCCCAACATACTATGGAGTGTAGAGTATATACATGTAAAATAGTTTTGTAGTATAGATGTTAAAGAAAACCACAAAATATATGAAACGTTTATTACGTTGATTTAGGAAAGCAATTTTGACAAAAGGGGGGGCGAGAATTTTTCGAAGTTAAATTTTGACCTAAACTACCACCAAAACATTATTACGCTTTCTTAATACATTTCACATTTGGCAGTCGACTTCAAGCGCTGATGATTGGTGACTTACTAGAATCTGTTTGTAAATGTATACCAATATCGTTTACGGGGAGGCTGGTTATTACCATTAATGCAGATGACAAAATGAAATGAAAATTCTAATACCATTCTTTTAGAATACCGTCTGCTAGGCAAACCAAAGCTCGCCTAGGATCTAGGTAGAGCGCCTTGCAGGGTGCTCTGCCTATTACAAATCAGTGTGAATATAAGTACAAACCCAGAGAAAACAAAGCTCCTCAGTTGACTGGTTTTCAAATAAAGCAGATGAGAACTCTCGGCGTCAGGAGAGGTGGGATGACTAACGTTTGATAGTGTTAACGCTGAAGGGTGTTAGTTAAATGTTGTGATCTCCCCTGCTACTGGTGGTGGTGGTGTTGCCGACTAATAGGTCAATAAAGGTAAACACGAGGTTGCCAATCAAAAATCCCGCCCTACTGGTGAGATGGTTCTAGAATCAAATTGCTTCCCATTCCCGCTGGTTGTCTCACCTGACCGCCGATAATTCTCAATAGCAACGTGAGAAAAAATTTAAATAAATCAAATATTTCCATCATTACTCCATGCTTACATCCAACAAAGTCAATATCTACCGCATTTATTATTGATCCTGTAGACACCAACTGGCCACGACATAACAGAAAATCAGCTCAATTTTGAAGGGGTCACATCTAATAAACCAATAAGTAATACATTATTAATCTTAAACGTACAGTGAATTCATGGGTTGTAACACTTAAGACAATAATAGATATTTAACAATATCAACACCATCAGGAAAGTTATAAAATTTGGACTGGTTGGATTCTTGTTGCCAATGAGAATTATGGTTATGACGTTTTCCTTGCTACAACCACACGATTCACTGGTTAATACAGTAACAATCTCTTCATACTTGTTGGTTTCGTCCTCTGACTGTCGGTACGCAACGTTACATACAAAGAGGCGGGACCGAGGGAGCCCGACCCCATGGGAAGTACAAAATGCTAATTGGTTCATTTAGCAGTAATAAGTAATGCAGTCTGGCTGGCCGTCTCCAACAAAGAAACGACCAGCCGACCCAAGCGTTGTTTTCACACTATCAAACTGTCTCTCCACGTTGGTCCAGAGAGCTCCATTAAGTCACATAGTCTATTCACTTCACAGTCTCTAAGGTGGTGGGAAAGAGCTGCGACACACTCGCCGGGTAGCCTGTGCACGTTTGTTAACCTAACAGCTGGGACTGCTCCTCAATGGTGAGTCACAAATGCACTGGGAAAGAAAGAAAAAAACAGACTCCTCGATCATAACACGTTCGAGGGGGGTCTTACAGGCAGCAGAGAGGCCGAGGGGCGACCGTTGTGGTGGTGTTGCGGCCGTGAGTATCGAGGTGGTGAGCGTAGCGTCAATGAGGAGCGCCCAGCCGCAGCCTCGACTACTGGTAGCCACGCTGGCGGTGTGAAAAGTGAGGTGTGAGGAATGGTCGACCCTTAGGCATCATTTGTAGACTGGAGTGTGGAGGGTCGAGTGGAGCATGCTATTAGGGGTTGCGTTCATCAGTTTTGGTCGCCCCCTTCGTTAGCATCTTCCCCTTCACCCTGCGTATCACTCGTCCACAGCGTCAGGTTGTCTCGCAAAAGCTGCATAATGAGCGTAGAGTCCTTGTACGAGTCTTCATTCAACGTATCCAACTCTGCGATTGCATCGTCGAATGCCTAGAAGTAGAAGAAAGGCAAATGCAAGTTCAACAAATATGAAGAACGAATATTCACCCTAGCATTGAAGTTCATTTTATAATTAAATGAACTTTGAAAACCTTGAAATAAACCAGAAATCACAAATGTAGCTTGCTATCCTGTTGAAAAGTGGGAGGATTTTGTCTAGATACTCCGGTTAAACCATGTCAATGTTAATTACTACTAGCATTTTTTTCAGTCCGAGTAGCATGCAATAACCGTCATAGGAAATCAAGAAGTTCCAATTAATTACAACACTACGTGAAACATTTGTACACTCTTGCTACATTAATCTGATGAACACAATTCCAATTGTTTAACAATTACAAAGATTTTACATTATAGGAGGCCGGGTTGAATGAGATTACAAGCCACCCCATCTCTTGTTAGGTAACGAGATTCGTAGGAAATAGTGGCACGAAATATTCAAAACGGAGGTTCATGTGGGGTATAGTCGGAGCCCGGGGGGTGGGGCACAGAGAGCAACAGGTTCTCACTCCCAGTAATGTCATCAGCCATGCAGGTCACACACTCCATCCTCGTGACCCTACGTGTACCACGTTTCAAACTACTAAATTTATACTTACAGTATAAAGGTTAACAATCTATGTCAAACAAATTCCTAATAGTAACTCGCAATTTCATAAACTAATAATAAATTTTGTTCACACACTGTTGAAGTTGGTTTAATGTGACCTCGATGTACAGTAAGACTGACCGAAGATACAAAAATCCACACTATCTACCAATAATCAAAAGTTGGTTAGTTTAACAACACAAGGTAAGGATTTTGTTAAATCTAATACTCTAAGTGATCTACCCAGCTAGTGAGCTGATCCCATGACACGCGGGGTCATGCAGAGGGGTCAAGGGTCAAGTTAGCGAGTGGTCACGTAAGTCACAGCAGCCGCACATGGGTTCAGGTCGCGTTACCTGCTTGGCTAAGTGACATGCTCTGTCGGGGGAGTTCAGGATCTCGTAGTAGAATACGGAGAAGTTGAGGGCTAAGCCTAGCCTGATGGGATGGGTAGGCTGCATCTTAGACTTGGCGATGTCGAAGGCCTCCTGGTACGACTTCTGGGAGTCGTCAACCACAACTTGAATAATAAACAAGGGAGGGTAAAATAAATAACGAAACTATAAAATAAATTTTGGGGTCTCCAAGTGACTGCCACGAGTTGCCAGTCAGACAGCATTATTACGTGTTGCTCCCCGCCGCCACCGGTCCCCTGGAAGGTGAGAGATTGTAGTACCTGTTTAGCTAGCTGGCATGCCTTATCAGGCGAGTTGAGGATCTCGTAGAAGAAAACTGAAAAGTTGAGTGCCAGGCCCAGCCTGATGGGGTGGGTGGGCTGCATCTCTGCCTTGGCGATATCGAAAGCCTCCTGGTAGGACTTCTGGGAATCGTCCACAACACCTGAACAAAGAAACCATTTTTGTTACAGAAACCTTATTCTTAAACTACAAATTCAGAAGCAAATAAATTACGTCTTTTAACCTCTGACCAACAGCGACTTCCGACTTTTTTATGAAATGTACAATTATAGTTTGCTACCAGAATACTCTTGGTGGAACAATTCAAGCGCTAGCCGAGTCAAGGCGATAAGCAAGTGGGAAGGTATTTCCGTCCACATCCTGTCAGCTCGCCTAGCTAGCTAATGAACCCCACCCACCCACCACCCTTCCCATCCAACTTATTACACCTGTCCGCCACTATAAACTAGACGTTTCCTACCCAAAACACATGGTATGCATGTACCGAATTTAAATTGTTAGATATAAAATGGCAAAAGTACTATTCAATAATCATTACTGTACTCTGAATCTAGTACAGTTTGAAGCCCTTCCCCTAAAACTTAACACCTCGCTCTCGTTCCTTTGCAATGGACACATTTTCCTCTCCTTCCAAGTGGCAGACACGAGAAAAAAGCGAGAAATGGGGAGATAAAAGAAGATATAAGCGGTACCCGGTAAGAGTAGAAGAGAATGGGAGACGGCAAGAAAAGGGTTGAGAAACGAGGAGAGAATGGGAATGTTACCTGGCAGGTGCAGGTCAGAACAGTACAGGTATATGGAAACGGCTAGACAAACCTAAGCGAGTCCCTTCGTGCCTTGTCCACACACTCCTTTACAGCTTGCTACCTAGTTAACATGATATAATCTAATACATAAGATGACAGGCCTAGATTTAAACATTCTTCACATCTACAGTACATTTGACTAATACGCTGGGCAAATATTTCAGGCCAGGTGAATTTGATAAAGTTGAACTCACTTAAAATAGAGATTAATAGCACACCTGCTCAACCTTCACCTACAGGCTTTCAGTCCTAATACAACACTAGTGTTGGCCATACTCCACATGACAAACTTAACTTGGCTTTGTGATGTGTGGAAAGTCAGTCACTGTACCCACACACCAAAGGACAATTAGTCTCGCTTTTTGTTGTCGACGCCCACAATCACACTTTCTCTACCAGACGCCCTTACTTGGCTTAGAATGTTCAAGCTTAAAAATTAATTCACAGTCCCACCTACAGTCACTATCATTAGCCTCACTATATTCGAGGTTGTGCTGAGCGGGCTTGCGGCAGCGCCAGTGAGGGCGGCTGACCTCACCACTGATATGCGGTACCTGTCTAAGCTGCTCTACTAACTAGGTCACCACCACTGCCGTCAGTATTCTACAAACGGCAAGCTCAAAACTTTCTTCAGTAAGAGAAGGAATTTAGCTTTTCATGTCTTAAATCCACCACCCTACATGCACAATTCCCAAACATGTTACACACTAAATTCAGACTGGTGGGTTAGACCTATACTGTAACGGTATAATGTGGAGTGGGTTACAATAGTAGTAGGAAGAGGAAGCAATAAAAAAGTCAATAGGGGTGGTGGTAGTAGTAGAAGTAGAGGGAGCAGCAAATGTGGGTGGAGGAGAGGGTAACAAAAGTAAGTGGGTGGAGGAGAGCAACAACAAAACTGGGTGAAGGAGAGGGCAACAACAGCAAGTGAGTGAAGGAGAGGGCAACAAAAGTAAAAGTGGGTGAAGGAGAGGGCAACAGCAGCAAAAGTGGGTGAAGGAGAGGGCAACAGCAGCAAAAGTGGGTGGAGGAGAGGGCAACAGCAGCAAAAGTGGGTGGAGGAGAGGGCAACAGCAGCAACAGCAGTGGTGGAGGAGACAACAACAGCAGCAAAAGTGGGTGGAGGAGAGGGCAACAGCAGCAAAAGTGGGTGGAAGAAGGAGGAGAGGGCAACAGCAGCAAAGGTGGGTGGAGGAGAGGGCAACAGCAGCAAAGGTGGGTGGAGGAGAGGGCAACAGCAGCAAGGTGGGTGAAGGTGGTGGGTGAGGAGAGGGCAACAGCAGCAAAGGTGGGTGGAGGAGAGGGCAACAGCAGCAAGGTGGTGGAGGAGAGGGCAACAGATGCACAAGTGGGTGGAGGAGGGCAACAGCAGCACAAGTGGGTGGAGAGAGGGCAACAGCAAAAGTAGGTGGAGGAGAGCAAGCAAGAAGTGGGTGGATGAGAGCGACAACAAAGTGGGTGGAGGGCGCAACGACAGCAAAAGTGGGTGGGGAGAGGCAAAGTGGGAGAGGGCGGAGGAGCAAAAGAGGGTGGAGGAGAGGGCGGGAGGAACAAAGGTGGAAGGGCAGGAGAAGCAAAAGAGGGTGGAGAGGGCAGGAGAAGCAAAAGAAGGTGGAGGAGAGGGCGGGAGAAGCAAAAGGGTGGAGAGGGCGGGAGAAGCAAAGTGGGTGGAGAGGGCAGGAGAAGCAAAAGGAGAAGAGTGGAGGAGAGGAGAAGCAAAAGTGGAGGGAGAGAGAAGCAAAAGTGGGTGGAGGAGAGGGCGGGAGGAGCAAAAGTGGGTGGAGAGGGCGGGAGAAGCAAAGTGGGTGGAGAGGGCAGGAAAAGCAAAGTGGTGGAGAGGGCGGAAAGCAAAGTGGGTGGAGAGGGCAGGAAAAGCAAAAGTGGTGGAGAGGGCAAGCAAAAGTGGGTGGAGGGGCAACCGCAGCAAAAGTGGGTGGAGGGCAACCGCAGCAAAAGTGGGTGGAGGGCAACCGCAGCAAAGTGGGTGGAGGGCAACCGCAGCAAAAAGTGGGTGGAGGCAACCGCAGCAAAAGTGGGTGGAGGGCAAACGCAGCAAAAGTGGGTGGAGGGCAACCGCAGCAAAAGTGGGTGGAGGGCAACCAGCAGCAAAAGTGGGTGGAGGGCAACCGCAGCAAAAGTGGGTGGAGGCAACCGCAGCAAAAGTGGGTGGAGGGCAACAGCAGCAAAAGTGGGTGGGTGGAGGAGAGCACAACAAAAGTGGGTGGAGAGGGCGGAGGAGCAAGTGGGTGGAGGAGAGGGTGGAGGAGCAAAAGTGGGTGGAAGAGGGCGGAGGAAAAAAATTAGAGGGCGGTGGAGAAAGTGGGTGGAGGAGAGGGGGCAGTAAAAGTGGGTGGAGAGGGCAGCAAAAGTGGGTGGAGAGGGCAGCAGTAGCAAAGTGGGTGGAGAGGGCAGCAGTAGCAAAGTGGGTGGAGAGGGCAGCAGTAGCAAAGTGGGTGGAGATGGCAGCAGTAGCTAAAGTGGATGGAGAGGGCAGCAGTAGCTAAAGTGGATGGAGAGGGGCAGCAGCAAAAAGTGGGTGGAGAGGGCGGCAGTAGCAAAAGTGGGTGGGAGGCCGCGACAGCAGCAGCAAAAGTGGGTGGAGAGGGCGGCAGCTGTTAGTGGGGGGAGGGCCGACACAGTAGGTGGGAGGGGAGGGCCGACAGTAGTTGGGGGAGGAGCAACAGTACGAGCCCCCACAACATATCGTACTGCTATGAATTATTTTAGGTAAATCCCAGTCCTCTGAATAAGAATCTAAGAAAATTCTACTTTAATGCCCAGTGAAAAATAAACCAAAATAAACCAGACAAGTTATAATGGTGGCTGGTTACACGTGTTACCACCCCCCCCATCTGTACCAGGTCCCCTACGGTCCTCCCTACCCAGTGTGCCAGCTGGGAAGGTGGTAGGTCAGTCCAGGTAGTTACTTGGCCAGTCAAGCTACGCCCTTAACCCATGAGACAAAGGCAAGCATGAACTTAGCACGCTTCCTGTTGGGCACTATAAACCTTCTGCGCTTCACCACACAGGATGTAGGGGTCCCCAAAAAAGTCCACACTAGTGGACTCCCCTTCACCAATTCCAAATCAACAAAATATATCCATAAGCCCCATTACTACCTATAGACGTAACTACAGACGTCCACCTTCCCCACATGCTACTACAGGGTATACTGCACAGTACCCCAATTCGTCACCCTGACATTTATATTCAAATTATATCTTCCAACCAATACAATATAAAGACGTTCTTAGAGCTGGCCACACTAGTACTTAGAACCATAACCTATCGTAAGTCGTACGAGAGCCGTTACCAACAACTATTGTATTACGTAATAAGAAATCCCAGAATTTCGTTACTATAAATGCCCACCTGTCTCAGCTACAGTATCTTCATACCAGTTTATTCCAGTATTAGCGAGCTCACAATGCCTTATCTCACGTAAAAACTTGCGTAAACTACTACTACTACTACGCTTAAACTCCTGGCGCGATCGCCACTCAATTGACAAAAGATTTCTTCTGGTCTAAATCTATGAAGGTTTCACTTCAAAATAGTTATTTAACAGGCACCAGACAGGACCGTTTCATCACATTCAAGACCGAAAAATTCCCCAAATCAGCCACGCTCTCCCATCTTTAGCCTCCGCGGGTGGTGCCAGCGAGAACAACTATTCTCGTTGCCAAATGCCACCCAGTCCATAAAGTAACATTTACTTGAAGTTCAGGGGGCATACGAACCTGGATATTAAAACCTTTGTACTTTATTCTAATGAACAAATTCATTAGATGACATATGAAAATCGAGGTGCAGAGTAAATATAGCAGACCGGATAGTTAATAGTTAGTGAGGAAGTTAAGGCGCGGAGAGCGGGATGACGACCCGCGGCTGAGTCACGCCTACGTGTGGCCAACGCCCCGCACCACCACCACTCTTTCAGCAGCACAACTAAATCTGACTCTTACCGCTCTTTAATACTTCACGTAGTCACGGGAAATGCCACCGCTTTCATCCCAACCCAGTGTTGTAATGGACACACTTCACATACTGCTACTTGTCACTCCAGCCCACGAACCTAATATGGAAGGATCCTAGCCTCCTTCCCTCACCATGCGGCCATGGCCAGGTAATCTTACTAGTTGATGTTCCCTGCCGAATTTACTAGACATGACCAATCGCCGCACATTCACTGATAAGCTTATCAAAAAAAATGCGGACGAAGCTGCCAAAAGCCAACTATATCAAATCTAACATCAAAACTTTTAGGGCGAATATAATGACATCTCGTGGCGCGTGGATCTGTAAGACAAGTGTAGGATGGATGTTCTCACCCCGGTGCTGAGGGCGTTCGTTGGCGTCGTGATAAACCCTTGAAGCAGCTGTTCCAGCGCCTACTATGCGCACATTAAAGATACTGTAGTAATCACAGCTAGAACTATCGCCTCCACTAATATAGAGCGCATGGACAACAATGTGGGCTGGCTATTTGGTTGGGACCTGACCAGGTGGTATGTCTCCGTCGACGAATTCCAAAATGAAAAACAGCTGCTTCGTTACCCAGGCAGTATAATTATATTGTTGATCCTCTATGTTTAAGTTAAAACATTTAACCTTGTGACAAATACTTGTCAAATCGCTGCCGTTTGAAAAATATGACTACACGTGAACGAATTCTTGCTGTTGGTTGCAGAGGAAAAAATAACGGAGCTTCACTATACTAAAACAAGCACAGAATCTTGGGTACTCACCCGCTCGGACATCTCCGGTGGCTACCTCAGCCAGGTACCTGTAGTAATCACCCTTCATCTTCAGGTAAAATACCTTAGATTCTGGATTTGAGGCCTTGGGGATAAGGAACTTGTCGAGAAGACCCTGGAGGGGGAAGAGATTAAACAATATTGAAATATATATCCAGTTTCAAGACATGCCTACAAAATACCCCCATACATGCCCCTTTCTACAGCCCAAGACAAATTACATTGCAAGGCTTAAGCTACACATCTAATCCTAATATTTCATACCACAATCAAGCTTAAGAACCCCCGGGACAATCACACAAGCATCAAGTCATAGTAACTTGATACATGGAACAGTAAGGAAGAGTCGAAGTAGCGGAGGGTGAACAAAACGACCGGGACAAGCACTCCCAACACACCTACAGAAGGTAAAGGTAAAGGAGGAGGGAAGATATGGGGCGGCGAGAGGGAAGATATGGGGGGCGGGCGAGAGGAAGATATGGGGGCGGGCGAAAGAAAGATATGGGGGGCGGGCGAGAAAGAAAGATATAAAGTAAGAGAAAGAAAGATGGGGGCGGGCGAGAAAGAAAGATATGGGGGCGGCGAGAAAGAAAGATATGGGGGCGGGCGAGAAAGAAAGATATGGGGGGCGTGGCGAGAAAGAAAGATATGGGGGCGGGCGAGAAAGAAAGATATGGGGCGGGGCGAGAAAGAAAGATATGGGGGCGGGCGTGAAAAGATTAAGGGGGCGGCGAGAAAGAAAGATATGGGGGCGTGCTTTTGTTGTTGATATGGGGGCGGGCGAGAAAGAAAAGATAAGGGGGCGGGCGAGAAAGAAAAGATATGGGGGCGGGCGAGAGGAAGATATGGGGGCGGGCGAGAGGAAGATATGGGGGGCGGGCGAGAGGAAGATATATGGGGGCGCAAAGGAGAGGAAGATATGGGGGCGGGCGAGAGGGAAGATATGGGGGCGGGCGAGAGGGAAAGATATGGGGGCGGGCGAGGAGGGAAGATATGGGGGGGCGGGCGAGAGGGAAGCTGATTATGGGGCGGGCGAGAGGGAAGATATGGGGCGGCGAGAGGGAAGATATGGGGGCGGGCGAGAGGGAAGATATGGGGCGGGCGAGAGGGAAGATATGGGGGGGGCGGCGAGAGGGAAGATATGGGGGCGGGCGAGAGGAAGATAAGTGGGGGCGGGCGAGAGGGAAGATATGGGGGCGGGCGAGAGGGAAGATATGGGGGCGCGCGAGAGGGAAGATATGGGGGCGGGCGAGAGGGAAGATATGGGGGCGGGCGAGAGGGAAGATATGGGGGCGGGCGAGAGGGAAGATAGCGGGGCGGAAGCAGAGGGAAGACATGGGGGCGGCTGAGAGGGAAGGATATGGGGCGGGCGAGAGGGAAGATATGGGGCGGGCGAGAGGGAAGATATGGGGGGCGGGCGAGAGGGAAGATATGGGGGCGGGCGAGAGGGAAGATATGGGGCGGGCGAGAGGGAAGATATGGGGCGGGCGAGAGGAAGATATGGGGCGGGCGAGGGAAGATGGGGGCGGGCGAGAGGGAAGATATGGGGGCGGGCGAGAGGGAAGATATGGGGGCGGGCGAGAGGGAAGATAGCGGCGGGCGAGAGGGAAGATTGGGGGGCGGGCGAGAGGGAAGATGGGGGCGGGCGAGAGGGAAGATGGGGGCGGGCGAGAGGGAAGATGGGGGGTGGCGGGCGAGAGGAAGATGGGGGCGGGGCGAGAGGAAGATGGGGGCGGGCGAGAGGGAAGATGGGGGCGGGGCGAGGGAAGATGGGGGCGGGGCGAGAGGAAGATGGGGGCGGGCGAGAGGAAGATGGGGGGCGGGCGAGAGGGAAGATGGGGGCGGGGCGAGAGGAAGATGTGGGCGAGAGGGAAGATGGGGGGCGGGCGAGAGGGAAGATGGGGGGCGGGCGAGAGGGAAGATGGGGGGCGGGCGAGAGGGAAGATGGGGGGCGGGCGAGAGGGGAGTGGACACATCTCGCTGGAGTTGACATTACAGGGATGCTCATTAATGGGCGGGGACACTAACAATCGCCTGATCCACCACCCATGTCAACCCAGAATTCATAGCCAGCAGGAACTGAAGGTTATATGGGAGTCGATGCTACTTTTCAAAATAAGAAAAACAAAATGGAGTCGGCAATTACAGTGGTGGTCCGAAACGGCAACATTGATCTTCAAACGATGGCCCACTATAATGTATATTTTTCGTGTTACTTGTTTAATGTTCACGGTGAGGCCTATTTTCTTGGTTGTACCAGCTAGTAAAGATAAAGCTTCAGCAGAACACAAGGTACTGTAGCACTAAGCGGGACGGGGTGAAGCACTGAGGGTGGTGGGAAGATGGGTGGGAGGAGGGAGGTTCGAAGGTAAGAGCAGGTAGGTAGGTGAGAAGAATGCGAGGTAGGTATGTGGGCCACACTAAGACGTGGCTCACTGCCTAAAACTAACCTCCCGTCAACAAAATACCAATATTTTAGTCGCCACAAACCCTCGAAAATTATTTAAATGGTTTATTTTACTTCAAAACTTACAAGATCCTGAAATTATCAAACGGACATGGCAAACTAAGTTACCCTCTAATACACATTAGTACAGGAATTGTAACCGCTAAAAATCAAACCCATTTATTGGGAATAGATTATGAATACCCTGTACTATCGTAGCTCCGCAACACAGCCAAGGTTATATGGCATTTATTGGGAAACCCGTGTACACTCGAAAAAAAAAACTGCCGTACAGCCGGGGTCCGATGATTTTTCTACTAACATTCCCGTTTTCTCGCGAGGATTGGTAAGCCTGAACGGGACATTTCGTAGGCAGAAATTAGCTATTTCATTGACAATATTGAATTACT
This sequence comes from Homarus americanus, assembly GCF_018991925.1. NCBI lineage: Eukaryota > Metazoa > Arthropoda > Malacostraca > Decapoda > Nephropidae > Homarus > Homarus americanus. The sequence continues at coordinate 4,238,258 of NW_024735503.1, read as the reverse complement.
TGGTTACAACAAGACTGGAGAATGTCAGTATATCTTAATAAATTAAACTATGTTATACTAAATTAAAGTTCCACACACCGTGGACTACAGTAACCATGGGAGTGGATGAGTTGCCATAGAGGAATGCATGATATGTTTGGCAGAATTAGTGGATATAGTCAAGGTGTAAGAATATCTTGCAACCGAATTTCTAATATTTGTATAGCCACTTCACTTTGGTTTAATGCCACATTATAGTTCTTTGCTCGTATTAGACAATATACCGAATAGCTCCAGTTTCGCATGCCGTCATAATGGAACCCGGCCCAACGACGTTTTACCATATGGTCGAGAATTCCGTTAAGTCTAGTACTGGGTTTCGTTTCAGAGTGCCGTTCACGTGTTTCGAGCACGTGTCCGAACCCATACACGCGCAGGGCTACCAATGCGAGGAATGCCCCAGGGGCCTTTTTGAAACGCTTCGTTTGTAGCGTCAGTTTGTTTCGCGCAGGAATTATAACGTTAGTTTTTTTTACCGAGTGTACCAAAATGCATTAAAGAATAAGCAAGCAAATACATTTGTTACTTGGCAGTGGCGACTCTAGGCGACTCGTACCTTTCCTTTCCGACAAACATTGATGCCTGCCTGTGGATATGATGAACTATGGATAAACACGTGGTAATCAACAATTCCCTGAGAACTACGCTTAAAATATTACTTTAATGAAGGATAGATATAGATAGATAGGTGTGTATGTATGTATGTGTGTATATATATATATATTATATATATATATATATATATATATATTATATATATTATATATATATTATATATATATATATATATATATTATATATATTATATATATGTAAATCTTGATAAAATCACACAGGAAAAGAAATGGAAACAACAGGTACCTTAGCTTTCACGTCTTTATTCAAGACATCTTCAGAGGCAACTGTTGCCTCAGTTGCCCTCTGAATGTCTTGAATAAAAGAACAAAACTAAAATATTATCAGACTATCTTATCCACGTTTTCATTGTGGTTACATGATAATAATATATATATATATATATATATATATATATATATATATATATATATAATATATATATATAATATATATATATATATATATATATATATATATATATATATATATATATATATACACACACACACAAGGAGCGAGAGCCATGTATAGAGTGGTCCTCTACTAAGTCTGCTGGTATTGACTGAGGCTACAGTCATTGAATGCCGCATAGATCTGCGGCTCAACTAATTCAACACAGGATAGCTACTTATGTATTAGGATATTTAACATTAAGGTAATAAAATGGTGGCAAAGGTGTGGCTATTGGGGGAGGCTGAAGGCCACGTTTATTAAAGAAAAAAAAGTATGGTGAAAATATGTAAACAAACCTGTACGAATGATCTGTACGAGTTACATCTGGTGGCTGGGGCAGCCAAAAATTTTAATAAACTTTTTCCATGGGGGAAGGGATCACTAAGTGTGCAAACACTAAAGCACAAGATAATGTTTATTTAGTAATGTAAATCTCCATACAGTATATATTTCCATTACTGCAGTGGCATCAAAACTTTTTGTAAATTTCTTCCCAGCTTCATGATGCCACAACACAAGTTGGAAAACAAAATTGAATACATCACAGCTACAATTGGAGCCACAACTCCACATCCGTCCTAATGCTTGTACGGTAAAAACAAGATAATTGCTCTGGGTGTTTGCAAAATCGAACTAATACTTCATATAGTATACAGTACAGTATATAGACTTTTCACTGAACTTTAATACAAATCTTTGTGGCAAAGTTTATTACCGAGATATAAATTAAGTTCTGAAAATATGCATCACAGAAATAACAATCTCAACACAAGTTCAGGTACTGTACTGGTATTCACTACAGCAAATGGGCAAGGTGCCTGTGGACGTGGGAGGTGCCGAGGAAATGAGCAAGTGGGCAAGACGCCAGTTGGTGTGTGCAAGCTAGCAAGATGCCAGTAGGTGAGTGCAAGCAAGTGGGTGGATGGGTATGAGCAAGCAGCTAAGTGGTTCAAGTGAGTGGATGATTATCTAAAATCACACGTTACAAAAATATCAAACTTTCTTGTGCCTAGTACCATATATTTAAGCTTACTTCCATTTATGTTGTATACATCTTTTAAAGCACCTGGTACTTGAATTTTCAAGCAAATACGTTGCCCCCCCCCCCCCTGAATTGTGGATGGGTACCAACATACTGTACAAAAAAAAATTGCCGTACTGTACGTCTAGAAATATTTACAGTCCACAGGAATAGCAAAACAGTCAGAATTACTACTAGGAGAGCTTACTACCTGGCAATTTTCAATGCTGTACATGTATGTAAAGCAGGAAAATTAATGGTATAATGCATCGCTACTGACAAGAGGCAAAACCCACTTCCCAGAGTAAATTAAATCCCTTTACCCGACAACATTACTATACAGTATTATCGAGTTCAACCCACATTATAGAACTCAAATTTTAGATCTTGTGGAAGTTTGTATTACTGTCAAGATTTTTTTTTAGTTGTTTGGCCATACAACAGTGGTGGTGGTGAGTCCTAGCACAGCCAAACACATGACACCCCAAATCACTGACAATTGAATGTTAAATAACTTTACAGACATGCCCTCTTTGGGTGCTACTATAGTATGCAGTCTAGCAAGCTGGAGTTGGTCAACCAGGATACTTAAACTGTAGCACCCTAGGTTACATTAATGGACACTAGTGTGAATATCCCGGTAGACCTACTACAGCTCAAGAGACCGCATACTATAGTGTAAAGATCCCGGTAGACCTACTCCAGCTCAAGAGACTGCATACTATAGTGTAAAGATCCCCGTAGTCCACACTTTACTGTAGCAGCATCCACCTTTGATTAAGGCTTCTCCATTAAGTCCGGAAATTAGATTAAAATAGATTTCCCAGAACTTCACAAGTTAATCTCCCTTCTCAACTGCCTGTTTGCCTTCACCCTTTAAAACATATTTTATGACAAAATTACGAATCTTTGCATATGTACTTACCAATACATCCTGGCATATTTCCCTAAGTTCTGTTTCGACCTGGAGGGAGAAAAATAACATGTATTAGCAACTTTGTATAAAATTTGAAAATTATATACAGTTGTAAATACCAGCTTATAATATAATAATACAGCTGTACAGCAGAATGAAGACTACTCACCTTCTCTCTGTATTCCTTTGCCATTTGTTGTTTTCGTTCAGAACCCTCTGTTTTCTGTTCTATGGAGGAAATAACTCGCCAGGAACTTCTCCGAGCTCCTACGACATTCTTGTATGCTACTGACAAAAGATTTCGCTCCTCATTTGAGAGCTCGACCCCTAGAAACAGAGATAAAATACATTTATCTTAACCATCATGTTATAAAGTCCCCATCACCCCTCCACTGATGCAGGTTATTTCTTGACATTTCCAGTAAGATTCTTACAAATTCTCAACATCTAAAGACCTATATAATCAGCAGTGTAAATGAATGACTAGTAATAATAGAAATCTTTGCCCCCACCACCAATCTCAACACCAAAAACCCACCATTTGATGTTTACTCTATAGCACAGCTCATGATTTGACATCACTCATTCATGGATGGAGCTTCTGGGCGACCATGTGGTGGCAGTGCGGAGGACAAACAAAGTGCTGTTTACCTGTTGCCCTCGATGATAAATCCAAATAACCACGGTTACAATTCTTACTCATTAAAAGACAAAATACACTAAGTGTAACAGCTGTCAGCATATGAACTATACAGGTGCTCCTCTACTTACAAACGAGTTATGTTCCTGGGGCTTGTTTGTAAGTCCAACTTTACTCTTGTAGATACCAAACATTGTAAAAAATTGAAAGATTGTGGATATTTAGTACAGCCTTAAAACCTGGCTCACTCTTCTCTTAGGCAATGTTTGTTCTCTGGAATTTTCTTCAAAATAATCCAGTCATCCACATTAAACACCTGTTCTGGCAGGTAACCCTGATGATGTTTGTATCTCTTAAAGTTTTTAAGTTGAACATTCTTAAGTAGAGGAGCACCCGTATATTTCTTTGGAGACGTTTGTCCTCTGTTCCCAAGTTGTTGCTTCACCGTCCCAAATCTAATTTTAGTAACATTGGCAGAAAATTCATGTAAACTCAGGAAATACGATATTGACACCATTCCTTCAGGAATATATACAGTATACCATACTTAACAGTATACTGTAGTATACTAAAAAAAAAATACTATATATATAGTACGCAGCTACCGAACAGGGAGGTACTACCGTCTGTTTAGATATTGGAAGCATAATGTATTGTCTAATGGTAGACCCTGCTGCCATATGGCATCACAAAAATTGTGACCAAGCACCAGGTTGCTGATCTGTCTTTGTGTGTGTGTACTACTGGAGTATATATTATAAAAACTTCCAAGTTCTGGTGATAAATAAGGTTTATTTAATAATATGCACCTTATCAAAGGCTTCTGTGGTAGGTTCATGGCCTCACCAGTCAACACTGGGGCTGTTAACAGAGGTTGTATAACCACACTGGCTGTGCAATTTAAAACTTAAATTTCACTTTCATTTGAACAATTTATTCCACCATTTAGGAAAGTAGGATTTGCCATAATTGGTAGATGCCTGAAATAACACCTGCTTGATTGTCATGCTGTACTGTATAGTATAATTACTTTTTTCCCCCTAATGATTGCAGCATGGTTACTGTTGACTTCAAGGTTCTATTTTAACTTTTCAGGTCTTTCAGCTTTGTCAATAGATGCTTAGTATTTTTTTTTAATCTTATAAGGTCACTACTGACATTTTCACAGCAGTAGTGCCATACTACCAGTGGTTGGCAAAGTAATAAAGTATTTGTAATCTACTTTAACTAAATAGTTTCTCCAACAATCTACTTTTTACTTCATTTTTGTGAACAAGCTATGCAGTGGAAGTGCCCCCCTTTTACTATGCTACAAAGCCGTTCATTCTCCATATTGATAAATGGAGGTAAAATTATGTAGTCTCCGGGATTTGCACGTTCTTGCCATGTACAGTTTAACACAAGTTATGTGAAGTGTACAGTATTTATTTTGGCATAATTATTATGAAGTTGGATTACCAAATTTAGTAGGATTAGTATGTCACTAGGTATTTCTTTTAACTGTAAAAGGATTTAGAATGTGTTAATCAATTACCAGTTTACATTTGCAGTATTTTAGTAAAATTCAGACATCGGTACTCGACTGTACCCTATATAGCATAGCTATTTTTGACAAGTACCCTGTACAGTAATTAGTATTGGCTGGCAAGGCGAATCAATAACTGAACATGTACTAGTAGCCTTCCCAACCTTATTCCTACTGTAGATGAACCACTTAGAAAGGACTTGACTGCCCAATACAAGAATGGAAATCGTAATTTGACCATCTTGTGTGCCACAACCGGACACCCAGAAGCCACAACACAGATGCATCACCTGAAGGGTAGAGCTGGATTAATTTTCATTCTACCTCGTTACAGCATTCAATTCATTGCTCAATCTGATAGGGAAATATTTTTTCAAGTCCCACTGATTTTTTTATATAAAATACTTATACAGTACAGTACTATGTGCTAACAACTTTAACTTCGATAATACAAAAAAATACAAAGATTAAAATGCCATGAACAACGCAAGTCCCCACACCAAAAATAACACTGATAAACGGGGGGAGGGGGGGCTTCCTGACATTTATCCCCTTATCTGGTGCCCCTCCCCCTCTTTCCACCACTCCAGGTCTTCTCTCTCATACTTGATACTTTTTTTGTTCTTATCAAAACTTTTCTCTTTGTGCACCGTCAATACTTCACACCTTTACAATGACAGCAAATCAATTAATCAGCTATACGGTATTGTACATCCCCATCTATGCCTTCCCAGCTGCAGTTTTCTGTACAAATTTCAATGATCACTCTTCCCTTAAGAGGTCTGTTTCTCAACCCATTACAGTAATTTGATGGCAGAACATCCACTTTTAGACACTGCTAACACACTCCAATCACACTCGTATTCATCCCTCCTTCACTTGACGGTACATATAACTTTTATTTTAAATATGGTATAAAACACTTTTTTCTCAGGAGTTCTTCATTTTCATGGCATATACGAGTACAGTATCCGACTCCCAATTACATCCAATAATAAACCACATATCTGCCCAGCTTACACATTTCTACTTACAATTTGTAAATAACTTGTACAAAAGTTTACATACACTGCTGATTATATAGTCTTGGTAATTTTCTAAGGTGCTCTACATTATTTATTCAAACAAATAAAGTCCAACAAACAATAAAAGCCATCTCATAACACTGTACCAATGTATACAGCACTATCCCTTCCTACCTATATTAATGTACAATAAGTACAAACCAGCAACTACACAAGGCCTAACCGGTTACTGTATTGGTAATTTAACCAACTCCACACTTCCCCTTAAATATATACTATACCCAGAAATAGTATACAGTATATATAGTTCTCTCATCACTAGGACAATTTGCATTTAACCACACATCAACCAGAACAGCAATAAACGGGTGTACTGCACCACTCTACTCCTGTTAACAGTGATAAAACAGGTGTGAACATTTGGCTTAAAAACTAGTGCTACCAGTGCCTCTACCACCATCACACCACATCTAGACCAGTCCTGCCACACCTCTAGATCAGCCCTACCACACTACACCTAGCCCAGTCCTGACCACCACCACACTTCTAGAGCAATTCTGCCTTCATGCCAGCCACACCTAGCCCAGTTCTATCACCATCGTGCTATACTGCACCTCAACCAGTCTTCCCAACACCAAGCTCGACCTAGTCCTCCCAACACCAAGCTCGACCTAGTCCTCCCAATACCAAACCCGACCCCCCCCCCCAAACCTGGCTTAGTCCCAATACCAATAAGTCACTACTGTCACCTGACCCAACAGTCAGCAACACATTTAGCCTAATAGTGGTTCCAAAAAGGCAAACCTCACCCATTAGGGCAATCACACCTAGCACAATAATACCATCACACTGCCCAATGCTGTAATCAAAACCACGATTGGATAGTCATTCAACTCCCACCCCCTCCCCCCAAGCCCAGTCTGATTATTTTACTGTCACACCCCACTAAGCCTTGCCGCCACCACAGCTCACTTAATCCTATTACCCCTAAAAATATTGGAACTACAGCAATTAAAACTGCATCCGTTTCAGTGCTTAATCTATTAATATTACACTTAGCTCAACTCTACTGCAGCCAAACAGCTTAATACTGTACTGTCAACTCTTTACTCCACCTATAATACTAAACCATGTAACCTAGAACTGGAACTGAAATTACATCTGTTTTACCGCTTCCACAATGTCACTCAATTGAATGCACTACAATATCCATAAAGTGAACACTGTAAAGCCCCTGCTGATTGGTTCCAGTGGCCTAGTTCCTTAATCCAGTCTGGGTAAAATCCACTTGACAAAATAGTAAGTGATCCCTGTCCTGTCAAAATTGAATACTCCCAGACCTCCACTACCTAATCCTTGTACTGTACACATCTGTTCACTAGTACAATATAATCCACAACCATCTTAACATCCAAAAAACTACTAACAAGCCAGAAAACTTTATTTACATTAACCATTTTAAACTACCGGTACAGTAATCCATCCCAATAATGATAAGAGCTACAAATTCATGACCGACCTATAAAGAAAATATGGTTGTCATATATTGACTGACATTACCAAATATACAGTAAAGCCTTTTTAAACCCTAAAGTATTTTAACAAGAATTTCCATTTCATAATTTTCCATTACACTACCAAATTATTTCCACCCCAAATACTGTTCTGTATTACTTGTGAAAACCATGAAAAGTCTCACCAAATATTCAAATAAAATTTAAAAAAATACATGTCCGACATGGATCTTAAATTCTATAACTCTTGAGACAAATATTAAGCTGGAGCATCTCCCAAACATAAATGCCATAGAAAAATACTGTGCTGTACTCACCAGTTTCTGTGACTTGCTTCATGGCTGCAGCCATATCATCGTATCTCTCTGCCTGTTCGGCGAGCTTGGCCCGCTGTACTTGTTCCTCCTTATCTCCCATTGTGTCTAAAACAAAATAAAACAAAAGTGAGGAATTTATCCACAAACTATAACATGTAATGTATTTTATTTAAATCTGACATCACACCTCTTCCAATCTTAAGACCTCATCAAATACTGTACTATACAGTACAGAAGTGAACAATCTGAGGTACACAATACTGTACTGTACATAAACTACAAAAAACTATCTTTGGCGAGTCTTGCAAAAAACACAAGCCAAAGAAAAATAGTGCACAAGGAATGGTAGATCTTGATAGATGCTGCAAGAAATAAGACTGACATGGTATGTAGGTTTAGGAGAGAGCTATTATACATTTAAATTTGTAACTACACCCATCACCTCATCCAAGTGCACCAGTGAATAAAATGTTAAGATTATTAGAGCAGCTGAAACATATACAGTACCAGTACAAATATACTACAGTACACATCCAACCTTGAGACTAGAACAGGTCTGTCACCACAGGTTTAGTTTGAAAACACTTGAGATCAAGAGAGCAATAGCTTCTGTAGTACCATACAACACTACAGTAAATAAAAAAAAAATCAGTTGGGTTGAAAGATTAATCGAGGTCAACAAGTTTATCAATTTGGCTGACAGCCCATTCAATTAATTCTGCAGTGAACTGTAACTAACAATTTTATGTACCCAATCCCAGCATAATCATCATGCTATGTAACAGCTCAAGCAATTAAATCAAACTGCAATGTCATCACCACCATCAACGCTTGCCTGTGCTAACCGCAATTCTAATTACAAGCCAACTCCAGAGAGCACTTTTAGAATTGAAGCCTTTTTAAAGTAAAGATAATAGCAACAGCATTATCAATGAAGCAACAGCATAAAAAGCAGTACCTAAAATGCTCCCTGCATCAAGCAACCCAGAATTGCAAAGGGCCAGAAGTAATCTTTTATGTAATAGCATCACTATTACAACATAAAATAATCCTCTACAGTACCATACATATATAGTTCAACAAGGCTATGACATTAAATCATGGCCCAACTGTAGCTCAACTGGCCACTGGTTATTAAAACATTAACTAAACTAAAGCCCCACTGGGTGCTGGGATATACACCAAGGAGAATATCTCCCATTTCCTGGTAATGCTGAATATTTTATAATGTACCCCATTAATATAAAAAGCAACATTTTGCAATGGTATTTCTCAGTGCAGTACAGTACACCTTTCCTGTTTAGTCTAGCCAACAATCTTTGTGAACATCGGACCTCCACTTCGTGACACCGAATATGGCTATTCTTTATCATCCCCATCAGGACAAAGCTACAGTACAGTAGTGAATGCTGGCCAATTTATATTAGCTAACAGGGGAAGTTACTTGTTATACAGTAACAATCATAAAATTATTTTAACTGAACAGGAAGGTGGCCGGTATTTCACTACATTTTCACACTACGGTAATGTCCTGTATAATGCATAAAAAAATCAGAATCGTGAACTTTTGCTTCTCAATGGCTAAAATGTCATGTACAGTACTTAGTTCTGTACAGTATCCCATTATCCACAAATGTAATCCTGTATGGCAAACTGTATTTAATTAAAACAGGTATTGTTCAGTGTACAGTATTTGTCAAATGGTAGACAAATACCAGTGTATGATCTAAAAGGTTAATTAAAACCAATAAATCTTATGATGATAATCCTCCACCTTATCCACTCTGTAGTACAGTACCCTAAAAAGCAAAAGGTTCAATGACTTCTCTGATGTCTGGATATCTGTAGGAGGAAACAATGGCATAAACCTTAGTGCCCTTTCTTGTCATACAGTACAATCCTCCTGTCAAGAACCAGCTACTGCCCTTTAATAAGGTTTGGTTCATCTCTTCAGACCAACGATTCGCCAATTTGTCGTCTTCAACTTAACTCGCATGTGAAACCTTAGGGTAAACCCTCTAACCCTTCACTGCGATTACCACACTTAATAATTTTACTCTGGCTACTGCCAGATTTTATTCAGCTTAGCAGGATACTGTACTCTTAAGAACATTCACAAAAGTAGCTGACAAAGCAGGAAAGGTACACCAGACCTCATACACCCTACAACTAAAAGCCCACCCTATCGCTAAATGTGCCCACAGTTCTTAACTAAAACCAAGCAGCTTATTGTGGAACTCCTTGACCAGATAACACCAATCACCCAAAATGCAAACCTTACTTTTTCTGCTAATAGCCCAACTGAACAACTCCATACATTCCAAGAGACCTAACAATTGAATCTGTCTGGGAATGAAGCGAGACAACTCTAATCACCCAAATCCCCACTTTAGCCATAGTCTGAGGCACATCTGTACTATATCTTGCCTTAGACAGCCGAACTGTTGCAAGCAATCCAATCCACCGGATAAATCAAACCGGATATACTTTTCTGGCAAACACCCCAATATCAGTGCTGTAATCTAGGTAGAGATCCTCAGCAATTTTCACTGTAAATCCACCTCGCCATTCTTAATTCTAGCTCGCTCAAGCCTGTGTATGTCATCCTCTAACCACCGATATTTCAGAGCCATACATATCAAACTTCTCACACCAGTTACACTGTACATCATTCCTTTGTCATTTCTGACTCTCAAACAAGCTAGCTTCAGCACCACCTACAGTACTGATCATGTAACCCAGGTAGCAAAATTCAAGATGATCCAGGGATATATCCCTTAAGTTGAGTTCCTCCAGTCTTGCCAAGGCCACACAATTACCTGTGCATAGTCCTTAAAAGTTGGCAAAATTTTGCAGTCTGCCATTTACATATAACACCTTGTGTATCCACCTTCCATATAATGCACATTATAAGAGTTGCTGCCAACCTTCCTTAGACAAAACATACGGCCGTTTTCCACCATGGGTCCCTTACCCATGCCACAAATCAATATACAGTACAGTATACTTGCTTTGCACACATTTGCACAAGGCCTTTGACTATGCCAGTCTTCCATTCCTTAAAATTTTCCAGTCTCTTCCAATATTATCTGCTATTAGCACAAGGCCATCAGCATACAACTATTCCCAGGGAAGGGCAGACCAGACCTAGTCTTGTTATGGTGCCTCTAGCACCATGATAAACAAAAAGGGGCTCAATACAGACACTTGAAGAACCCCAACCTGCACCTCAAAGACGTCATTTTCCTTGCCATTTACTTTTTTTAACCCTTCATATACAGTAAGGCCGTAACCACTCAAGACACTTCTTAACCCGACTTTCTCAGTGCCCGCTGGACTGTACTACCATGAGGTACCCTGACGTGTATTTCACCAAGTAAAGGTTCGTTTTAGATCAATCCATCAGAGTACTGTACCATCCTCATATCTTAGACAACCGACCCTAAATACCAGGTATTGCCCATAGTCCCCCAACTAGGAATGAACCCAAACTGCACTAATTAACATCCACTCCCCCCCCCCAATAACCTTTTTTTTGTAACTTTCCACAACTTTCATTACCTGATCTAACAGCTTCAGGGCTACTGTCTGTAATGATCATATTCAAAGGCATCACCTTAATCCTTGTAGGTATTCACAACCACACTTCTCATCAGTCAGCAGAAACAGAACATTCCATTGTGATTGTATTAATAAATGTCACCATCTACACATTTGAGGCTTTCAACATTTCTACAACTATACCAAGGCTTCCAGCCTTTTCTGTCGACATTTTGTCAATTGCTTTCTTCAGCCAATCTTTCAATCCTTGAACATGGTCCGTGTACAGTACAGTACTGACTTTGCTGCCCCTAGGTTATTCCTGCATTTTTCCGATAAACTCCAAACCCCAGTTGACCCGTTTAAGTCACCCTAACCCCAATACTGTATCAGGTACTGGTAGTCTATACGTATCAAATTTTCATATCGCATTTCAATTTAACACAAACTAGTTTGAAAAATATATATTGTCAAGTTTCATTTTCTCGCAATGCCACCGAGAAATTTTAACCTCATACAACACACCAGTTGATGCATAGCCGAGTGAAAACACAAATGCTCAATATGCAGCTCCTTACCACTAATTGCATAGCTAATTTTCTTAAACATTATTACATGCTAAGAGTATTGGGTGATCATGGTAATGGCTAATACAGTAGTAATGGGGTGGTGGCAAGTGGGCAGTTGATAAGTGGCCATGAGAAGATATACTTGAACATGCCTCATGTTCTATTTTGGACAGTATATCTGCACAAACAGTATATAGCCAATCCATTCAGTATCAAGACCCCAGGGTCTGGTGGAATAGAAAAAGAGAACCTCCAAAATTTTTATGTATTAGTTAGGTTGGTCTCCAATGTATCATTCTTTCAGACACCTGGAGTCTGGATACTTTTTGGATTGGCTGTACTTTATGTTTTTGTTTAAAAGGATTTCTGTACAAAAAATTTACCCAAGTACAGGTACTGTACTCCCAAAATTCCCAGACAAGAATACATCCCTACTTACTGCAGTCCAGTTCAATGCAGTTTCTTAGAAAAATTTGTAATACATACCAAGAGTCTTCAAGAACAGAATATTTGAGAAAGAGGACTACAGGTACAATACATGTATTCAGATAAACAGCCTCTGCTGTTCAGTACACTGTTCTTTCCTCTTTTTACACTTACACACAGTACAATACCTTAACAGCCCCATATAAAATTTTTCTTCGACCTCATACTTTTTCAAATTTTACGACTACAGTATAGTATAGTATACTTAGCTAAGCAAGGCTGTGAAAATGACAATGGAGGTACTGTAATAAGGTGTACAGTACCACTTCAGCATAAAATTTCCACCTTGCAAGTAAGGCAAGTCAAACACCAAGTCAGGTGTCAATAGGAGGAACAATATCCCCACAAAATTAGCTTTACTTGGTTGGAAGGGAATGGAAGAAATTTCAACTCTTTAGTGCCTGACCTAACCTTATCTTAGACTGGATGCATATTTTTCCAACAATTTGTCTGGTGTGACAAAGGTAGTGTTCTGAACACAACTCTCCCCCATAATGGGAGGTCCAACCTGCTAAATGCCTATTCAGAATCTTCAACTGCTCTGATTAACAGGTCAAATTTTCAACTTTAAGGCCACAATACTATATAGTTGGAATTGGCCCTCTACCCTTGTCATATCCAGGCAAACTCCAGATTACAATTAAATTCATAGTGAACCACCACTCTCAAACCTATTCCAATTAATTAGCATTCAACAAGCCCTCATCTTTTCCTAATCATTTTTATATTGTGTGTAACAGTGCCTTGAGAGGTGGAACACAGTATTAAATACTTTTAACAATTTCCCAAAATGCCTAAAGTTTGCTGGAATAATGGACCACACTTCTGCTCACTATGGAATACCAAAGCTAATTGACAGTTGGAGCCTCTACCAGCCTCCAAGCAAGATGCTATGTACCATGTGGTCCTTTTTCAATGTTTAAACTGTGCCGTGCAGTATTATCATTTCAACGAAATTAAAATAAAATAAAGGTTCAGAATTTCTTTAGTTATCTGAATGGTGTGAAATTCCATTAAATATTTAGGAATGGTACATGTTTTAGTGCACACTCCATGTAGTCAACCTCTGAACAATTTACATGACTGAAAGTGTGTTAGTTCTGACATCACAGTTAGCCATAAGGTTAGGGTGATACCTAAAATCACCTTACTGTGAGATAAGCATCATAATGCTTTTGACAGAGGGAGGAGTGATGTTGGTTCAGCATTAGGGTGGTTAATCTTCTGGTGATCCAAGAATTGTCTGGATAATTTTGCAATAAGGATTGTTGACCCGATATATTTTTCACTCGAGTATACTGTATACAGTACTGTGCACATAAAACCTTGTTTTAACTCCATTCTGAACATTTTATGAGATACTGTATGGTTGTGAAAGGTTACAATTGCTAAGACTCGAAATTATTCGAGCCTTTTAACTCGTTCATATGCACTTACCCTTCACATACAAGATTCCAGGCACAGTAATTCCTTCACATGCATAATTCAAGGTAATAACAACCCCAGGCTTACTCGAGGCAGACAACCTTCACCCCCTAAAATACAGTATCCCAGTAATCAACATCCAGTCTTCAATAGCACTAAAGTGTTCTACACTACAAACCACGAGTCCTCTACACTGTATACTGTACATTGCTGCTCTTAGTTATACAGTATAATGTATCCAGTTTATTCCAACATATATAACCTACACTATAACACCGGTGAGTTGCAGTGCCACTTGGCTCTTGTTATTCTACACGAGTCAACTTTTGAATTTTAAGTCCATTTTGATTGGAAGTTGCTAATGAGCTGGGTCACCTGGTTAAACAGCCTACAGTTGTATACAACAGTTATTTTTCTTTTATCGATGATATACCGGGAACCTTAACTGCCACTCCCTTCATGATACAGTAGCAGGATCTCCAAACATTACTTCAAAAATCTTATCAGCTGGGGAAATTGTAACACTGATGTGGCCTGGACTTCAAGGACTGTTAAACTTCTACAGGTGCAGTATTCAAGTTGGTAAAGGATAAATGTCCCTAGTCAAGTTTTCTTTCACATGTTTTAATGAACAGAATACAGTACAAAGACAATTAAGATCAAGCCTCAGTACAGTATTAAACTTCCCAGGGTTATTAATATATACATACTGTATACTAAAATCCCGACGTGTCAATTTATTTTTCCCCATGCCCATCTTATTGTATGTTCAGTGCTAGGGGAACATTTCTGCTAAATTCATACAGGTCAATAAGGGCTTCCTGAAATGACTTCCCACGTTCACGACATATGGAAGTGTAATGGTATTTAGGGGATATTATACTAAAGGGAAACCTGTACCAGTTTCGGGGGATTTTAATCAGGGCAGGTTTAAATAGAATGTACCAGGGTACTTCTGTTATGTATCTTATGTTAATGCAAAAAAATTAATTACCAAGACAAGCATTAGTTGTTAATTCTGCCCCTTTTAGCTGAAAAAATCTAAGCAAACCATACCAACGTTTAAAATACCAAAACCCAATACTGTAGTTTGTAAATTCTCCAAAGGCAGAGACCATAGTACTGTATATGTATTTCATTTTGAATGCTCTAAATACATTTTCCCAAACATCAGATATAGTACCTATAAATAAGCAGTAAGTGCTTGTGCTGCAGGAGCTCCTCTGAGGTTCCAGCAACACAAACTGACCTGCCAACATGGTGGAATTTCCTTGGCCTAAACAGTGCCATATTTTTCCCTCCCAAGGCATCTACATTTTTTTTTTTTTCTCAAATATACAATTTTCTATGCTTCCATATTTAGTGAAAATTCCACAAAAATATGCCCCTAATACTAACCTTCAAGTTTTATTGCAATCTTCACTTAATCACATCACATAAGAGGAAAATTTATACCCTTAAATTAAATATGAATTCTTTAAAACAAATGTCCCTGAATATTGTGCATCATCTCTTCAAGCCCAGCTCACTACAAACAAAAATGTTATTACAGTACATGCAAGCTGCTTCTAACCACAATCATTTGCATAAACTTGTGCAAGCTTCTACCCTAACATGACTTTCAATCCAAAATTACAAATTCTTAAAATACCATTACAAAAATATCAAAAATTAAATGCAGGTACAACTTCATGCTACTATACAATGAAACTATGACAAGGAGCTAACTACAATTAATTTGTGATATTTAGCAAACCTATTTGCATCTAATATTGTATGAACTCCTTTCTATCAAGAAATCAGCAGATTGAGTAATGGCAATACCTGTTCGTGTTACTCTTACGAGTTTCTTTCCATAAATGTACAGTACCTGTACTGTACTTCCTTCTGCCACACCCATATATACAATACCATTTGCATAGACTAAACTTCCAGCAACCTTTCCTCACATTTCAAAGCTTCCAGCAGCTACATTGTTTACTGTTACCATATGCAAACCAACTATTTATGACATTGTAAGGACAACTTAATCCTTCAAACATAGGTTGGATGGATATATTGCCTTCAAACATAGGTTGGATGATATGAGTGATAGGGGATAGGCCTGCTGCAGTTTCCTCCATTCTTATGTTCTTACTCGTAATGTACCTCAAGAAAACTGCATAATAAGGCAAAGATTGCTTTAGTTTCCCCCCCCCTTTAAGAGATGTGAACTACCACATGTATTTGAAGCTGTTCACCAAATTTATTTGAAGCTACGTATTTTGATGCTTTATCTGTTGTCGACATGCAAATGTTTCCAAGTGACTTCCTACATACAAAACTTATCGTAAACGGTAAATTAGAGGACTTGCCCAAAATAAGATGAACCAACCAAACTTGCTCCAAATAAACAACAGTTAGGCATGATACGTTAAGTTCATCTTATCCGGTGTATTCATATAATGCACCACAATGTGAAAAATTACACTGGAATGGTTGTTTAAAGTTGAGTAACAAGTACACATTTCCATGTCAACAGATCAAGCAGAAAAGGGGTGTCAGCTGGAGTTCACGGACAAAAAAAAATGGTCACCGTAATACAGAATGGATATAGAATCCTTGGAAAGACTCCAGAGGAGAATGACAAGACTCATCCCGGGCATTAGGAACCTTGAATACAGAGACAGGTTAAAGCATCTTAATTTGCACTACCCCGAGAGACGTAGAGTGAGGGGCGACATGATAGAGGTGTATAAATGGAAGTCAGGGTTAAACAAAGGGGACATTACAAAGGTACTCAAACTAACCAACCAGGAGCGAACTCGTAACAATGGTTTTAAATTAGACAAATTTAGATTTCGGCGTGAAATAGGTAAACACTGGTTTGGAAACAGTAGTGGATGAATGGAACAAGTTACCAAATATCATTAACTCGAATACACTGGATAGCTTCAAACATAGGTTAGATGCTTATATGGGTAGTAGGGGTTGGGTATAAACGGGACTGCCCAGTATGGGTCAATAGGCCCGCTGCAGTTTCCTCCATTCTTATGTTCTTATCTTTTACAATTTCCTTAAGGCAAAGAAATGTGTTTATTTTACTTTTGAACAACACAGGAACCTTGGGAATTTCATCTTGGTTATCAACATTTTAGACAATTCTAAGACTTTTCTTCCGACTTCCCTCGCAAATGACTTCGCTATATATGCCAGGGATCAAGGGGAGAATGGCCCTCTGGTTAGGTTATGTAATTTTTAGGTCATTTGCGAGGGAAATGTCATTGTAGAAAGTCTTGGAATTGTCTAAACCATTGATTACAATAAAATTCCCGTGTAGTCCGAGTGTAAAACGATACCCAAAGAATGTTGTCTTCAATATTCAAAATCATGGTTTACATGAAAGCTCTTAAAAATTTTATTTGGGTAAAGGTAGGCAGGTTGGGCAACGGTTCATCGATTTCAGCAGTTGCTGAAAATGTTCACATTTTAAGGTAGGTGGCTGGTAGCAATTCTGTCAACATGAAGCTTAAAATCTGGTGATGGGCATAACTAAGAACAGTACCGTACATTTATTGTTAGAAAACCTGCAGGAAAATTGAAGATTGACCTTGTTCCACCTGATTTAGTTTAATCAATACTGTACAGTATAGGAAGTCTTTCATAGAATAGCAATAAAATTATGGGTGGTTAGGTATTATACAAATCCTGTCAATATGATTTATACAAGTAAATAAATACTTCTGTGCCCTTTAATTTCTTAGATTTACAGCCGTACAATGAAAAACGATATTTGGTCAGGATTTTAGAACTTGCATAAACCACGCCAGCCATCCCTACCATCCTTTTAGCATTTGTACAGATTCGGTGATCTACATCTTGACAAAAGTAAATTTAGCATTCAAATTTAAATGCTTTTTTTTTACTAACCAATTTAGCAATGAAATAGGTAATCAATTCATCAATGTCAATTTTATAGGAAATCCACATTACCTCATCCAATAAACTATACCCATTTCATAGTGGTTGAGAAATTGTGAGAAAATATAGACGTTTATCCACCCTAACTGCCCCGTCAACCTGCTCCCTTATTACATTAAAATATTACCACCTGCCACGCCTACACTAGTTAAGGTTCTTCATTTTGGGGAGACTAGCGTTGGAGAGATTGAAGTCAGGATTTTTAGAACATATACTAATGGTAAAAACGGGTGTGGAGGGTAAGAGAAGGGCGGGAAGTGAGGGGCGTCAGCTGTGATGGCGGCCTCTCCCACATCACATGGTTCTCTTTTTCACGCCCACCCGCCCGCGCCACGCCCACAAGTACTATTACCATCTACCTATGAACGTGCACTTTAAAATAACCCATAAAAGGTACCATAAGCACTCAACATATAGAGCAATAAGGTAATAGAAGGTAAAGATTGTATACCGGCATTCTCTCACTCGCCGGCTGCCACACCTACCTGTGTTTTCCCAGCTACTGTAATTCTACACAAAACAGTAACAACGAGTTTTAACAAGACATGATATCCAAGATACCAAAAAGAGCGGTTTGGTCTTACCTGTTTTATAAAATAGGTGCTATTTACACAAATATAAAGTATATCCCAGGGTAGAGTGACCCACTCACTACCAAACCCTCTTGACGACTGGAATCTTCCCGGTCTACGGGGTTCTCATTGGTCGCCCACGGACTCCTCCCTTCAAACGAGCTTCCCACTTTACTTTCGCTCATCGCCTTTTATATATAATTTGAGACTTATTTAATATATAATTACTAGTTTAAATATTTTTAAAACTTATTTCTAATCCTATGCATATGATTTTAAATTTTTATCAACGTGATTTACGATATTCCTATTAACCACATGTTATTGAATAATGAATTTACAAATTAGGTAACTTTAGTTATCAGAATAAGAAGATTTATATAAATGTGATTTATAACTAAATAAATAAAAATACATATAAACATATATTATGAAATAAGGTGTACAAACCACAAGAGCCACTGCGCATGCTCGCGAGGAAGCGCGAGATTTACTCTGGCCAGTTGCTTTATGTCTATTATTATGTCTGTTACCTACTGCTTTTCCTGATAACTAGTCTAATAAATGCCTATAGTTTCAAGATAGTGATGGGTTTAGATAAAATAATACAAAGAAGTCAGATTGTATAACTACTTGTTTATTATTGAACTGTTGAATTACCTCTTGGTTACACTTTATTAATTTAATTATTTATTTCACCTTCATGTTTATCAAGTTTCTTGTCCTAAAGCTTTAATAGAGTAAAAGTTTCTACCTGATCTGTAATTTTATTGACTACAGTGCAGTTAATGTCTAAGAATAAGATAAGAATAATCGAAGAACACCGATATTTTTCATAAATATATAAAACAAAAGCAAGTAGGTATGAATGAAGCTATTTGTTAACAATTTGCACTATTGTGAACTAGTATAACGAAAATGTACAATATATCCATCTGTGACTTTTGAGGAGAGTGTCACTATCAAAATATTTACAACCATTAACAATATTACCGTTAATCCTCCAGTTAACGACAGAATACATCTTGCCTCTACAGGGTATATCCTCTCATTCCCAGAAGCCTACTGCCTCTCTTTACTCCAACATAAGACTCTTGGCCTTAGCTCCTGAGAATTTTTTCACCGGATCACGAGAGGACAAGATAATACCCCAGCTTATTTCATCTGATGATTAATTACCTCGGGGGTTAAGTTACGTCAGTCTAGGTAGGATTGGGTTAGGTTAACGTTAGTGTGTTGTCTAATGGTAGACCCTGCATCACAAAAATTGTGACCAAATCCCTCGTTGCTGATCTGACTTTCTGTCTCATTTACACACAATTGCAGGTCTCAATTGTTTTTCTTACTTTGACAACACAACATACATATATCGTTTATCACTGTTGATTTTTTTTATTTATGGTCCTTCATCATTATTATTATTATTATTATTATTATTATTATTATTATTATTATTATTATTATTATTATTATTATTATTATTATTATTATTATTATTATTATTATTATTATTGTTATTATTATTATAGTTTTATTTAAAAAAAAATTTTGTTAATTGTTATAATTTCTTAATGATTATTATTAGTAGTAGTATTAATTAATTAATATTATTATTATTATATTTCGCCTCCAGGCCCTGATGTGGGTCATTGACCTGTGCCCGGGTGGGCTAATCCCTTAAAAAAAGGAATAAGCTAGTCCTCAGCTAGTACAGGGTAGCAACTAATTTCAGTAGAAATGCATATGCTTATAACAAAAAATAATATGATTACCTAAATTAAAACGACTTCTTAGAACAACCAATATACACTTGTTCACAAGAAAATAAATACGCCTGCTTACAGTACATTGGTATACTGTAATTGGTGAAGGCAGGAACTATGTTAAGAATTACCACGGACAGGCTCTCATACCTATTATTTCATTCATAAGACCAGACTATCCGAATATAATTTAAGCTAAGTAAGCGTACATTAATGATATTTTTGTAGGTAAAGTTTGATTAGTTTAGATTTTACAGGTTATTATCACTTGGAAAATATATAATTTCCTACCTCATTCATGAATGAAAGAGATAAGTGATTTAGTCGTGTTTTATGAGACATGTAAACCTTCATTACTATTTTGTTTATAAACGTAGACAATCAATTGTACCTTAATGACCCTAGGATAGTTTGGGTGGCCAGTGGGCACATAAGCTAAATAGGTAGTTAAGTACGTTTGGCCAGCGGAGGTCATAGTTTGGTAATAAATATTTCATTTTCGATTTCAATAGTTTGGTAAATTGATAAACAGATAGATAAATGTTCAATATTATTATAAATTTAAATATTTTATTTGTTTAAAACGAGGTAAATTGGTCTTAGGTTCGTTGTAATCATATAAGCAAAACCACGTTGGGGGGCCACAAGACCTTCACAATATTCCTTCACCACATTAATATTCCTTCGTTATAAAAGATGCCCAAGTCTAAACGTGATAAGAAGAGTGAGTACAAGCTAGTGATACATTATATATTTGTATTTATGTTGTGTTAGTGTATGTAAGAGGTAGTGCAGTGTACATATATCATGGCTCAAGTTTTATGGTACGGGTAAATACATTTTTTGACTCGCCAGTATAAGTAAGAGAGACCAGTTTACACCTATTGGTACTTTACTACTCGCCTAAGCAGCCTATATCTCTATTTAGTAGTATAGTAATTATCCATGACTGTTAGTTCATCGTAACTTCTTCAAAACTTTATAGTATCTTCCAGTTTTGGTCCAACTAATTACCCAAATGTAGCCGCAATGAAGTCAAATAATGGTCCTAGATGAATAAATCGGACTGCTAATCACTTCTCGACTAGTATTTGGTGTCAGAAAGTAAAAAAAAATTGGTATACAATAATTTAATCTGAGTTGTGTTGTGTTAGGTTAGGTTAGGTTAGGTACATGCACTCGATCTATCAACTCAGATTAAATTAAGTTTACCAATTTTTTTTTACTTTCTGACACCAAATACTAGTCGAGAAGTGATTAGCAGTCCGATTTATTCATCTAGGACCATTATTTGACTTCATTCCGGCTACATTTGGGTACATTTGGGTAATTAGTCGGACCCTCCAGTTTGATTTCGTTAATTTTTTCCAGATGTTGTTTGGATGATAGTACTTAAGTGATAGGGTATTTTTTACAAGTTGCTCAAAATGTCCCACAATATTTTTGGGTTCAGTTCTAATGGGTAAGTATATCTCGTCATTAATTTGTTAAATTATGGGCAACTTGTAAAAATTTACCATAATAAACACAACAGTGCAATGCACAGAACCTAATAAAACCTGACCTAACCTAACCAGGAGACCTCTCCCACGGAAAGTTGCGCTTGTGATGAAATCGACTCATTGGTACAACTACTTGTTAAATACAGTATTACCATAAAAATATACTGGAAGTTATAGATTAGGTGGGCTGGACTTTGTCTGAATTGTCTCTGCTAAAGGTAAGAACATAAGAAAATAAGGAGTCTGCAATAGGCCGGTTGGCCTGTGCATGGCAGCTCCTGTCGAGAGTTACTACCACTCTCTATCATCCATGAATCTATCTAGCCTCCTTTTGAAACTTTCCAGAGTTCCAGCACTTACTACAAAGTTGCTAAGCTTGTTCCACTTGTCCACCACCCTATTTGTGAACCAGTTTCTTCCTATCTCCCTCCTAAACCTAAACTTATCCAACTTAAATCCGTTGCTCCGAGTCCTATCCTGCTCGGATATTATAAGAACTTTATCTATATCCCCTTTATTGATTCCTTTCACCCACTTAAATACTTCTATCATATCTCCCCGCACTCTTTGTCTTTCTAGGGAATGCAAGTTAAGTTTCTTTAACATATCCTGATATGGAAGGTTTCTAAGTCCCGGAATCATTTTCGTCATTCTTCGCTGCACCGACTCTAGTGAATTGATATCCATTCTAAAATAAGGGCACCAGAACTGAACCGCATAATCGAGGTGCGGCCTGACTAGCGCAAGATATAGTTGCAATAAGACCTCTGCACTCTTATTATTGTACTTACACTTCTAGATATAAAACCCAATATTCTGTTTGCCTTATTTCGAACATTAACGTACTGTTTTCTAGGTCGTAGGTCCGGGCTTACAAGTACCCCTAGGTCTCTTTCACAAGTCGACTTCTCTAGGTTGATGTAGTTAAGGCTGTATACATTGTCAGTATTTGTTCTTCCAATATTAAGTATGCTACACTTGCTGGTGTTGAATTTCATTTGCCATTTTTCAGACCACTCCTGCAGTTTATTTAGATCCTCCTATAATGCATTTGCATCCTGCCTTGAATTAATCTGCCGCCCTATTTTGGTGTCATCCGCAAACTTACTTATGTCACTGCTGATCCCAGTATCTAGATCGTTTATGTAGATTATGAACAAGAGTGGGCCTAGTACTGACCCCTGGGGAACCCCACTGGTTACATGGCCCCACTCAGATTTAACACCATCTACGCCAACCCTCTGCGTTCTATCGGTGAGCCATGATTATATCCAATTTAAAACTTTCCCCTCGATACCATGAGCCTTAATTTTTCTCAGAAGCCTCTGATGCGGTACACTGTCAAATGCTTTGCTAAAGTCTAAGTAAATAACATCATAATTTTCGTCATTATCTACTACCTCGAAGACTTTCCTAAAAAACGTCAACAGATTTGTTAGACAAGATTTTCCCTTTGTAAACCCATGTTGCCAGTCGTAGATTAATTTGCTTTTCTCTAGATGCGATCGTATGCTATCTGCTATAATTGATTCAAGAAATTTCCCCACTACTAACGTCAAGCTGATCGGCCGGTAATTTGACGCTGATGCTCTGTCTCCCTTTTTGAATATGGGTACTACATTTGCCTGTTTCCACAAGTCTGTCACAACTCCGGTGTCTAATGATTTTGTAAATAAATTTACAAGGGGTCCGCTAATCTGTTCCCTACACTCTTTCAAGACTCGGGGGAAAATTTCATCCGGCCCAGGGGATTTTGTCTTATTTAGTTTATTTATCCTCTTAAGAACATCCTCTTTTCTGATAGTGATTTTCTTTAATTTCTCTTTTTCCTTTCCCCTAAATATCAGTTCCACTGGAATTTCCTCGCGAATTTCTTCTGTGAAAACTGATTAGTAGTAGTTGTTCAAAGTTTTGCTTATTTCTTCACTGCCATTTATCACTTCTCCCCTCCCTGACTTTAAAAGCCCAACTTTGTCCTTGACTTTTGCTCTATATACCTGGAAAAAGTCTTTGGGATTCGCCTTGGATTCTCTTGCTATTTTGACTTCATAGTCTCTCTTTGCTTTCCTTACATTTTTCTTAACATTCCTAGATAGTTCATTATACCTATTTCTGAGCTGCTTCTCCCCTCCCTTTAATTTCTTATAAATTCCTTTCTTTATTCCTATGTCATGTTTAAGTTTTCTGGTCATCCACCTTGGCTCATTCTTATTTGACCTAATTTTTCTGTATGGTATATTTTGTTCCTTTGTTTTATGTAGTGTACTAGTGAATATATTATAGTCATGATCAATTGTTGTGTCATCTATGACCTCGGCCCTTCCTACTGGGGACTGACGTGACTGTTCCCAGGTGACCTCACGTAGGTACCTTCTTAACCCCTGATAATCCGCCAACCGAAAGTTTGGGACTCTGACCATATTGTCATTGTTTTTTGTTTCCCAATTTAGGGTGAACCTGATTTCTCTGTGATCACTGTTACCTAGTTCTTCCCCTACTGTAATATCTCTGATAATATTTTCTTTATTTGTTAATACTAGGTCTAATATATTGTCACCTCTAGTAGGTTCTGTAATTAGGTGTTTCAAAAAATTGTCCTGCACTGCGTCTAGGAAGTCTTCAGATTCATAGTCACCTACAATGTTGTCCCAGTCAATATTTCTGAAGTTGAAATCCCCCATAATGCATAGGTTGTTATATTTTGCTGCCCTACTCATTTCCTGCCATATGGGCTGAGCTGCTTCTTTGCCCAGACTTGGGGGCCTGCAAATCACTCCCATAATTAGTTTTTCTCTTCCTTCTGTGATTTCTACCCATACAGACTCGGTTCCCATTTCACCCTTTTTTTGAATTATTAATACAACATTTTAATGTATCCTTGACGAAGAGTGCGACCCCTCCCCTCTTCCTACCTTCCCTGTCCTTGTGAAAAAGGTTGTACCCTTCTATGTGGTACAGTGATAAAAAAAATTTTGCTCGCCAGATTCATCCAAGTTTCGGTGATTGCTATGACGTCTACATTCTCTGTACATACAACCGCTCTCAGCAATTACCCCTCCATAATGTTTGTTACTTATCACATAAAACTCTTTATTAAAATGACTCAAGTTATGAAAATATATCGACATCACACAGGCTAGTATTCTCGACAGTGAGTCTGTCACTCGGTGTACTACTGTGAACCAGCCTGAGCAAGGAGACATCACAGGTTAACAGACTGCATGTTTCACCTCCATGAATTGACTTAAATTATACTCACGTTATTTCACCGTATTGACAAGAAAGCACAATGCTTCATGATTAAGATGGATATAGATAACACACTTGCCTTTTTATACTTTAACAATAAAGAACGAAACGGTAAATAGTAATCCTGGAGCAGATGGCTAACACCAGAACACGTGTTTGAGTTTTTTCATTTTTCCACAGATGTTCTTTGGATGATAGTACAGTAAGTACAATAAAAATGATATGGCAATACAGAGAACCTAATTAGAACCTGACTTGACAAACCAAGGACACCTACCAAACCTTACCTAACTTTCTAGCCAGGGGGCAGAGCCCCCCCATGCTTCCCTCCATATTAAACAGAAATTACAATACAGTATACTTAGGTTTGATATCTGGTACCAATGAATGCAACTTTGTTGAAGTGTCATGTTGTAATTTTACGTTTTTCGTGGACTTCAGAGTACACTTGAACTGAGCTTTGAAAGTTTGCTTCTTTTACACTCTTCTGAGAACATAATGTGCATTAGTGTTGTGTTAAACCGTCTTTCCTCAAACATTGTTCGCACCCTGATCTGTGTCTATGCGGCTACAATCTTCAAGCCTCAGAGCTAAGCCCACACCTTGAAGAAATTTTTTTTTTGTGTGTGTCAATCATTTTATTTTGAGGAGGAAGTTGTAAATATTTTTGAGCTACATGAAGCAAACTGCTTTATGACTTATAACAAAACTCAGATTTTTGGGGAATCACTTAAAAAGCCTTCTAAAGGTGGCTGTAGTTATACATGTTGCCCTCTTTTATTAAATACAACATGGTAAACTATAGTACAGTATTTGGAACATGGTCAGTCAAGTAGGAGTGGGATACTTTCCAAAATGTTATTTTAAAACATTAACCACTTTCATTTGTTATCAGGTATTATACTGACACAGAAGTTCAGCATTTCACAAGTATATAATATCTATTTTCTTAAAGAGGATGGGATTAAGACTTATAGTTGTTGTAATGCTTAAAATACAGATCCAGCAAGGTACAGTACAGCAGTATGAAAAAATGATATCTTACAAGTACAGAGGTGTTTTAAAAAAAAAAATATTCATTTTGGTGTAGAAGTGCCTCATATATTTATGGGTAAAAAGAGTACTGTACTTGTAAGGAAATTTTGTTTTTTTTCTTTTGTTTTTTTTATAAAAACAGATTGGACAGTACATACTGTATTTAGGTTAAAAAAAAAAAGCCTCTCCCCAAGTAAAAGAACATTCTTAATTGTGTTACATGGGTAAATAAGGTTACCTGGTCCACTGATTTCAGTTGTTTTACATGTACAGTGACCCCTCGTTTAACGAACACCTCGGTTAACGTAATTTCGATTAACGAACTGCCTTCCATAAGGATCTTCAATTCGGTTAACGAAAAAAAATTCGGCTAACGAAGTTCTTACGAACCGACCTCAACATGTTTTTGCTTGCACTGACCGGGCAACCAGCTTTAGTATCAGTCCGCCAATACATTAATCGGTTCTAGGGCTTAAATTCCTTACTATTTTAGTAAATATCAAGAAGTTTATACTATTCAATAATTTTAAAAGTTTAATATTCAATTTTTTAGGCATTTTAACAATTATTGAACATAATTGAAGGTAAAGTGACTAGTTTAATGTGTGGCATCCAGCCTCTTAACACAGCAAACAGGAGTTAGTCTCTCTCTGTTTTCACTGGAGGTAACATCTTGCTTGAGACTCTCTTCAACTAAACGCTTTTTTCCTGTGTTTCCAAGCAAATTATTGGTCATTTTGAAATATATTTTACATATTGACAATATATAATGCAGTGCAGTGTTGATTTAAAGAAAATAATCGTGAATTACACCGAGAGCTAAAATTTTATGGGTGAAATGGCGCCATGGGGTGACTTCTCTTCCACCCCAATGCCTTCTCTTCTTCCTTCTCCTCCACCCCCATTCTAAATCCCATCATCATCGTCATCATCATCATCATCATCATCCAGGAGCCTTCTACATACACACCTCAAAGTAAGTGAACTTTTCTACCATTTTTGTTGAATTTAGGAAATTTTCGGTGAGCTGGAACCAATTACCCAAAAACCCATTGAAACAATGGTTTCGGTTAACGAACGACCTTCTGGAACGGATTGAGTTCGTAAACGGAGGGGTCATTGTACAGTATTATTGATATAAAGTTTTAATTATTGAGTAATTTCTTTTCTCTTTACAGTTTCTCTGACACGAACTAAGAAAAAGGGGTTGGAATTTAAGCAGAATTTGGTAGAAGAGATTCGCAGCTGCATTGCCTCGTATGCTCGCATATTTGTCTTCTCTGCTGATCATGTTAAAACAAACAAGTTAAAGGATATGCGTTTGGAATGGGGACACAGCAGGTTGGTTTGATGAGAATTGTTTAGGATTTAAATGATTCCATATAGCACTTAGTGAATGTGTAGGAAATAGTTTCAGCAATTAGAGGATAGCACCATACTGCACAGCACACACTACTGTTATTTATGAAATGACTTAGGACTAGCACAAACGGGTGCCACAACAAGACCACATCCCTTAATAAAAAGACAAGGCCATAGTATTAGTCTCATTACCTGTATTGCACACTGGCATAAAAGGCATGCTTGTGCTTGTTTAGTGATATATCACTTTAAATTCCATAAGAAATTAATTGTACTGTAGGTAATAGATTTGTAGTTTTTCCTCAATAAACTGAGAAATTTTTCTTTTCAGGTTCTTCCTTGGCAAAAATAAAGTAATGGCATTGGCTTTGGGTCGTACACCAGAAGAAGAAATTTATGATAACCTTCACAAAGTTTCCCAGAAACTTGTTGGACAGCGTGGTCTTTTATTCACAAATTCTTCAGAGGAGGAAGTGCTCGAGTAAGTACAGTACTGTATATTGAATAGGAATGTGTGTTAGGTAAAAATTTAGCTTTCCTTTTAGTTGGATCCGTGGGTTGGAAGGGGAAGTCGATTCCATTAACTCATTAGTGAATGGGATGTTTTGTAATGCTTATAAAGTTTTGTTTGACTCAACATAGCTTTGTTGGATCCAAATGAAATACAAATTTCTGCTTATAAACTGTAGATCACCTGTTCTTGAAGATATTCAGCAGTCTGTACTAATGTGATGGTGTTTTTTTTTTTAAATACAGTACAGTATATTATAAATGAAAAACTAATACTTTCCTTTATTATTATTTTTTTTTTGCTATACATAGTAAATTGTGCCATTTGCTTTAATTAAGTGTATTTTCTCCCAGCTATTTTGAGAACAAAAGGTACCCTGTCCATCCACATGCAGGGGATTTGGCAGGAGAAACGGTCGAGTTGAAACAGGGTCTACTAGAACAGTTTTCTCATTCTCTGGAGCCACATCTGAGGAAGTTGGGGTTACCTACTAGACTGCAACGTGGAATCCCAGAGCTTCTTAGAGACCACACAGTGTGTGTGAAAGGAAAGCCCCTAACACCAGCACAAGCCAGTATTCTGGTGAGGATGAATGTATTTTTAAATACCCAAGTAACTTTAGGTAGGTGGTGCTCCGAGCAAGAAATAGACAAGTGACAAAAGTAAAAAAAGCTAGAAAACACAGTTTTAAAACTTAAAAAGGATGCTTGAAGGTTGTAATGCACCTCAAGCCATGTTTTTACTTTTCTTGTTCTCACCTGGAGCGGTTCATATGTTGCAGATAGATAACCACCAGTAAAAGTAATTTGTCGAGTTGTGACTCAATTAAGAAAAGTTTATCTTGTATACTGGCAGTGCCTGGATGTATGACTTATCCACCTATTTACCTGAGAGAGAGTCATTCAGAACTTTATTTTCTTCTTATTTCTGTTACTGAAAAGCAAGTAATAAATTCCACTCTTTATTGAAGGTAGCCAAACCATCATGCAGTATTCTTCATCATGGTGAATGATTTTTAAAAGTTGTGGATGGGCATGTGCACCTCCCAGTCACAATGTAAATTATACATGTTTATAAATGAGTGTTTATTTCTCCACAGGGATACGAAAGCATAGTTTTGTTAATTAACTAATTAATATTATTGTTTCTCGCAGAAACTGTTGGGAAAAGAAATGTCATTTTTCCATCTCGGAATGCAGTGGTGTTGGAGGCGACTGGATGGTAGTTTTGAGAAACTTTTGACTCGTTCTGACCAAAGCAACACTGCGAGAGAAGAAGCTAGTGAAGAAGAAAATGCTGAAATGAAGAGTGAAGATGATAGTGAATCTGAAGAAGAAAATAAATAAATACAGTTTATTGAATTTCTTATTTTTTTCCTCAGATTGGCTTTGTGACATGTATGACAGAGAAAGCACTACACTTCCTCTCTTAAAGCAAAAGTTTGCTTTGCACTATGAAGAGAAAATTTGTTTGTTGCAGCAGAAATTTTAAATGCCACATTAACAGAAAATTATTTCTCAAATTACTGGTACATTTACTGTACAGTAAATAAACTTGATAGAAAATGTACCTCTTGGGCAATATTAAACAGCATTCGACTGTATTCAGTTGTCAGCAGCTCGATATGTGATGCAGGTACCATGTCACTCCCTATTAGGGTAAACTGATACTGTACCTGGGTAATGGGTTGCAATAACCTACTAGCCCACATAATACCACTCACTCAGATGGAGAGACTAATTTTGATGCTGACCTTGTGCACCAACATATGAGACACTGCCAGGCAGAACGAAGAAATTTTTTCTTCTGATAATCCATGCTCTACCACATGGGACTAAAAAACAAAGGAATTTTGCCTTCATTCCAGTGGTATAAAGAATTTTTCTCATACATATTCATAATTATTATCCAAAAACTACAAAAAAAGACATAAATGATGAAAATTTATAAAGATTTTTCTTGAGCTATGGACCAGAAATGGAAAATCTTCAAAATGCACTATTTACAAAATATAGGTTTTGCATGCTCGCCCTTTTTCCTGGCAATACCTCGTGTAATTAAGTGAAAGGATTCATATACAAGATATTTAAACAACTGCCACTGATCTACTGCAAGAGAGTATGAGTATGTTCTGACAGTGATGAGAAATAGAGTGGATTACCGAGTAGTTATTATTGAAGGGAGTCTAATATACAGTACTTGATATGGATTATATTTTGGACAGTTTTTCTAGGATAGCTGTGGATAAGTACAATCCCTCCTGAGATCTTAATTTTTTAAAAGCATTTGTATTGCAGTGCATGTCCCAAGTGACATATACTGTATATTCCGACTAAATCTATAGGGTTAACACCAGGTATTGGTAACACCTTTGTACAAAAATTAGAGCAGCTCTAAAAGGAGTTTTTGAAATAGTCACCACACAATGAGTTGTGACATTACACCAGCCTGAGCACACCAAACCTGCCACTTGGCTTGGCCATAAACTGTGATTCAAACCCTAGCATCAGGTGTCTTAATGCTACTGTACAGACATATTCCCTGTAAAAGAACTTCAGTGTTTTCAGGAATTTTTCACAAATTCACAGTTCTCGCATTATTAATATAATTAAGGCAAGTTTGAATTAACCCATTAAGACTTGGGGTGAATTGCACCATGTTTCTCCACATGCTGGCTTATGCCTGTGCAATATAAACCTACCTATAGATCTTCAAGGTATTTTTTTTATTTAAAGTATGCATATGATATTTTCTTTATTTTGTTATTAAAAAAGTAAAACAAATGTTCAACTTAATTTTTAAGTGTGGAAGCAAAACTTGGCATAGTCTGCTAGTAGACCAAAGGTAACATGGATGACCCAGGACCCAGAAAACTCCCAAGGGTCACGGATTTGAGGGTCTATATCTGTACAGTATTTGCATAGACTAAAACACCAAATACAGTGCACAAAAAGATAAAACAGAAAAAATAAGGAGTAAATTATAAAATCCAATTTTACATCCGACAAGAAGAGACAAATAACCTACGTCATCATCCACCAAATACTCCCTGACATGAGGACTTGTCTGCCTCCTTAGAGGAAGTACACCGTCTATATACAGTAGTTTAATGCAAATGCTGTCAAATACCCAGTCAATCTAAGTTCTGACCCCGACTCAATGCTGCTTCAAGGAGTCGGCAAGTCAATCATGTTACCTAGGACACGCCCTTCACTAGTTTTTAACTTGCATGAAACAACTACCCTAAACAAAATACAGCTAGACCCCGACTTACAACTGCTTTGACTTACGACCGTCGGGACTTACGACCGCCGCAGTTGTGACCATTTTTTTTTTCTTCAAATGACGCACGCATTTTCTATACCGAAACGTTTCCAGTTAATGTAGTCTCCATGTATAATAAGAAAATTGTGGGGGCCCCATGTGCATTCAGCTGACTACATTAAAGGTAAGTGCTCAGTCACACTGTATCCATTCCTCATTATTTATTACTTTCACTGTACTGTATCCATTCCCCATTATTTATTACTTTTACTGTACTGTATTTCATTGTAGATTTTTTATTAATTTTTTTTTTTTTTTATCTATGTCGGACTTACGACCATTCGGACTTACAACCTGGATTTGGGTCCCTAACCCCGTCGTAAGTCGGGGTCTAGCTGTATACTGTAGTTGATAAATATAAATTTTGTGCAATAAATTATAATCCTTTTATTTAAAACCTTAATAATATGTTGCAAAGACCTTTTGATTGTACATGTACTTCTGTTGTGAAAATTTTCTTAGCACAACTACGGATGACCTAAACTCCTGCTGGGCCATGACATACATCTAGGTGGGCCGTCATGACATACAGTACATCTAGGTGGGCCGTCACGACATACAGTACATTTAGGTGGACCGTCATGGCATACAGTACATCTAGGTGGGCCGTCATGACGCTACTGTACAACTAGGTGGGCCATGGCATATCATCTAGGTGGGCCGTCACGACATACAGTACATCTAGGTGGGCCGTCATGACACCAGTACATCTAGGTGGGCGTCATGACTTACAGTATATCTAGGTGGGCGTCGACGCCATACAGTACATCTAGGTGGGCCGTCATGACATACAGTACATCTAGGTGGGCTGTCATGACATACGTATATCTAGGTGGGCCGTCATGACATACAGTACATCTAGGTGGGCCGTCATGACATACAGTACATCTAGGTGGGCCATCATGACGCCAGATACATCTAGGTGGGCCATCATGACATGCAGTACATCTAGGTGGACGTCATGACATACAGTACATCTAGGTGGGCCGTCATGACATACAGTACATCTAGGTGGGCCATGGCATACATCTAGGTGGGCCTCGTGACATACAGTACATCTAGGTGGGCCGTCGTGACATACAGTACATGGGTGGACCGTCAGACATACAAGTACATCTAGGTGGGCCCTCATGACATACAGTACATCTAGGTGGGCGTCATGACATACAGTACATCTAGGTGGACCGTCATGACATACAGTACATCTAGGTGGGCATCATGACATACAGTACATCGGTGGGCCGTCATGACATACAGTACATCTAGGTGGGCCGTGTGACATACAGTACATCTAGGTGGACCATCATGACATACAGTACATCTAGGTGGGCCGTCGTGACATACAGTACATCTAGGTGGGCCCTCATGACATACAGTACATCTAGGTGGGCCGTCGTGACATACAGTACATCTAGGTGGGCGTCGTAACATACAGTACATCTAGGTGGGCGTCGTGACATACAGTACATCTAGGTGGGCCGTCGTGACATACAGTACATCTAGGTGGGCCCTCATGACAACAGTACATCTAGGTGGGCCGTCATGACATACAGTACATCTAGGTGGACCGTCATGACGACACAGTACATCTAGGTGGGCCATCATGACATACAGTACATCTAGGTGGGCCGTCGTACGACATACAGTACATCTAGGTGGGCCGTCATGACATACAGTACATCTAGGTGGGCCGTCGTGACATACAGTACATCTAGGTGGACCGTCATGACATACAGTACATCTAGGTGGGCAGTCATGTCATACAGTACATCTAGGTGGGCGTCGTGACATACAGTACATCTAGGTGGACCGTCATGACATACAGTACATCTAGGTGGGGCGTCATGACACCAGTACATCTAGGTGGGCCGTCATGACATACAGTACATCTGGGTGGACGTCAGGACAGTACATCTAGGTGGACGTCATGACATACAGTACATCTAGGTGGACCGTCAGGACATACAGTACATCTAGGTGGACCGTCGTGACATACAGTACATCTAGGTGGACGTCGTGACATACAGTACATCTAGGTGGACCGTCGTGACATACAGTACATCTAGGTGGACCGTCGTGAATACAGTACATCTAGGTGGACCGTCATGACATACAGTACATCTAGGTGGACGTCGTGACATCAGTACCTAGGTGGACCGTTGTGACGTCACACATCTAGGTGGACCGTCGTGACATACAGTACATCTAGGTGGACCGTCGTGACATACAGTACATCTAGGTGGCCGTCATGACATACAGTACATCTAGGTGAGCGTCGTGACATACAGTACATCTCGGTGGACCGTCGTGACATACAGTACATCTAGGTGGACGTCATGACACAGTACATCTAGGTGGGCTGTCATGACATAGAGTACGTCCTAGGTGGGCGTCATGACATACAGTACATCTAGGTGGGCGTCATGACATACAGTACATCTAGGTGAGCCGTCTGACATACAGGACATCTAGGTGGGCCATGGCATACATCTAGGTGGGCCGTCAGGACATACAGTACATCTAGGTGGGCCGTCAGGACATAAAGTACATCTAGGTGGGCCGTTGTGACATACAGTACATCTAGGTGAGCCATGGCATACATCTAGGTGGGCGATGCGTGACATACAGTACATCTAGGTGGGCCGTCAGGACATAAAGTACATCTAGGTGGGCCGTCGTGACATACAGTACATCTAGGTGAGCCATGGCATACATCTAGGTGGGCGTCGTGACATACAGTACATCTGGGTGGGCCGTCAGGACATAAAGTACATCTAGGTGGGCGTTGTGACATACAGTACATCTAGGTGAGCCATGGCATACATCTAGGTGGGCCATCATGACATACAGGACATCTAGATAGGCCATGGCATCTAGGTGGGCCGTCAGGACATAAAGTACATCTAGGTGGGCGTCATGACATATAGGACATCTAGGTGGGCCATGGCATACATCTAGGTGGGCGTGTGACGCCACACAGTACATCTAGGTGAGCCATGGCATACATCTAGGTGGGCCATCATGACATACAGGACATCTAGATAGGCCATGGCATACATCTAGGTGGGCGTCCAAGACATACAGTACATCTAGGTGGGGCGTCGTGACATACAGGACATCTTGGTGGGCCATGGCATACATCTAGTTGGGCGTCGTGACATAGAGTAAATCTAGGTGAGCCATGGCATACATCTAGGTGGGCCATCGTGACATACAGGACATCTAGGTGGGCCCTCATGACATACAGTACATCTGGGTGGGCGTCATGACGCCAGAGTACATCTAGGTGGGCCGTCATGACATACAGTACATCTAGGTGGCTGTCATGACATACAGTACATCTAGGTGAGCCATGGCATAAATCTAGGTGGGCCATGACATACAACTAGGTGGGCGGTCATGACATACAGTATATCTAGGTGGGCCGTCATGTCACACAGTACATCTAGGTGGGCCGTCATGACATACAGTACATCTAGGTGGGCCATGGCATACATCTAGGTGGGCCATGACATACATCTAGGTGGGCCATGACATACATCTAGGTGGGCCGTCATGACACACAGTACATCTAGGTGGGCCGTCATGACGCCAGATTACATCTAGGTGGGCCATCATGACATACAGTACATCTAGGTGGGCCGTCATGACACATGGTACATCTAGGTGAGCCATGGCATAAATCTGGGCCATGACATACATCTAGGTGGCCGTCATGACATACAGTACATCTAGGTGGGCCATCATGACATACAGTACATCTAGGTGGGCCGTCATGACATACAGTACATCTGGGTGGGCGTCATGACATACAAGTACATCTAGGTGGGCTGTCATGTGCTACAGTCCATCTAGGTGGGCCATGTGCATACATCTGGGTGGGCCATGACATACATCTAGGTGGGCCATGACATACATCTGGGTGGGCGGTCATGACATACAGTACATCTAGGTGGGGCGTCATGTCATACAGTACACATCTGGGTGGGCCGTCATGACATACAGTACATCTAGGTGGACCGTCATGACCACAGTACATCTAGGTGGGCCGTCATGACATACAGTACATCTAGGTGGGCTGTCATGACATACAGTACATCTAGGTGGGCCATGGCATGCATCTAGGTGGGCCTGACATACATCTAGGTGGGCCATGACACTACATCTAGGTGGGCCGTCATGACATACAGTACATCTAGGTGGGCGTCATGTCATACAGTACATCTAGGTGGGCCGTCATGACATACAGTACATCTAGGTGGGCCATGGCATACATCTAGGTGGGCGTCGTGACATCAGATACATCTAGGTGGGCGTCAGTAACATACAGTCACATCTAGGTGGGCGTCATGACACCTGAGTACATCTAGGTGGGCCGTCGTGACATACAGTACATCTAGGTGGGCCGTCGTGACATACAGTACATCTAGGTGGGCCGTCGTGACATACAGTACATCTAGGTGGGCCGTCGTGACGTCACAGTACATCTAGGTGGGCGTCATGACGCCACAATTACATCTAGGTGGGCCGTCATGACATACAGTACATCTAGGTGGGCATCGTGACTGGCACCAGTACATCTAGGTGGGCGTCATGACATACAGTACATCTGGGTGGGCGTCATGACATACAGTACATCTAGGTGGGCGTCGTGAACATACAGTACATCTAGGTGGGCCGTCGTGACATACAATACATCTAGGTGGGCCGTCATGACATACAGTACATCTAGGTGGGCGTCGTAACATCAGTACATCTAGGTGGGCCATCGTGACATACGGTACATCTAGGTGGGCGTCGTGACATACAGTACATCTAGGTGGGCCGTCGTAACATACAGTACATCTAGGTGGGCGTCGTGACATACAGTACATCTAGGTGGGCCCTCATGACATAAGTACATCTAGGTGGGCCGTCGTGACATTGGTACATCTAGGTGGGCCCTCATGACATACAGTACATCTAGGTGGGCGTCGTGACATACAGTACATCTAGGTGGGCCCTCATGACATACAGTACATCTAGGTGGGCCGTCATGACATACAGTACATCTAGGTGGGCCATGGCACATCTAGGTCAGTGCGGATTAACCATGAGGCACTTGAGGCACTGGCCTCAGGCCCCCCAACTCTAGGGGCCCCAATCCAAACATTCTCGAGTTGAAGCGTATAAACATGAACTTCGGCTCACGATGTCTAGCAACGTCTCAATTTTCTGTCTCTTATGAACATTAAATGTGTTATTTTGCAGAAGCTTAATATTGATGAAATCATTGATAAATTTGGGTATATTTTGTTCTTGTTATTTATATATACCTTGAGGGTAGGGGGCCCCAAGTTGATCTGTACCTCAGGCCCCTATTAAGCTTAATCGCCTGATCTAGGTGGGTCATACATCTAGGTTTGCCATGGCATACATCTAGGTGGACTATGGCATACATTTAGGATGGGCCATGGCATACATCTAGGTAGGCCACAAACGCTTGTCAAATAGATGCCGTAATATACAATAATAATTGAATAACCCCAATAATTTAAGACGTTGTGACATTTCATCAAACTGATAATATAACCACTGATAATTTACAGTTATTCATTAATTTATGTCCAATAAACAAACATACAGTAATCTAACAGAATATGTATTTAATGATAAACGTCCCTTACTGGTACATTTTTACTTTGTTTCCTGGTACCATGTGGCTTATGTTATCGAGAAGTTGATGACTGCTTGTGTTTCAGATGCGTTAATAAGTTTTGACTGTGACAAATGGCTTATTAAACTTAATATAAACACGATCTGAGATATGCAAAATGAAGGGGTTGGGGTGATCTATGAGTTGTCTGAACCAGCTGCACAGAGCCTCACCTGACAATGGTTGGCAACCAATCCTAAACCCAAGAGTTATCTTCATGCTGAGATGACCAGGAAGATATGATTTCCCTTTTCTACTTTTCAGTGGGAAGTGTAGGTAACCCTAATACCTTTTGATATATATGTCTTCACAGTCACTTCTAACCCATGATTTCTCCACCTTTAAAAAGCTTCTGCAACAGAAACCCCCCAAAACAGAGTGGAGAAAGACTTAAAATGAGCAGAATATTGTGAAAAATAAAATATTGTTCAAACACATGTACAGGCAGTCCCCGAGTTACGAACACCCACACTTACAAATGGGATCCCAATATATTCATCGCAAAAAATGTCACTAAAATCCCATTTTTTTTATATTACCGTACTTTATACAGTATTATTTAACATCACTTTATTTACAGTACAGTAATATCTCCGTTATTTGTTATGTATGGGATATTGGTGTTTTGTATGGGCAGGGTTGTGGTTTAACCTAACCTAACCTAAACTAGGGAATTAATGCTGTTCTGACTTAGGAACAGGGTCCAGGAACGTAACCCGTTCATAACTCAGGGACTGCCTGTATATATTTTTCTTATACAGTACTTTGTATTGGTAAATTTTACCTACATATTCTACTTCTTGATGAAACACAATACCCACTCGAGATATTATAGCAAGAAATGGAAATACAGTATAACACACACACACACACACCATACACTGTACTGCACCAACACACTGTAATGATGAAGTACAATACTGTACAGTATACTGTATCTGGAGTCTTCAAACTATACAACATTTGAAGTTCTGCTTTAGCTGTTTAAGGTTTTCAAAAATTGTAAAGACATCTACAGAATTCCCAAAGGTTTACAAGCTTGTCCAAAAAACTATTAAATTAATGTCCAAATAAAATTGCACAAAATCCTTTATTTTCTTATTAAAAAGACAGTATCTATCAATCCACCATTATATGGCAATAAAAAAAGAAGTAATTATCCAGTCTTATTCCTAAATTTAGATACAGTCAGCCCTTAACATACGCGGGTTTATAATACACGGATTTGCAAATACGCGGATTGCCCCGCCGGAGGAATATTCTGTACATTGAAGTAATTGAAGTACATTCAAATCGCGCGCCATTCAACTCGCGCGCAGCACCGAACACGGGACACCGCCCGCTCCCGCAACCTCACACACACACGCATAGCTCTCCCTCACTCAGTCAGTCTCGCTGTAACCACGCTTGTGTTGACATCAGCATTGTAGTTGCAAAAATATTACATTTCTGTGAATGTATTATATCAAGAACAGTATGAATAGAATATCACTAATATAAGAATATTTTAATCGAAAACTATTAAAAAAACGAGTAACATATCTTGAACATCGGAAGGTTAGGTAAAGTCTTTTGTTTTCGTGTAGTTTATCCTAATTTACATTGAAATGCGTTACGTTTCAGCAAAACTACTATTTATTTCTGAGAATATGGAAATGTAATATTTTGCTGAAATGACGTAGGTATTACAGTGGAAAGTGACGAAAGCAATGACTTTCACTTTCTTTCGTTCAAAAGATGTTACCGTAATCGCTTTTTGAATGGTTTTCAGTTAAAAAACTGTTGTATATATATATATATATATATATATATATATATATATATATATATATATATATATATATATATATATATATATATATATATATATATATATATATATATATATATATATATATATATATATTGATAAAATCACACGGGAAAATGGAAACATCTTAAGGGGTGAGTACAGGTTGTACCTCTCTAGTACGGCATTCTGTGGTCCGGAAACTCCCGTGGTTCGGAACAATTTTAGTTTGTCCAATAGGTAGATTGGCAGCTTCTTTTTTCTTTTTTTTAACTTATCTGCATTATTATTATTATTACAGGAGTATTAAGTTTTTGCTCCTCAGGCCCCAATGTGGGTCAGTGACCTATGCCCGGGTGGGCTAATCCCCCCCAAACAAACAACAAAGCCGCGGGAAATTAAGGTTTGTTTACATCCGGCAGTTCGGCTGCTCTCTCTCTCTCTCTGCTTGTCTATACAGAGTACAACATTTAACTCTTCAATATATATGAGCAGTAAATAAGTGTTACTTTCATATTCTTATGTAGAGTAATGACGATATGTTTTCACATGTGCGCACTTACATACACGCAGTCTCACTTTTTTTTTTTTACCATTAATGGTTAGCTACTTATATTGTTCCATTTATTACATTAAATAACATTACTTCAAAAAAGCATATTAATTTTTTTACATTAATTTTACTACAGCTACAATCAGGGTCTTATTTTCTTCAGTTTTATATGTAGAACCAATCAGTCACTGGTTTTGTAAGCTTTAACAAAAACAATGCCGGCAGCCGTCTCGTCTCCTCGTGTGTTTTAATATTCCACGTATTATTAATAAATTGTATTGTTAATTTTGCACACACAAACATTAATTCAATAAAAACAAATTCAGAAACATTAATTAAAATATATATGAACAGTAAATAAGTGTTGCTTTCATATTCTTATGTAAAGTAATGACGATATGCTTTCACGTGTGCGCATGCGCACTTACATACGCGATCTCTCTTTTTTCTTTACCATTATCGTTAGCTACTTCTATTGTTCCATTTATTTCCATTTATTAACATTAAATAACATTACTTAAAACAACCATATTAATTTTACTACAGCTACAGCCAAGGTCTTATTTTCTTCAGTTTTATATGTAGAACCAGTCAGTCACTGGTTTTGTAATCAACGAAAACAATGCTGTGTCATTTCCTCGTGTGTTTTAATATTCTACGTATTATTAATGAATTGTATTGCTCATTTTGCACACATAAACATTAATTCAATAAAAAAAGACATTCAGTAATAAACAATAATGAATCTTTTGTACATAAGAGAAATGACGCTGTTTACACGATTATGCCTGTCGTCTGCACGTTGGCGGGCCGTTCAAACCCGTCGAAATTCAAGTTTCCGCCGTCAAAATTTTTATTTATTTATTTTTGTGTGTGTTCCAATAAAATACGTTAAGAATTAAAAACTCGCGAAATTTGAGAAGCTACTATACGACATTTAACCCTTCAATATGTCTTCAAAGAGACCATGATGCAGAGAAAGTGGTGCTAGTGCTTCCAAGCATAAGCACAAGTCACTATCTATCCAGGAAAAGGGTGAATTTCCATGGTCCGGCACCGGTCAGGTCCCGAGGTTGCCGGACTAGAGAGGTACAACCTGTATATCAAGCACAGTATGAATATAATATCATTGTAATATAACAGTATTTTAGCCGAAAACTATTAAAAAAACGAGTAACATCTCTTGAACATTGGAAGGTTAGGTAAAGTCTTTTGTTTTCGTCATGTATTTTATCCTATTTTACATTGAAATACATCACGTTTCAGCAAAACTACTATTTATTTCTGAGAATATATTCATTCAGGCACAGTTTAGGTAAAATATACATGTGCTGTAACATTTTTTTAATTGAAAACGATTTGAAAAACACGTACCCTCTAGCCCTGTTCAAGGAGAGGACTGGGAGAAGCTGTTTGGTGCTGCAGACGATGACAAGGAAAATGATTTGGATGGATTTTAATGAAAATATTCAGAAATATGGTATCGTAGTATTTATT
This sequence comes from Homarus americanus, assembly GCF_018991925.1. Taxonomy (NCBI): domain Eukaryota; kingdom Metazoa; phylum Arthropoda; class Malacostraca; order Decapoda; family Nephropidae; genus Homarus; species Homarus americanus. The sequence continues at coordinate 4,197,358 of NW_024735503.1, read as the reverse complement.
CAAGTCAATTAGGATAGAATATTATTGTAACACAACAGTAGTGATGATGTGGAGAAGGCGGAGGGACAGAGCGGGGAGGAGGTGACTGGCGGGAGCAGGGACGAGTGGAGATGCCAGCCAGTACATTACGGGTGTATTAATTGTTTTTATAGCTATTTTTGCATTTTAATATTAAATACTGTGCATTACGTTTCAACAAAACTACCATTTATTTCTGAGAACATGGAAATGTAATATTTTTGCTGAAATGATGTACGTATTACAGTGGAAAGTGGGATAAAATTGTGACGAAAGCAATGACTCTCTTTCTTTCGTTCAAAAGATGTTGCCGTAATCGCTTTTCGAATGGTTTTCAGTTGTGGGATTATAAGGCTAATGATAGGATAGAATATTATTGTAATACAGTACGAGTACAACAGTTTTTTAACTGAAAACCATTCGAAAAGCGATTACGGTAAAATCTTTTGAACAACGAAAGAGAGCGAAAGTCTTTCGTCATGATTTTATCCCACTTCCCACTATAATATGTACGTCATTCCAGCAAAAATATTACATTCCATATTTATTTCCGAGAACATATTCATTCAGTCACAGTTAAAGTAAAATATACTTGTGATGTAATATTTTAATGAAAATACGGTATCGTAGTTTTCTTTTGTTTCAAATTTAATTAACAAAGATTGATGTTTCAAATGTAATGAACAAAAATTTATGTACAGTATCTATAAATAAACTTTAATAAATGAATACTTTGTTTTACATCGTCCTGTGCTACCACACCATGGATTTGGCTACTTTGGGCTTGCTATGATGACGCAAGAGATCTGCCCTGGCAACTGTACCGACACTCACAGCTAGAGGTGCGTTGGTGCATCGTTTCCATTGTTTACTGGTTGTTACTGGTAAATATTTTTCAACCTAACGAAACTATTACCCTTTTAGAGGTCGACCCCCAATTTTTTGCCAAATAATTTGGTCTTAAAAACTCGAACTACACACAGGTATATACGGTAAATAAGGACATGGGGGCCAGGGTTTTTTTTTGGGGGGGGGCAGCACATATACGCGGATTTTTAACATCCACGGCTATCTCTGATACGTAACCCCCGCGTATGTTAAGGGCCGACTGTATAAACTGTACACTTCTCACATAATGTTATCTATCTTAAGTGACCAGAACAGATTTGTTTATACACTATTATAAAAATCTCATCCTAAAAAAACACACGTGACAAAACAAGTTTATATTGCACCTTTACCCATTTTAAGCCATGTCTCAATAAACTCATCCTGCCACTTATGTTCTAATGCATCACCGTTCAACCTGCCACTTTTGGACAGAACTCAATTTTCCGAGCTCAGATAACGGCCACACCCTGCAAACTGCTCGGCCACGAATTAATCCAGAGGGCACGGATCCAAAATTACGAGAATCGGTAGAATTCATGGAATTGTCACCCTCCAGCCAAACATGTCCTTTGGGAACCTGTCAACAAATAAATATATGTATGTTGGACCTACCTATAACACTACATTTCTTAAATGATTACCTTAATTAAAGAATAAGGTAAGATGAGTATTTGACCTCTATAACTAACAAAAGTGATATACTGTACAGTAATTAGTGTTACGAAAGGTGTAGCAATATACTTCAGAGGTGCACAGAGATTGGCTACAAATCTATATCAAACTAACACATCATGGAGATTTTCCTCTCAGTCTTACGTTTTTTTTTGATGCACACTAATGAGACCTTATCAAAAGCTCACAAGATATCCTCTACTGTAGTACTTTTATGATTCCAGTACAGTACTGTATATTGAAACTTCCCTTCCTCCACTGACTAGCAGCTGAACACTAAACTATTTGAAACCTGTTCAGAATATTACTAACCAGCATTAAGTATGTTTTGTCCATTGAGTGCATTTTCTGGTATATAAACTTGGTTTATGTCCCATTTAGGGTGTGAAAAAGCCTTTGAACCACCACTTATCATGATTTATGGAGTACCTCAGATTTTTGGCTAATTGAGGGAAATCCCCAAGTCTAACCTATCTGAGTTACTTGCTAATCCCTTAAAGATTTATGGATTAAATTAACTTCAAAAGTACACATGACTTAGCGAGCATACTTGATCCCAAGAAGAAAGGCCATCCATGAGTGCCATAATAATATGTATAAACACTAAGCTTTTGGGGAAGCAACCAGGAGGCAACAGAAGTGAAATTCCACTCTTGATGGCATCCACCACGGAAGTAATTGAGTGAAACCTCAAAATGTGCAACAATAGGTGGAAAGTAAGGGTACTGCAGCTATGTGAGGTCTTTTTCTAAGAGACCATTTTTGTGCTAAATGCTTACATACACATGGCCTTTCCTCCTTGTTTCTTTAACCACTTGTGTATGGGGTCCCCTCTGTGCTGTAAAAATGTCTTGTGCTAGTTAAATAAAATATTAAAAGTGGTATCCCTGAAGTGAAGGGGGTAACTACTACTTGTCTATCTGGTCACAGAGTGCATGTAGTTCTGGATGGTTTGTCCTCAACTACCACTATTAATGCCAGAGTGTTTCTGGGTTCTGTATGAGCACCAATTATTTATTTTTTACATATTAATGATCTCTTTTCAGTGACAAACAATTCTATTCACTCCTATGCACATGACAACCCTCTATAGATCCTTCACTCTAATTACCCCAGTCTCATGTGATGGAATTCTGAATGCAAGACAACAGACATCCTCATCTCTACACGAAGACCTCGCACATCTAGCTGAGTGGGGTGCATCCAACTTGCTTTCCTTCTATGCTACTAAAACAGAATAAATTATATTTAGCAACAGGGATAACACTTCACACTTCAGCGTAACTTTTGACATCATCATCATCATCCCACTATCCCATAGAATTGAAATTTTAGGTCTCGCCCTTATTTCAAGTCTAGTTCAGAACCAGGCTCTACTTCACTGATGAACAGTTGACAGCCATTATGTAAGTCAGATGTGCTCTCAGACAGAACTCGGTGGTAGTGGTATCATGGCACTTTGATTCCTAGATTTAGTGCAGAAAAAAACATCAAAATAATTGCCTTACTAGAAAACATTCAATACTACATAGTAATCTTAGGGATATCTCATCATTTTCTCTTCTATAGATAATTCCAGTAAGTGGTGTGATTAGTTACACTCAATGGTTCCACCACCACACACCCTTAATCAGCACACGAGAGCATTTGGGAGGATCCATGACCAAAACTGATTTATACCTCCGTCTAGGTTATTTACTCTAAAGTATTTCTAATAATTATTGGGATTTTAGGTGGATCAGGTAATCACTAAAGCAGATGAGACTACAGGGGGCCCCCTAAGTTCGCGGATTTTTATTTCGCGGTTCTCGGATGACACCCAGGATGTACCCAAGAATGTCTGTGGGTAGTTTTTAAGTTGCTGGCATTTTCGTGGCTGGGACAGGGAGTGTAATGATTGTTTATCATACCATAGCTTACAGCCCAGAGAAGAACAGCATATATAATAGTAGGTAGATGCCCACGTGGTAACCCATGTAGGTTGACACACCCTACAGTGAGATGAAGACCTGACTCAGGAGAGGTCACGGCCACTAGGTACCTGAGTTAATCCGGTGTTATGACCGTGTTACTCAAGAAACTACACCTGGACAAGCTGTCCAGACCTGACCCAGAGTCCTCACCGCCACGCAATTAGCTTAACCCGGCGACATGACCGTGTTAAAGAAACCACACCTAGCCAAGACACACCTGGGTGGTAATAATTAGGAGCATTACTGACTGGCGACATGACCACGCACCTGGACAAACACAGCCGTCCAGATCTAACCAGTTTAGTGTTAATTAGGAGAGGTCATCTGCCAGCTCTCCTCCAATATAAAGGCCCTGCAGCACCTTCCACGGGCATTACTTTCACATCACTGAAGACAGAAGATGGAACGGCTGGAGTCATTGAGTGGGGGGGGGGGGAGACTTCCCTCCCCAGCACCGCGTCTCCAGCTAGCAGAGTCTCCCACAGGAGACATAGTCCAGCAGCACCCGCTGGGCCTCCCTCAGGTCACACGTGAATCATTGTCAGAGCTATCCATAGGGTGAATTACTTAAGGTGGGAAGTGTATTCATTTCATGTGTGTGACCAAGAGTCAGTGTCTAGTAATGTAAATATAATGTTCTAGTAACTTCGATATAATGTGCTATTAATGTGTCTGTGTCATTGAGTGAATAATAAATAGCTGTACTTAGAATTGGTGTTTAGAAGGATTTCCCCTAAGAACGTACTTACAGCTAAATAACTAACCGGCCACTCTACCAAACTTCCTCACTTTACATTCCTACAACTAAATATTCTACCTATATGTATATCTTCTATACGAGTTTTGACTTGTTATAACCATAAATTCTTCCTATACTTTCTACCTCTAAATCCTCCCATTACAGGAACCATTTGTTCTAGAGACAGAAATTTCCTTTACCTGTATTGTAAATATGTGTGTGTGCGTGTGTGTAGACACACACACACACAAAACACATACAAATAAATAATGATGGGAAAAGACTCTTACAAATAATCAGAAACAATTTTATTAAAAATGTGACAGTCTACCCTCAATTCTGTGGTCTATTACAGTACAGTACAGTACAATATGGTCTCGATTTACGCGGATTTTGTTTACACGTTTGGTCATTTATGCGGCACCTTGCCAGACCGACAATTTTTATTTACGCGGTATTTTCCATCATTTACGCAGGAAGCGGCGCGGGCAGGGTGCGCACAAGGTCGCCCAGTTAACAAAACATTACCGAGTTCTTCACCCGCCACCCACCACAGCCAGCCCAAGTCAGTGATAGTGAGGATATGGACTTTGAGGGGTTTGACAAAGAGGCCCTGCAAGCCTCTGTGGTGGATAGCGATACAGGTGATACAAGTGATACAGGTGAGGGCCAATAATCTGCCCTCTGCCTTGGAACCAACCCCCCATCCCCGTGTGCCCAGCCATCTCTTCTACTAACCTAAGTCTTAAAAAACCTAATATTATTGATATTTCTCTTAAATATTAATTGTGTGTGCATACCATCATAAAATTAAGATGTTATTTTTACTAGAACGTACATATTGTATCGGAAAAAGTGTAATTTGGGGGTCAGCCCAGTCTCTATTTCAATTAATCCCACATGTTCTGTTATTTCGTTTACGTGTTCCTCGTTTCACGCGGACCTCCACGGGTTTAACTGACCGCGTAAATCGAGACTATACTGTACAGTGACCCCTCGTTTAACGAACGCCTCGGTTAACGAAATTTCGGTTTACGAACTGCCTTCCATAAGGATCTTCAATTCGGTTAACGAACAAAAATTCGGTTAACGAATTTCTTACGAACCGACCTCAACATGTTTTCGCTTGCACTGACTGGGCAACCAGCTTTAGTATCAGTCCGCCAATACATTAATCGGTTCTAGGGCTTAAATTCCTTACTATTTTAGTAAATATCAAGAAGTTTATACTATTCAATAATTTTAAAAGTTTAATATTCAATTTTTTAGTCATTTTAACGATTATTGAACATAATTGAAGGTAAAGTGACTAGTTAAATGCGCGGCATCCAGCCTCTTAACACAGCAAACAGGCGTTAGTCTCTCTCTGTTTTCACTGGAGGTAACATCTTGCTTGAGACTCTCTTCAACTAAACACTTTTTTTCTGTGTTTCCAAGCAAATTATTGGTCATTTTGAAATATATTTTACATATTGACAATATATAATGCAGTGCAGTGTTGATTTAAAGAAAATAATCTTGAATTACACCAAGAGAGCTAAAATTTTATGGGTGAAATGGCACCAAGGGGTGACTTCTCTTCCACCCCAATGCCTTCTCTTCTTCCTTCTCCTCCACCCCCATTCTAAATCCCATCATCATCATCATCATCATCCAGGAGCCTTCTACAAACACACCTCAAAGTAAGTGAACTTTTCTACCATTTTTGTTGAATTTAGGAAATTTTCGGTGAGCTGGAACCAATTACCCAAAAACCCATTGAAACAATGGTTTCGGTTAACGAACTTTTCGGTTTACGAACGACCTTCTGGAACGGATTGAGTTCGTTAACCGAGGGGTCACTGTACTTTATTAATATAGCACGGACTTGAGGGTAGACTGTCAAATTTTTAATAAATTTGTTTCTGATTATTTGTGAGAGGATTTTCCAATTATTATTTATTTGTATGTGTGTGTCTACACACACACAAACACATACACAATACAACAGATAAAAGAAATAATTGTCCTAAGGGTCATTTTGAGAACCTAAACCCCGCGAATTTGGGGGACCCGCTATATTTGCAAAATGACAGACGAGATGTCTTTTTATGTGTCATGCTAAATACTGTGAGACTAATTAGAGAATCTACGTACTGTAGCCTCAGGCTTTTATGCTTCAACATGGTAAATATACACTCACACTACTACAGTATACTATATAACCATACTCAGAGAATATTTACAGTGCAGTAGTTACAGCACAATCACTATGTAGCCAATCTAGCACAGAACATTTATATGATGTCTATTTACATTACAGTAAACCATTAATAAAGTTATAACTCTATAATAAAGTCATTATGTGCCTAATGTTGCAAAAGTATTAACAAAAGTTTATATTCTCAGGCACAATTATCACAAGAACTGAGCATGTACAGCTCCTCCCCGACTTATGATGGAGTTAGGGACCCAAATCCAGGTCGTAAGTCGAAATGGTCGTAAGTCGAGATGGTCGTAAGTCGAAAATGCTTAAATAAAACATAGAAAATCTAAAATGGGTGTCTCTTTTTCGTCTCAGCATCACAAAACTCTCACTTTTAAGCTTGCCAGCCATTTTAAAGTGAATTACAAACGAAAATTTTGGTACGACTGAGGCAGGTCGTAAGTGCAGGTGGTCGTAAGTCGAGTAGGTCGTAAGTCGGGGAGGAGCTGTAATCAGTAGTCACAATGTAACCACCTCAGCACAGTACAGTTAACAGTTACATGGCTTTTAATTACATTACACCACTAATACAGTCGCAACATGATAATAATATCCTTGTGCATAAACTACATCAGCATTAACAAAACTCAATGTTCTTTGGCACAATTACCATGAAAATCGAGAGCACTTGTTCCAGTGATACAAGCCACATAATACTTAAGTGGTGAGGGGAGGCATGGGCGGGAGTGTTACCAATGCAGAGCCACAACCCTGGTCCCGTTCCTTTCTCTAAGCTGAAAAAAATTGTGCCTTAGGGAGTTTTTACTGCATATTAGTCATGTGATGGTCCTGGATATTAACGAGAAGAGGTGAGACTTGATGTACAGTGCAGGAGAGCATGCTAAGTGACCAGACTCAACTCGCTCATATACTTCAAGTCACCCTAAAAAAAATCTATAAGGGATGGTGTGATGGAATGTGTAGCTGGTAAACTTAAGGGGTTGATAAATCACCATGGCTAATGTAATTGAAGAATAAGAGGTACAGTATATCTTAGTTCCTAGTAAGCAGTCTGTTAATACAAAATTCACTGCAGCTGTATAATTACTAGGCCTACCCCCTTGTGTGGGGTGTGAGTGGCCGGCCTAGAGTGACTAGCTCAAGGTCTCCCCACACATTTGACAGGGATACCGGGTGGAGGGATGACAAGTTTACCCCAACAATGCATAAATTCACCGCCACGTCTGGTCTAACTGTACCAAACCTGATGGTCTCAATTGCAGTTTTTCCAGCTGTTCTTCACCAGGGAAATCCTGTGGAGACAAATATGTATGCAGACTTGATAGCTGTTGTGTTAGTGGGTGAGATGACTGGGTGTACCATGGTAAATAAGACTGACATTGCCAAATTTCTGAAGCTTTTCATGTTAATGGGGCAAGTGAAATTGACAGAAATGATGCAGTACCGGTCCACTGACTCTTTTTACTACCATCCCCTATATTGACAAACTATGAGTGGAATATGCTTCAAAGCCATCATAAGATACTTCCACTCATAAAACAACAAGGCAGTGCCCCAGATAACACCTATAAGCTGATCAGGGTGCACACAGTGAAGGAATACTTTACTGAGAGGTTCAGGACGGCGTACACACCTGTCGCAGGTTGGAGGCATGACCGGGCCACCCTTCATTCAGGGTCTATCAGCCCAACAAGCTAGACAAATACATCCCAGCAGAGGCCGGGTCTGGCCATGTGTACAACTTAGAAGTATACAGTGGCAGGTAAAAGTCGACCCACGACATGGTGTGTGACCTCATACATCCTCTGCTGCACAAGGGGTACATGTTATACATGGACAACTACTACAACTCAGTATCCCTGTGTGAGAGTCTCTTCAGTGAAGGAGTCTACATGTGTGGCACCATGAGGCTAATTGGTGGGGCACCGAAGGAGCTGCAGGTGATGGCCAAAAAGAAGATGGCGGATGACACTGTTGTCGCAAGATATAAGGGGGGGGGGGCATGATGGTGCTGCTATGGAAAGACAAGAGGATTGTCCCTAAGGTCGCAACCTTCCATTCCAATGACACAATCCCGAAGGTTTGCTGCACCAAGGTCAAGGTTGAGGGCCACAGCACACTGAAGGTGGAGACCATCAACAAGTCTGCCGTGGTGGAGAACTATATCAGCATATGAGTACAGGGGTGAACCACTTCCACCAAATAGTGAAGTATTATCACTTTACAAAACAAACACAGAAGTGGACCAAGAAGATACTGTTCTACTTCCTGTAGATTGTGGTCTGCAATGCGTTCGTCTTATATACAGTAATAAATTCACCCATGACAAACCAAAATTGATGCTACTCCACTTCCATGAAACCATCAGTATAGCCCTCATCAACTTTGTCCCAGTTGAGTGGCCTTTTTTAGTCATGTCCTCCACCACACTCCTGATCGTGGTGACCCACACCCAACCTCAGCCGCAGATGATGACTACCTCTCTCAATGACACTCATCCACAAGCAGGGCAGCAGGAACAAGCCCCACCTTCACCACCTGCTAGCCTACCTAGCCTCCAAGCAGAGCAGCAGGACCAGGGTGTTGCTGTACAACTGAGGATTACTGGTGGGGAGAAACCCAGGAAAACAAAGGTATTATAATGGACAATGATTATCGACTGAAAAAAGAAATTGGTCATTCTCTCATCAAGATCACTTACAAAAAGCGCCTGAAATGACAGGTGCGCACCAAGAAAGGAGTCAGGAAGGATAATGCCCAGTGTAGAATATTCCACTGCTTGGTCAACTGCTACACTCATCACAGCAGTATTGGGTGTAAATTTAATTTTTTACATTACACTGTTTAACATCAATTTATTAACATTATTTGATAGGTATGGGATATCATTGTTGTTTTGTATAGGCAGGGTTGTGTTTTAACCCAACCTATGGAATTAACACTGTTCTGGCTCATGAACAGATTGCCTTGGGAACAGGGACCAGGAATGTAACCAGTTCAATTGTCATGGTATCTCAAATTTATGAAATTTTTTACATGATTTACAACAGCATCTTGTCATTTATCATTTATGACACTTTTTTCCAACCCTGGTTGCCACAGAGGGAGTACGCCTAGTACAGTAATTATACAGCAACAATGAAAGAGTTAATCAGTGATGAGGTACATTAAGCTGACTCTGGTAATGCTGAGGAGTATATAGACACGTTTCTAAAGCTTTTGACAAATTAAATTAATAGCACATCAGTATACAATGCTGTATTTTGGTGGACAAAAGTCCCTTCCCCCAGCCTTCCCTCTCTGGCCCCATCCCCCGTCATACGCACTACACAGTGCACCATCTGTTGGACGATTACAGCACTTCCCTCAGTTGCTTTGTTATTCGAACCTCAGGTGATTCAGTCATATTATAGCTGGCTAAGGGAAGGGACTTTTGTCCACCATTGTGCATAGTCTTCCAAGTTCTGAAGTAGAAATTCATTGCACCCATTTTAGTCATTATACTGTATAGCACATTTGTTTTTGAGGGGAGGGGGTGGGGGAGTACCGTATGTGCTGATACATGTACACACAGTAAAAAAAGTATCGCGCAGAGGGGGGGGGGAGTCAACTGACTTCCGTAATGATCCATACATCACCTGATGTGTTCATGTTCAGTTATACCATCAACTATATATACGGCAGGATATGCCATTAGCAACAGATATGTGAGGACACCGGGGCTACCACCATAACACAGGACCAACAACATATTCCACTATCCCTCGTGTGTGGTGTCATATTGTTTTGCACATAACCTGTGCGGTACTTTTTTACTGTGTGTACATGTGTCTGACTTCTTTGCTTCCAACCTTCTAGAGGTCCCGCAGAGGTCAGTAAATAATGTGAGTGAGCAAACACTTGAGTTAGAACAAGCACTACTTCATGCAGCCTCCTTGTACAGTACAGTGTACTATATCAAACTTTTCTCCTCATTTAAGGATCTCCAAGCATTACTTTTCTTCTTCCCAGTAAAGTACCAAATGTTCAGTACTCTATTTTCAAACTTTGCTTTTATAAATGACTAGATTATGAAATGTAGCAACTATAGTTGACTTACAATTTGAGTCCTAAATCCATTCTTGACTTTGTCGCCGCCGAGGCCAGTGACCCGCTTGCAGATGTGGTGATGAGGGTTGGTAGGGGAGCGAGCTATGATGACGTCTCCTCTACTGATGCGGTTCAAGCGGGCAGATAAATGTTCAGTAAGAATAACATCCTCCGAGAAGATAGTTGGTTCCATTGAGGGGCCTTTACACTGGGGAGGTGGAGAGAGACAAAGAAAATCAAACATGGCTTATAATTTGTGGTACAGTATTTCCTATTCACATAATCCTTAGAATGATCCCTTACTCTAATTCTCCCAAGTAGCATTTGAGTGATTAATTTTCAGGTAAAATAAGCTAGGGGAATGGGGTGATCTGAATAAGGCACAACATACAGTACATCTTTTCTCTCAGTGTTGAATAAAATGTCTCACCAAGTCTGCCAGCGATGCTCTTCCAAGAAAGCAAAATAAAAGAATACCATCGGTTATTTGACTGGGACCTGCGGGGATTGTGTACGATTTACCATGATTTAAATGGGATTCTGGTCAGGATAGTTGTGGGCATTACACTATTATTTAAATGCTGAATGCATTATCACTATCTTCCTTAATTTTTCAACTTGCAATTTCGGGTAGATATATGTAATTTTCTTCATTTTGTTTTTACTCCGTTACATGTACACACAATCATTTAACTAAAAATTTTGAGAAAATTTTTTTATAAGGTCAAAAACACTTCTTACATGTGCTGGGTAGGGGGAAGGGGAGGATGGAGCAGCATTGCCAGCTCACTGTCTCATGCATAGTAACAAGATTGCCAAGTGGCAATGCAATATATATTTTTTCATTCATTTTTTTTTATTCATCACATTTACTGGTACAATATTATTTTATGTTCTGTATAAACAATAGCTTCCACACGCAAACCATCCTCTGGGCAATGTGACACAGTTCAACTGCTTAGCCTGATAGTCACCAGGGACGGGCAGAGCCCCCCTTGAATCCCACATGGGTCGTACATGTTATGTACACTCCAAGTTTGTGTCATTATATCTTGGAATATTGCTAGCTATTGCACATTGCTTTTTCATAGCAGTGACAATGCAGGAAAAGCATTTAGGTAGCGACCATCATAAAACTGATCTTTGACATCACATAGTGGTAAATGGTGTTGATTTTTTAACATCGAAAAACTGATCGATCTGGTATAGATCCATCGTATAATGGTAATTGCCTGTATTCTCTCTCCACACACATGACCCCTTCCCACTACCATCATAATCCTGCAGCTGCCTCCTTAAATATTATGGTCTAGAGAAGAACATCTCACATAGACCATCCTGCACTACACTGTAAATAGATTAACAAAAGAAAGTTGAGATGTCATAGGAAAACTAAACAATTCCCCTTTAATTACGAGCAGAATTATGTACAGTACTGTACAGTAACTCAAAAAAGTACTGCATCTACCAACAAGGAGGGTTGGTATGCAAGGCCCTGTGGCATCTTACTGCAATACATTTGGTAACCGAACTTCATATTAATTGCGCTGGAATAAATGCACATTGCATTACTAATGTTAAACTACTGTATATACCAAAGTAAATGCATGGCCCAATATCTATCATCTGTGCTTTCATAATGCTTCACAAGGAGTATGGACAGATACTTTTTTGAGATACTGCACAGGAGAAATCAACATTAGTGGAAAAAGTCAGTTTAACATTTACATACGGAAGGCCAGATACTACACACTGATCAGTTGCTAAAGAATTTAATCAACAAAAACCCAGACTGCCATCACCTACAGTACAGTACAGAGATGAAATATAAGTTCTCAACCCAAATCAATCTTTACCACGACAAAGTCTCCAACAAACTCGAGGGTGCAGTGAGCAATGCATCCATACTGGACCATGTAACCAGCCACTCCCAGCCACTTGCCCAGGAGGCGGTAGACACCCGACCGCATCACACTAGAGCTGCATCCTGCCACCAGTCCTCAAGCTGGAATAAAGCTTTAGGAGTTTACTTACGCCAGGATGTGCAATTAACAAATGGGATGGGTTACAGGGTATTTAATAATGGATATGTTTTTATATGTAGATAGATGCCAAAGATGTAGGCTACAGTATAAACAAAAGCTGGCATACAAGACTCACACATAAAATAGAATACAGTAAATAAAACGTATAACTTAAAATGAATTACAAGTACGTACAGAGTGAATTCCATTTTTTTATGCCTCACTGTACAGGAGCAGCAGTCCTATCCACCTGACTACACAAGCAATTATAAAGTACTGTACATGTAATATAACTTATCATACACAAGATGAACAAACAACACTTACCTAAACGTCACCCAATTAACAACTTTTGCTAAATTAATATCTACCGCAAGCAACCATTCAAGAATTAGCATAACCATTCCCCATCTCTCCATTACACCAAATATAACTAAACTTATCCCATACAATATAATTATACTTACATCTATATTAAAGTGGGCGTATAAGGTAATCTAAAGTTAAAACTACATACACGGTTGTTTCAGAGAATTGACTTTGTTGACGTCTGCTGACTGGCGGTCTACTCACATCATGTCTGGCTCCTCTGTCCTCCATCAATGTTTCAGTGGCAACAAAGACCAACATTATGAAATGGCTTAGTTTTTTTTTCTGATTATTTTCTTTTTTTACTTTTTACTTTTATCCTCTTCGCCACTGATCGGCTTGTTAGCCGCTTGGGCGATCGGTCACGTCTCTTTTCATTTATATTCTTCGCCACTGATCGGCTTGTTAGCCGCCCGGGCGATCGGTCACGTCTCTGTCACGCACTGTTGGCAAATACTGGGCATGCACCGGCTCCTGAATGTACCTGAACCCGCTCCAGTGTTGGTCAAGTCTTCTCTTGAAAGAGCTCACTCGGTGACGTCACAACACTCTCTGGTAGATTGTTCCAAGAGTTTACAACCCTCACTCCGAAAAAGTTTGCCCTCACGGTTTTCTGGACTTGCGGCTTCTTCAATCTTGAGCTTTCTGTGACCGCTTGTGGGGCGAGCGTCCGCCAGCTCAAGTAAGGACACTCAACAGGTAGTGCCCCTGAGATGCTTATACACACCTCAACTAGGTCCCCCCTTGCTTGCGTCTGTATAAAGCTAGGCAAGTTCAGGCTCCAATCTCTCCAGGGGCAGCTTTCTGAGGTGCCGAAGTGCAGGCACCAGTCTGGTGGCCCTCCTTTGAACATTTTCAACCAACTGACAGTCCCTAGCATATCTCGGGGACCAGATGGGGTGACAGTACTCCAGATAGGGAAGCACTTCACTCCTGAAGATCTCTACGAGGGACGGACCGTCTAGATATCGGAACGACCTTCTTATACGACCCAGTAATTTATTTGCCTGATTTACCTTCTTCTCGCAATGGCCTGAGAACTTCAGCTCCTTGTCAACATACACACCTAGGTCCTTCTCACACACAGTCTCCAACTAGTGCACTTTCTTCATCCCGTTGGGACATATGATACCTCCTTACCATTGGTACGCTCCAGGTGCATCCTCTTACACTTCGTGACATTGAATCTCAGCAGCCATTTCTTCGACCATTCCTGGAGCCCACAGAGGTCCTTCTGCAGCTCTTCACAGTCCGCTTGGTTCTTAATTTCCCGAAATAACTTGCCATCATCGGTAAACATTTGTATGGAGGAGTGTACAACGTCAGGCATGTCATTTATGAAACAAACAAACAACAGCGGGCCCAATACACTGCCCTGTGGTACCCCACTTGTTACAGGTACAGATGACGATTTCGTGCCATTAATCACCACACACTGCTTGCGGTCATGTAGAAAGTCTTCTATCCACGCTAGGACATTTCCCCGAATTCCGTACCCTTCCAGTTTGATTTTCAGCCTTTCGTGGGGTACACTGTCGAAAGCCTTGGCAAAATCTAGGTAAATATTGTCGATATTACCACCCCGTTCTAGAATATGGGTTCAAATATCCAATACCTTGAGCAATTGTGTTAAGCAAGAGCGCCCCGGCATAAAACCGTGTTGGCAATCGTTTACAAGGTTGTTTCGTAGTAGATGTTCCATCGCGGCATCTCTGATAATACTGTACTCTCAAGTACTTTACATATTATGCTGGTCAGGCTCACCGGTCTATAGTTGTTCGTGGAGTGACTATCGCCCTTCTTGAAGATAGGACTCGCATAAGCCACTTTCCATTCACTGGGGACCATTTGTTCATCCAGGCATTTACAAAACAGAATCTTCAGGGGCTCTGCAAGCTCGTTGCACAGCTCTCTTAGCACTCTAGGATGCACCATGTCAGGTCCAGGACTCTTATGGACCTTTAGCCTGGACAGTTTATTTCTAATACCCTCTTCTGTGAACACAATGTGGGTCAGTGCTGTGTCGAACCGTCTGTCCTCAAACGCAGGAAGGTTAGTTGCATCCTCTCTTGTGAACACTGAGGAAAAGAAACTGTTCAATGCCTCAGCTTTATCCTGGTCAGAATCTGCGTAACTACCATCTTCAAGCCTCAGGTCTGATACTCCTACTCGCGTTTTCAATTTCGACTTTGCATAGCGGTAAAACGCCTTTGGGTTTGACTTGACCTCGCGTGCAACCAGCCTTTGGAACTCCTTTTCAGCCCTCCTACATTCTATCTTTGCTTGGTTTCTGGCTCTTGCATACATCCTCCTGTCTTGCTCATCGTTTGACCCAACCCACGTCTTGAATTTCTGGGTTTTCTTCTTAATTTTGTCGACCGCCGCATGGTTCATGTGTAGGGATCCCCTCGTATTCCTAGAAGCACTGGGTTTGGTCTTGGGTATATATTTATCGATCAAATAGGTCATTTTACTAGTTATGATATTCAGCGTAGTGTCTGCGTTCTTGTACCTTAATAAGTCAGGCCAGTTGATACCCCTCATCTCTTCCCTCATCCCATTGTAATTTCCCTTGTAATATTTGCACCTTGGCCTGGCCTTATCTTGAACTAGGTAACAGTTAAATCTGAATGACAACACTGTATGGTGACTGGTGCCAACTGGGGTAAGGTGTTCCAGTTTGGCCACCATACCCTCCTCGTTTGTTATGATGAGGTCAAGTGGCTTGGGTGTTTGTTCCCCTCTGTAATGTGTCGGGTCTCTCACATGTTGGAACAGAAAATTATCTCTCAGAGTTTCTACAAAAAGAGTAGCAGGATTATTCAAGTCATTCGGGGTGGACTCGTTTCTCCAGTCGATGTCGTCATAGTTAAAGTCCCCCATGATAAGGAGGTGGCTGGGGTTGAGCATCGCCGCATTGTTTATTAAGGTTCTTAAGTTCCTTTGATTTAGTGGGCCACAGTTTGGGGATCTGTAGATACACCCGACGATAAGTAAGTCCCCTCCCTTTAATTTAATTTTACACCACTTGGACTCTTCAAAGACATCCTCTCCCTGTACCCTCGCCTGGCTGGCTCTAAGGTCTTGCCTAGCGTAGATAACCACACCCCTCCTGCAGGATTCTTGAGTTAGGTTCGTAAATGAGTCATATCCAGCAATACTGAACTCACATTCCTCTGGGTCGATTCTCCT
This sequence comes from Homarus americanus, assembly GCF_018991925.1. Taxonomy (NCBI): domain Eukaryota; kingdom Metazoa; phylum Arthropoda; class Malacostraca; order Decapoda; family Nephropidae; genus Homarus; species Homarus americanus. The sequence continues at coordinate 4,181,185 of NW_024735503.1, read as the reverse complement.
GTTCTTGTACAACAGTTCTACAACTCCTACAATATCTGGTTGGTGTACTCTTAGTAGTGTTTCAAACTCCTCTCTCTTATCAAGGAACGTGTCAGTATAGCTTATTACGACATTCGCTTGTGAATTTGTTCTCAGTAACGTTCCTGCTCTTAGTATTGAACCCGCTTCCCCCATCTCAAGCAGAAGCTGCAGCATTTAAGCAAGGCCACTGTATTTTGCAGGGTGTGGTTAGAAATACTGTTTACACAGCTCGTTCTCCTGTCCGTAGGCTGAGCTGGTGCCGCTTCCCGGTGGGGGTTGAGTGGGTGGAGGGTGCACTGTAGGGAGTGACAGTTTGGCAAAAGTTTTCAAAATCTAATTGCTTGGGTTGATTATCACCATCGGCCACGCTGGTTTCGAATATGTTTGAGTTTTACATCATTGCATTAGAAGGTTTGTGATGGCCTTTTGGGCTTGGCATGCAAAACCGTAAATAATAAAGGGACTGGCAATGTGGCACAACCTGTTAAAATCAAGTTATTGAATTGATTATTCGACTACTGTGTACACTGGTTCATAATATGCTATTGTTTACAATCAGCGCCACAAATTATGCCGCATATTTTTGCTGCAAGTCACCACATAATGATATTTCGAAAAAACTAGTTTGTTTATTAACGGGTGTATAGATTCCCGTGGGAATGAATTCAGTGACATTCCCGCTCATGGAATATTTACCAAACCTGTATATGTGCCAATGGCAGGCCAATGGCAATATTTACAGAGTTTGCTGGAGGCTCCCTGACGCAATGCCCTGAATTTATTCCACGGAATCTATTCACGCCGTTGGTAATATTCGCATTCAGGACTGATCAATCTAATTGCGCCTGGGTAGCTTGACTTGGACAGTTAAGGACATTGTAAATCTCAGTCCAGACTTTTGAATAAAATATTGTTCAATAGGTGGTGATATTGAAGTGCTGGAAAGTTGCTTTTTTCTGTGTTGTTTTGCAGCATTCAAAGGGCCGCCACCAAGATGGGTCGTCCTAAGATTTCTAGCAACACTCAGCTAAAGCAGGGTAACGATAAGGTGTTCCGGGTTCGATGCCTCTGCCATCTAACAAGTTGCCTCTTGCTCAGCAGTTAAAGTGCCCTGGCTATGAAGCAGAAAAACGAGAGGTTAAGGAGAAGAACAAATGCTTTTGATTATAGGCGGATGCCACCAAGGTGACCTGAGAAGGTACTGATGTATAGGAAGGCCACTGTCCCCACTATCTCTGAAATCAGGGTGAAAAATGAGAGTCTACCACCTGTGGAGGATGCGGAGGGAGACGATGATGATGAAGGGAAATGGACAGAAACAGAAAAAGGAAGAAAAACGAAGAACGGGAAGCTGAAGATGAGGTTCGAGGATATAGCTGAGAAGCGTTTGATGTGGCAGACGACAGCAAAGTGCACGAATAACCTTATATAGTGCTTCCTGGCAGCCCAGAGGAAACCGAAGGAGGGTTGCATTGATGGCGTTGACAAAATTGTGACTGCTAAGCTGAAAGAAGAGAGGGAGAAGGAAGGAAGAGGGCAAAAGAAAGGCTGAGGAAAAGAGAGGAAAACTGAGAAGATGAGGCCAAAGAGTAAGGAGGAGATGGAGAGGATGTCGTAAAGTGTCAGGCAGTGGATGACAGTGCTCAGGAAGAAGATAGTGATTATATGATGTCAATGACAATGAGTTCGCTATGGTTTACAGGAGAGCAAGATCAGAGAAAAGGAAAAGGGAGAAAGAAGTCGGGTGATTGGTATCTCCGAGAAACTGCTGACAGGTTCAAGGTATCCAATGATGCAGTGGCTCACATAGCAAACAACACCATCAGAGCGTAGACAACATCATAACTAAAGGGACAAGTCTAAAGTGACTAACTGGAAGAAAGTGGAGAGACGTATGTGGTGACTTGCAGCAAAACACGCATAATTTTGTAGCGACAGCCAAAAAACAATAGCATATTATGAACCAGTGTACACAGTAGCTCTAATAATCCCAATTCAATAACTTGATTTTAACAGGTTGTGCCACATTGCCAGTCCCTTTATTATTTACAGTTTTTTCACATTTTTCATGCCAAACCCAAAAGTATCCACACAAACCTTCTAATGCAATGATGTAAAAACTCAAACATATTCGGAATTAGCGTACGATAGACAAATAATCCAACCCAAGCAATTAGATTTTGAAAAACTTTTGCCAAACTGTCACTCCCTAGTGCACTGCTGCCCCTGGCCCTGTGTCGCACACTTGTTTCCACTCACTCCTCCCTGAGTATAACCCATGTACACCTGTCCCCTGCTCCTCCCACTCCTCCCTCTTCTGCTTCAGTTCTGCAGGAGCTTTTTGTGCTGTTCCCTCTGCATTATCAGTAAGCGGTTCAGGAATAAATACATCCCGAAATGCCTCAGCCCTTGCTAAGTTTTTGCCTGCCGTAATAACTTGCCATTTCTCCTCCTCACCTCCCAGTGTGACCTCCTATCGAATAGACCCTTTCCTATGATTTTCGTGTTAATAAAGTCTTTCATAATGAACTTGTAAGAATATCTTTCCAAATCCGTGCCCGGTTGTAGCGACAATAGGTATACTGTAGCTAATGATATCTTTGATGATCGTTATTTATCATTTCACCATTTATCAGCCCATTAGCCGTTCTGGCGGTTAAAGGGTTCCACTTATCATTTATTTTTCAAGCAAAATTTCCGAAAATAGTTTCTGATGGTTGACGATAGTATGTATTCAAAAAATCATATTAAACTCCTGTATTTCTGCAAATTCTGTTTATACCCATGTAAATATATTTTTAATCACCTTCAAATAGTTAGTTATCAATACTGTACATTTTCAAAATTTTCTCCCTCATTTCTTCATGGCTGAGGAATCTCCAGTCCAGCTTATTTTACCTAAAGATTAACCGGTTTACTAAGCTGCCTGCAGTCTACCAAGCTGGAGTTGGTCCACTGGGAATATTTACTCTGTAGTGACAATTAACTTAACCTAGGTTAGGTTAAGTTATGTTAGGTTAAGTTAGGTTAGGCTAATGGATGCTACAGTTTAATTATCCCAGTAGACTGCATAATATAGTAGCACTGATTAACCAACCTGTAACAAGACGGATCTTGCATAAAGAATATTTATATATATAGGTAGAATATTTAAGAAGAGAAATGTAAAGAGAGGAACAATTTGGTAGCGTGGCCGTTGTTAATTATTTGAACTGTCAATACACTTATCTTATACGTCAATACACATCTATTACGTTCTTAAGGACGACTTCTCAAACACCGCTTCGTCACAACTGTTTATTAATTACGACAATGACATGGACAATAACACCTTCTATCGAAGTTACTAGGACATCATATTACGTTACTAGGACATCATATTACGTTACTAGACACTGATTCTCGGACACGAACAAGAAATGAATACACTTCCCACGTAACTCATCCCATGGAAAGCTCTGACAAAAACTCACATGACCTGGGGGAGGCGTAGCAGGTGGTCCTGGGTTGTCTCCATGGGAGACTGCTTAGCTGAACACCGGAGGGAAGTCTCGCGCCCGACCTGAGGCGGCTGCCTCCAGCCCTCTCTGTCTGACTTCTCTCGAGCGGGACTCGGGACATTGTAGCTGGCCCTTCTTGGTTACAAGACACACTCTCTCTCTCTCTTTCTCGTTGGGGAGGGTTACGACGTCCTATATATTGGGAGACGAGCTGTCAGGTTGAGCTGAAAGGGGGGCGGCGAAGGGTCTCCTTCCATTTGACCCCGCTAATGTAAGGTCAGGTCTGGACTTTTTCAGAGCTATAAGTTGTTGTATATTTTGGAGAAATCTTCAGATGAATGGGGTCTTGTTAACATCGTTGGTGGGGCCGTGTGACATGAGAGGCTCTGGTTGATTTGTGGCCCCTTGACTTGGGCTGCGAGGGGTCCCTTTACATTTGACCTCCCTAATGTCGGGTCAGGTCTGGACTGTTTCTGGTCTGATAACCCATCACTACAAACCTAACACTAACATTACCCAACCTCACCCCCCTAAATAGTGTTAAGAATGGTTAATCTTTAGCCGGTTCATGCCCAGTACTTGCCAAGTGGTTAACAAGCCGATCTCTGGCAAAGAGGATAAAAGTACATAGTACTGTATATAAGCCCCACTTCTGCCAAGTTGTTTTAGAAGTTCTGACAAAAGTTGATCAACTCCACTCACCTTGTCAGCTTCCTAGTTTGTCAGGTGGTCGATCTATTCTGTTACACACTGTTGGCAAGTACTGTATTGGGCATGTATGGGCTCTTGAATGTTCAGTCAGTAAAATAAGTTTCGACCATCCCAAGGTTGATGGAATAGACTGATGCCGGTAACAACAGGTGTAAGTTTACAGTTTTCACACAATGTTTATGTTGTTATGCACTACAAGGTGGTCGATACATTTTTATTGACTACCTGAATACAGCACATTTATCTTCAAAGGGCTAGTAGCTTGGTTTTTGTTTAATTTTTGTTTCATACACACCTGTACTGGTAACACAGTATTTTATATCAGTGAAAAATGTTATACTGCCTATGGTCAAGGATAGCATGAGCCAGGAGCACTTATAATACTGCAAAATTTATATAAAAAAGTGTTCACAATACAACAGTACAGTACACTATATACAGTAGTTATGTAATGAAGAAGAAAGTGAAAGAAATATGTACAATTAAAGATATCGGACTTGATAAATGTTAGAAAAATAACTCAACAAGCAAGTGGGTGAATGAGTGAGTCGGTGGATGAGAAAACACATGAAGTTGAAGGTATATTGGTAACTAAAAATAAAAATAAATTATATAAGATAAAATAAGTTAGGCAGTTTTATTTTTAATGAATTCATGAAAGGTCATCATCTTTTCTCCTTTCTTGTATTTCTTATTTTCCTTGGGTTTGTGAGCAGCTGGAAAGGTGACAGAAGTGTAAGTTCCTTCATACTTCGGAGTTCCAGAAATAATTTTTAATATGTCAAGGCTTCCTGATACGCTGGATGATGGCGAGTCTTGTTGCTTGTCATTGGAATTTTCCCTCAGCTGTGACGCTTGTAATTCATAATCTTTTATGATGCTTGAAAATGACCCGCCCCTCATCTTTGGTGCTCTGGGAAGTTTGTTTTTGGGTCTAACAGCCTTCTTAGCTGAAAGAGGAGAACTATGGTAACACTTTAATACTCATAAGTCATGACAATATACTAAACTATGGAAATATTTTCATACTTATGAATAAAATAAAATTGTCATACAGTAAAGGTACAGTACTTACAAGTGGGTGCAAAACCATTAAAGGACAACAAATTATAGTACAGTAATTTAATACAGTACAGTAAACCCTTGTTACTCACGGGGGTTAGGTTCCAAGGACTGGCGTGAACAGGCAAAACCGCAAATAGCACTACTGTATACTGTACCTATACCAAACAACCGACCAGCCGCAGCAGCACTCATCCTCTCCTTTAACTTGTCTTATAATTCAACTTCTGCCTTTTATGTTTCACTTCACTAGCAATGACAATAGACAGTCTTTTAGGGGTCATTTTCACACAGAAACTTTAAAGTTTTGAGAGTACCCGGTACAACACAAGATACTGAGGGAAAAGGCTCGTAAGCTAGCCATCATAGCCACCATTTGCTTACCGTGAATCATCGAAATCGCAAATTGCAAATCCGCGAATGGCAAGGGACTACTGTACATGTTAATGAACACTACTTTCTCAAAATGAATTAGGATTCAGCAACTCTGTATAATCAGTAAGTCTAGGGTTGATACTCCAGGACTCAGGGAATTAAGGATCATATAAATTTGATAAGATTATACAGTACATAACCTTTATAAAATACCGGGTGCTAAAAGATAACCACTTGGTAAGGGGTACAGTATCATATGAACATGAAGGTTTGAGAGATTTGATGCTCAGCATAACATGAACAGTTCTCATCTGTTCATTTTCTTGTTGACACTGGCTGTAAGATTTACTCCATCAGGATTAACAAACTCCAGATGCAGCTCACCTCTGCAGCCCAAACAGAGGAGGAGGAGGGATGGCTAGTTCCTTGATCTGAATTTGGCTATAAAATGGTTCAGAATTTCCACCCTACTGAACCCTCTTGTGGAATTCACAAGGCTGTTCCGTTCCCATAAACTCTAAAAATGGTATTAAAGGAGTCAGTATAGAAAAGTTGTTATTGTTGAATGTTTCAGTCTTCTTTCCTCAGGGGAGACTGTGAGCAAAGGTTCTGTGCTCTAAAAAGTTCACACACAAATGTGAAAGAGAAATCAGTGTAATTTTACAAATACAGTACAGTACTGTATACAGAAAAATATCATTACCTTTTGGTGTATTTTTGGGTCAGAGGGTGTTGTAACTGCCCTTGTTTTGTGTCACTATTGTTGACTAGACAATGGATAGAGGGATGTGACTCATGCTTTGGGAAACATGGTCAACAAACCTTTTTCCTCTTACTGACAGAACCATCTCAGAGATAGCTGGTTGAAAGAGCCCATGAAAAGTTCCTGTAAGTGCTGCCAGTGAACATTAATGCACATAAAATAGACTCTTAAAAGAAAATATTGTATGTGGATCTCTCCACTGCTGAATTATTCCTTGATTCCAGAACAAAACCCCCCAAAAGAATGTCCTGTAATTCTAATTCAGGCTTCACCAGGGTATCTCCTTCATCTAGGCTAGACACCCATGTCTTATAGAACATTTTTTATACAATATTCACTTTGGCTCAGTTACTTACTATGAAATCAAGCTTTCTTGATGCAGCATGGGTAAAGTGGCTCCAATACCACCATACTGACAAGTCAAACTCGATCAACAGCAAGACATAAAGAAGCCTTACAACATGAAAACAACAAAGTTACGAACCCTTTACTGTACAGTAATGCTTATACTGTACTGTACTGAGGATTGTGTGACCCAGCCAATAATTCCTGAGGTGTTAAAATCGGAGAGACAAAGCATAATAACTTCAAAAACAAGAGCCACTATTAACAGGGAGATAATTGACTGAAACTGTAAGCTATGATTTGGATTCCAACATGGCTGATCTGGATGATGGATGATGGATGAGGTGCACAGTCCGACACATGCTGTTGTTACATTATGACTTGTTCCTTCTACTTTATATGGCAAGAGTGACTTTTAGTATTATACTTTTGGGTAATAGTATGTAGTGATGATATGCATAAACAATTCATGACTTGGTCTCAGCCTTTGTGGTTGAAGTGTTACCTGTGTCACAACCAACAGACAAGGTAAGAGTATTATGTGAGTTGATTAATGAGAGGGCTTTTGGCTCACTCAAATACAAATTTCTAAACTGAACAGAGGCCATAACTAAGGTAAATATGTATGAATAATCCTGCTTATAAAACCCAACTCAAATATCAACAGTACTATAAAAAACTGTGTAAAAAAAGTTGTTTAAATCCCCAATGATTTTCTCAAGTTATGGAAAGAAAATGAAAGTTCACGTGGATGGAGTGGCAGGATTAACACCACGTGCTGCCCGCGAAATTTTTTTTCCCGAGGGCTTCCATCATCTAGAACAAGCGGCAACGTCGCAGTGTTTGAAGCACCACTGTACAATCAGCTGGTGGCGGAATGGAGGAGTCGGCCCCCCTACGCCAACAGCAAGCATTCGTTCTATCTTGGCCGTGCTGGCTAGGATAGATTAGGTTATTATTTCTTTGTATTAGTATCTATTACGTTAGGATATGCAATATTAAGCCAAGCATGAATGATCGTCTCATATTCTCTCTTTTTTACAGAGTGTACAGTGGTGCCACGCTTCAAACACTGCGACGTTGCCGTTTGTTCTGGATGACGGAAGCCCCCAGGAAAAAAAATTTCACGTGCTGCCCGGCTCAACTCAAAATGCTAAGTGCATAATAAAATTGGACATAAATACCAACTTACTGTAAGGTTCTTCATCATTATGGAACTTGAGTGTTTCTAATGTGGAAAGTATCTGATCTGGGCCAAGAGCAGGTACAGGATGAGTCTCCTTATTGCCCCTGAAATATTGATAAGTCATTATAAACAAGCATATTGCTGACTCAAGTTCTCTTACTGAATGTCAATACAGTACAGTACATATGAGGTGCTCTGAACCATAAAGATGACCAAACTTCATGTGATTGGTCCCATATGACTTTTGCTGTGGTGACTTTTTTTTTTTACGGGGATTAGCCCACCTGGGCACAGGTCAGTGACCCACATCAGGGCCTGGGGGGCGAAAATGTAATAATAGTAATAATAGTAATAATAATAAGAATAATAATAATAATAATAATAATAATAATAATAATAATAATACAAAAATTCATCATAAATTCTATAAAAAAATACAAAATTAAAAATAAAAACAATAAAATAGTAATACAGTAATAATAATAATAAAAACATAAAGCAAAACAAAAATGAAGAAAGAAAAAAGATCAAGAATGAGAAACAATATACAGTCACTCATCGACTTACGACAGGGTTCCGTCCCGAAGTCGTAAGTCGAAAAGGCGAAAATAATACATAGAAATTCTAAAATGGGTGTCTCTTTTTCTTCTCAATACTACGAGAACTCTCACTTTTAAGCTTGCCAGCCATTTTAAAGAGAATTACAAACGAAAATTTTGTCAGTACACAGCGCGAGCCATTTTAAAGAGAATTACAAACGAAAATTTTGTCAGTACACAGCGCGATCACTAACGCCAGGACTCGAAAATACGTACCGGTAATTTGAAAAATATTTTATAAGACCACGGCGGCCGTATGTCCGGGTTGTCGTAAGTCGGGTATGCCGTAAGTCGAGGAGTACCTGTATGTTTGTTGCATTGTCAATGGTAAGAGAAACAATTGAGACCTTGAAATTGTGTGTAAATGAGGCAGAAAGTCAGATCAGCAACCTGGGACTTGGTCACAATTTTGTGATGCCATATGGCAGCAGGGTTTACCATTTGACAATATATTACGCTTCTAACGTCTTCCCAGGTGGTAGTACCTCCCGTTTGATAGCTGCCTACTACCTACTGCACGAGAGGGTTAAGATACATTTACTAACCTGTTGTCAAATGTGTGTTGTAGGAGTCTGGCACTACCAAGCTGGCCTTTCGTATGCTTTTTCCACCGAGCTGCAATTGCCCTGTCATGTTTCTCTATTTCAGCTTCATTCTTCATAACCCACCTCACCTTCAGTAGTTTCTGTAATAATATTACTGATAAAAGATGTGAGAATTATAATATGTATTTGTATATCAAAATGTTTCCTTTACTTATGAACAGCCTATTAACCAGAATGAGATGTGACTCCCTCTGAAGGACTGGGTGGGAGGCAACAGCCTTGGCATCAGTACAGTAGATTCTCATGCTACCTCGAATATACTTTTACACATACAGTACTATATTCAGCAAAGTTGCTTACACAGTAACCTTCAAACACAGAACTTCATGCACAGTTATGTTTATCTAAAATGCTTCAGATTTCTACCCATTCTTTCTTCAAACTGATAATCATTTCTTCCTGTCGGTCTTCTCTACTTTTACCAAATTTTTTGCACCTCTCCACTAATCATTTATTTTGCAACCTTCTTACAACCTTATCTAAGAGAAGATCGTATAGTTTAATCATTGCAATATTACAAATATTTTGACATAGTCTTACTTTCACATTATTCAGAAACAAACTAAGGAATTTTATGCAATTAAATATCATGTTGATCACCTCAAGATTAGACACCCTAAGTTATTTCTTCTGATGATCAAACACCCTAATGTGACTTGGGAGGTTAGGTTAGGTCAGTATTAAGGTGTTTAATCTTCAGAGGATCCCATGTTTACCTGGGCACCAGCAGGAGAGATGGGAAAAGCTTTGGCCAGAGCGTCAGGAGTCCACATGTCTGGATCGGTGGAGTGTAAGTATCGTAACTGTTCTTTCATTGCCCATGTCAGCAGATTATCTTCTTTTGGTTTATAGTCCTTGAAGTATTTCTGCTCAATTGTTTTCTTGCGTTTGTGACTTTGAAACCTCTTGGCATAGCTGGAAACATAAGATAAGTTTTCTAATAAGACTTGATAGTTATACATGTTACAGCATAGTAAAATGGGTGAGAGGAACTGAGAAACAATGTGTTACACTGTATTGCTGAGAGGGTGAGACTAATGAAGGGGGTGGGGAGGTGACTGGTCATAAATAACTATCCTGGTTTTATAAGAGGTTTTGGGATAAACCCTATTTCATCTGGTTACCTTCTGAATTTAATCACCTGTACTTCCTTCCTAAAAAGTACTGTCCTACAGTATACTGCATACTGGATTATAGTTTAGGACAGAAGTGTTTGAGGAAATATATGATACCAGTACAGTATTACACATACAATTCAATCTGTGAGGATTGGTGCTTCATAGCCTCCATGTCTTGACTTGATACAGCTTCTATATCATCAGCATCCATGTCTTGCACATCCTCTTCTGGTATGTTAAAGCCTCGTATAACATGTCGGACACCACGGGCTGTTTAGGAAAATATTGTACAGTGTTCTGGAGAGTAGCTAAAAGTTATCTTTATTAACAACTCATTCACAAATCACAATTAGTAGATCAAATGATGCTTGTACAATATGTGTTGCCCGTCTCCTTGTGTTTGGCTGTTGTGATGGTATATTTAAGTGATACAGTGATATTTAACCCTAATTTTTGTGTATTCTGTGTGTGAGATAACTACCAAACCTTCCGCAACTTCTCTTCATTTTCTTATGTTCTGGATATACTGTACAGTAATCTTAAATAGTTTCATGATTAAAATCTGGAAAAATTGTGCAGGTAACTGGAAAATATCCAACTTAGTGACTTTTGTCAGGTAAAAGTATTATTACTCATAACTAAGTGGAATTCCTTCTTAATTAGAGTGGCCACACACCAATTACTTTGGTTAAGGAAGACTTTACTGGAACCACCTCAAGATTTCCCCACCCAACTTACTTCATCTGAAGATTAACCACACAAACAATAACCTAACCTATCCGAACCACCAAAGTACAGTACCAATAGGGTGGGAAATTTTCAGGTGAAATAAGACAGACAAATCTTCAGGTGACAGGGCTACACAGTACAGTACAGAATACAACAACAAATGTATTACTCCACTGACCTGAAAGAGGTGCGGAAGTGCTGATATATTTAGGGAGGATGAAGGACGTCCAACTCTTCCCCGTTGTTGTTAAAAGGGCTGCCATGTTCTTCACACCAAACTGTTAATGAAAAAATGTCTTAATAAATTGAACATAAGGTTGTTTATACAGGTTGACAACCCTTTATCCGAAAACCGAAAAGCTCTAAAAACCGAAAGTTTTTTGTGGGTCATTTTTTTTTTTTTTTAACAGGGATTAACCCACCCGGGCATAAATTACTGACTCACATCGGGGCCTGGTGGGCGAAAATGTAATAGAAATAATAATTATAATAAAAATAATTATTCATAGTCAATAAAAATTTTAATTAAAATACTGTACACCAAAATAAAATTATAACAATAATAATAATAGTAATAATAAAATATAATAATAAAATTAATAATAATAACAATAATACTGTAATAAAATAATAATAGTAGTAAAGAAATACAAGAATGAAAAAAAGATAAAAAATGAGTTCTGCGACCTAGACCTATGAATTATTATTATTATTATTATTATTATTATTATTATTATTATTATTATTATTATTATTATTATTATTATTATTATATTTTGGCCCCCCCGCCAGGCCCCGATGTGGGTCAGTGATCTATGCCCGGGTGAGCTTATAGAGGAAAAAAAAAAAACTGAAAACCGAAAAATTCTGAAATCCGAAATGCCTCTGGCCCCAAGGATTTCGGATAAGGGATTGTCAACCTGTACTTTTCAACCTCTAATAAATGATTTACAGTATAATTGGTGCATTACTGGAAGACATGGGTATGAAGTCTGAGGTACATTTACAATCAAAGACAAAAGTTGTGTCGCGATTTTGTCCGAAGATTAAATATAACTCATGAAACATTATGAGAGCCCCCTACCACAAGGTAGAGCGCACCAAATATTTATCCCTTCAGCATATGTTTTCACCAAATTTCATGACACGACTTTTGTCTTTCATTGTACAGTATTTTGCTGGGAATTCTCTTCTTTTATCCTGTATAAAGAGACAACATATAAACTGAATCAATACCAAAATAAAATTGCAACAGGAAACTACAATATGGCAAAGATTTAATTGTGCATCTTTATGTCTCATTATTATTTTTAAAGTAAAGAAAATAGCTGGTTTAATTATAGTCCAGAGATTTGTCCACACAGAATCTGTTATCCCTATTTTATTATCTCAATATTCACAATCAATGAAAAAATTAAGTTTTCAGGTCATTTAAGATCAGTAACAATCATCTTTAATGTGGCAGGTCTTGTGTCTGGAATTTCTATTAAAACAGGCAACATGACCCCAAGTTAGTCTACCTAACCATACTTTCTAAAATATATTTTAAATTGGTTAGGTTAGGTTAGGTTAAGTTAGGCTTGTTACAGTAAAAGTGAGGCTTAGGGGTACAAACATCCCAATTAACTTATGGTAATGATATCAAAACATAATATTGTTCAGTACTTCCTCTCACTTAAGATACAACTTGCTGCTTTCACACTTATGATTTTTCTTACATCTTTTGTCTGTCAAGAGAACTCCAAAATCCACCTGTCATGTTTGTTTCTCTCTGTATTAGCTAATTTGTAGAGTTCTTGTTGGAATCGAATCCCATATTATGGGTTTTGATACATTTCCAATTTCTTTTGAGTAGCATTCGTTAATATGTGAACTGTATGTTCTTATACTTATTGTTCTTCCACAAGGGGTGACAAGAAAGCCATCTTGATTTCCCTTCCGTAGTTATGTCGTTTTGTGCAAGTTGCTGTTTATCGTATTGGTAGTTATCTGTCCTTGTGGAGGTTGAAGACGGTTTCCAAGAGTTCATCTGTCAACATGGACTAGTTGGCATGATGTGCAAGTGTTCAAAGTGCAGAAGACAACTGACAGTGAAGAAGAAATATATGTTTCGGTGCAACAATCAATCGTACTCTCATGTCCACAATAAATGTAAAATTGTACCATGCTGCTTCAAGGAAGTTGCTTTTATTGGTACCAGATAACAAAGTAAGTTCTCTCTGTTTAATATGACGGGGGGTCCGGAGGGCAGAGCCCCCCCCGGTGAGGAAGATAAGTAAGGTTATGTAGGTAAGTTTTGCTAGCTTGGTTAGGTCAGGTAATGTGCATTATCGTTTCCATTTTTGTGTTTAGAATCACGCACATAATATCTCCAGAAATTTTGGTGTAATTCGATATATAATTTCTGCTACTAACCGTCTCCTCCACCTTCACACAATTTGTTTTTCTTCTATCGCCCTATATAAAATGGTACGGCAGCTGTATGCAAAATGTCGATGTCTATTGGTACAGCAGCATAATGAACATGTATGGTGGACAGACAAAATAATAAGAGTTAATAGGAAGACCTTCTTTCTGACTAACCTCACCTAACCAAACTAAATTTAACCTAACATAACCTAATCTACCTTATAACCTAACCATTACTAACACAGTCCATCACTATGGCTGCCATACCTACATCCAGCATGATTTATAGTGTACGGCTGCCGTACCTGTACTTACTACGATATAAACATCATTATTGAATTACGTGGTTGGCCGCTACCGAATCTTTACCATAATCTAGACTAAAAACATTAAGTGATAAGTGGTGAAACGATAAATGAATTAAAAATTAGATATGAATAACTGGTCTCTCAGCCTTGAGGTCCAGTGAAGGTCACTCCCCCACCCCTCCCATGGGGCCATGTATTGATAAAATCTTCTATTTTTTTTTATTGTTTATTTTTATACGGAATTAGCCCACCCGGGCACAGGTCGAACAACCCACAATGGGGCCTGGGGGGCGAAAAAATAAGAACAGAAAGAAATTAAAAATAAAGAAGAAAAAGGTTATACTGTGTTAATCTACACAACGAAGATGCCGGAAAACCAGCCATTTAAAGTGAGACAGATTGTATAAGTATGGAAACACAGAAGAAGGCAGAGCATTCCACAGTTTGGCTGTGAGGAAAGAAGGATGTACTATAACCAGTTATTCTAGTGTGACCGACATCCCCAGAGAAACGGTGGGCACCGCGGGCAAGACGTGTGTTACGAGCCCACGGCCTTGCCGGCGGCACACAGGATGCCAAATCCACCGAACATTGCCCGTTAAAGTACCTGTAAAAGAGAGAGAGTGAAGCAACATTGCGGCAAAGAGAAAGGGAAGAAAGATTGTCGACTAAAGAAGGAGAGTTAATAAGACGAAATGCCTTTGATTCCATCCTATCTAATAGTTGGACAGAAGAAGAGCCACCCCAGATATGAGAGCAGTACTCCAAGTTAGGAAAAATGAATCCCTTATATACTTGAAGCAACTGCTCAGGAGTGAAGTAGCTACGGCATCTGTACAGCATTCCCAACTTTCGGGAGGCAGCTTTAGCCATGTTAAGGATATGTGATTTCCAGGACATATTGGAGGAAATGGTGAGGCCTAGCATATATATTTCAGAACTTGGCAGAATGATAGCGTCCTGAAATGTAATTGGTGGGAGATCATCTAATTTAGAAAGTGTAATTGGTAAATACTAAGTTTTATTACTATTGAATTTAACTAAGTTTGCACCTCCCCATTGAGAGATGCTGCACAGACCTGCATTGATAGAAGTAATGATATCAGCTCTAGAAACAAATCTGGTTTGAGAGTTAGGAGGAAGGGGAAAATGTGAAGAAGAGTGAAGAGTAAAATCGTCAGCATAAGAATGGATAGAATTAGTTGTAGTGTGAAGTAAATCATTGATAAAAAGAAGGAAGAGAGTAGGTGAAGGAGCAGAACCCTGTGGGACACCATTATTGGTAGAGAAAGAGCGAGAGATCGATCCCTCGAACAACAACTGCCATGGATCGGTTCTCAAGGAAGCTGGAGATTAGAAAACAAAGTGGGGGAGAGAAACCATAAGAGGGAAGTTTAGAAAGAAAAGATTTGTGCTATACCCTGTCAAATGCTTTGGAGATGTCGAGGGCCACGACGAAAGTTTCCCCATAATCCCTCGAGAGGATGACCAAAGATGGGTGCAATAGGGGAGCACATCACCAGTAGATCTCGCCTGGTGAAAGCCATACTGGTGATCTGACAATTATGTGTGTACTTTCAAACACATGAAAAAAATATGAAGGTTTCTTACGCATTATATGCTCGTGTCCCGGACCATGACCGTGTACTGCAGGGAGGTACACAAGCAGTAATAGGTAGAATGTTTTTAAATTACCACGTGCAGAACCGATACCCAAATTACCTCTAAAAAGAAAAATATAATGTTTATGAATTTAATTAGACAATTTTAAGTAATTATAAATTACGCTATATGGCAATAATGATCATAATACATAAAAATTACATAAAATAGTTCGAATGTCTTGTTCGTAAATTTCCTCAACATTATAAGCACCAGTGAAGGTGTATACGGCGGTTACTACACTAACTTCTCGCTGCTGATCACTATAGAAAACGTCACATTAAATCATAACGGCATTGACACCACCTCAGCCTGGATGGATACATTGAATTTTATTAGATGAAATCGACATACAAGTTTACATTAGTTCAGAATACAAAAAGACAGTTAAGTTATACAAAGTTAAACAGTAAGTTTATTCAACCAAGATTTGACCGCCCCATATCCCTAAGATTAGGACATCTCTTTGACCTTTACACAAGGAAAGCAAAATGTGTCACACATTAAAGATTAACTACTGTCGAAAAATAAAATAAGCAGTCTGTTTAACGTAAACGACTGGGCCTGGGAGCCACAACAGTATTGTTGATTTTGGTGTTTTTGATAATTATCTGGCGAACCCATCACACCAACTAAAATAGACAGTGCTGAAAGGATTCTTCTCTACAATAAAGGTTGGTATAGTACTGTATTAGAAAACTTATTCATGTTTTGGCTGCAACCTTAGGTAAATGCTTACAAGTGTGCCTTATGTGTTTTTTTTAGAATAAAGAGTTGTTTTGGTAGAAACATGAAAATATTGTTCTTTACCAAAATCTATTCTAGGCGTCTTCAACAATTTAATATAGCTTGCCATTACTTCCTAAACTATCAACACCAAGCTTAACCTTCCCTAGATGCCAATTTAGGTTATCAAAGTACAGGTATCTTGATAGAAAACAAAATTATAAGGCTTTGGATGTGAAAAGAGCTGACTTTAATCCCTTGTGTACGGGCCCACCCCTGGGCAGAATGAAATTGTCCGGCGTTAGTTAAATAAGGTATTAAATATGGTGTACCCACAGTGGACAGGTTAAGAAAATGTATTTCAGTAAGGCAGTCACCACCTGGCGAATGGGCTATGTTCCGGAAGCCTATAATGTCTACTCAGAAGTTTTTATGAGAAAAGTTGTAAGTAGTGAAGGAATTAAAGTGATTGGAGAAGTAATTTTAAGATATTCGATATACAATGATACCACTCTTATTACAGATAGCGAAGAAACACCACAAAAGCTGTTAAACAGATTAAAGGAGAAAGTTGAAGAATATGGGTCTAGATTTAATGCTGTTAAAAACATAAGTAATGGCTATTTCCAAAGAGAAGGTAAACCCTAAAATCAAAATTATATTAGGCAACAGGAATTGAAGCAGGTGGAAAATATTGTTTATTTTGGGAAGCAATATAAGCTGTGATGGTAGAGGTGAACTTTTTTGTGTTAATTCCTCATTTAGAAAATTACCGAATCCACCCCAGACGAATATATTCAATTTGGGCCACACATAGAAGAACGTCCCACCGTCCTTCTGTACAGCCCTACTGCTCAACTTAGTACGAAATATATTATTAGAGCGTGTTAGTTAATGGTCTGTCTATGCGAACTGAAGAGTGTAATTCAGTTTAGTTATATACAGATGAATATCTACATATGACTACTAACATAACGACTAAAAAAGATGTTACTCTTCACAACGTGTCATCTCTAGCCTACACTAACTTGGGAGGTACAGTATACAGTGTAGCGAGGCAGCCACTGTCTCCCTGAAAATTTTAAATTTTTCCAAGACGATATTATGTTGACAAACTTGCTAGAGAATACAGTCATTTTCCAGAAGCTGTGTCTGACTCAGAGGTTCTTCATCCTTAAGTTGCCAATAACTACGTCACATACTGAAGGTGATCTTGACACAGTCATGCTAACATTATTCTTCACTTTACTCCATTAGCTTCTATTTACATATAAAGAGTGAGTGAGGTAGACAGCACACAATGTTTTGGAAAAGTTCAGCACTACCGATAGTGATGAATATGTAACCCAATATTTTTGATGTTATGGATTTTTCTATTGAGTTTCATACGTTGCATATTTTACACGCGAAGTCCTGATATTTTTATGATTTAAAGTGGCAGCACCCGGGGAGAGAAGGACCCAGGGAGGGAAGGGCCCGGGGAAGGCGGGACCAGGGAGGGAAGGACCCAGGGAGGGAAGGACCCGGGGAGAGAAGGACCCAGGGAGGAAGGACCTAGGAGGGGAAGGACCTGATTAGGAGGAAGGACCCAGGGAGGGAAGGACCTGGGAGGAAGGAAAGGGGAGGGAAGGACCTAGGAGGGAAGGGCCTGGGAAGGCGGGGACTAGGAGGAAGTTAACTTAGGAGGGGAAGGACCTGGGGAGGGAAGGAAAGGGGAGAGAAGGACCTAGGGAGGAAGGCCTGGGGAAGGCGGGACCAGGGAGGAAGGACCAGGAGGGAAGGACCTGGGGAAGGCGGGACCAGGGAGGAAGGACCCAGGAGGGGAAGGGACCCGGGGAGGAAGGGAAGGGGAGGAAGGACCAGGGAGGGAAGGGCTCCGGGAAGGCGGGACCAGGGAGGAAGACCCAGGAGGGAAGGGACCTGGGAGGGAAGGGGAAAGGAGAGAAGGACCAGGGAGGAAGGCCCGGGGGAAGCAGGACCAGGGAGGAAGGAACGAGGGAGGGAAGGACCCGGGGAGGGAAGGGAGGGGAGGGAAGGACCCAGGGAGGAAGGCCCGGGGAAGGCGTGGGACCAGGGAGGGAAGGACCCAGGGGAGGGAAGGACCCGGGAAGGAAGGGAAGGAGAGAAGGACCTGAGGGAGGAAGGGCCTGGGGAAGGCGGGACCAGGAGGGAAGGACCCAGGGGAGGAAGGACCTGGGGAAGGTGGACCAGGGAGGAAGGACCCCAGGAGGAAGGACCCGGGGAGGGAAGGGAAAGGGAGGGAAGGACCCAGGGAGGAAGGGCCTGGGGAAGGCGTGGACCAGGGGAGGAAGGACCCAGGAGGGAAGACCCGGGGAAGGCGGGACCAGGGGAGGAAGGACCCAGGAGGGAAGGACCTGGGAGGAAGGGAAAGGGGAGTGGAAGGACCCAGGGGAGGAAGGCCCGGGGAAGTGGACCAGGGGAGGGAAGGACCCAGGGAGGGAAGGGACCCGGGGAGGGAAGGGGAAGGGAGAGAAGGGACCAGGGAGGGAAGGCCTGGGGAAGGTGAATTAGGGAGGGAAGGACCCAGGAGGAAGGACCTGGGAGGGAAGGAAAAGGGAGAGAAGACCCAGGAGGGAAGGGGCCTGGGAAGGTGGGACCAGGAGGGAAGGACCCAGGGAGGGAAGGCCTGGGAAGGTGGACCAGGGAGGAAGGACCCAGGGAGGGGAAGGACCTGGGAGTGGGAAGGACCCAGGGAGGGAAGGGACCTGGGGAAGGAGGGACGAGAGGGAAGGCCCAAGGCACCAGGGAGGAAGGACCCAGGAGGGAAGGGGACCCGGGAGGGAAGGACCCAGGAGGGAAGGACCTGGGGAAGGAGGGGACCAGGAGGAAGGGCCTGGGAAGGAGTGGACCAGGGGAGGAAGGACCCAGGGGAGGAAGCGGACCTGGGCAGGGACCAGGGAGGGAAGTGACCCACGGAGGGAAGGACCTGGGAGGGAAGGACCCAGGAGGAAGGACCTGGGGAAGGAGGGACCAGAGGGAAGGACCTAGGGAGAGAAGGACCTGGGGAGGGAAGGACTCGGGGAGGGAAGGACCAGAGGGAAGGGAAAAGGAGGAAGAACTGGGGAGGAAAAATCCAGGAGGAAGGATCCGTGCAGAGAAGTATCCAGGAGGAAGGACCCGGGGAAGGAGGGACCAGGGAGGAAGGATCCAGGAGGGAAGGAAGGGCGGGAAGGACCTGGAAGGAAGGAAGGAAGGGACCTGGGAGGAAAGATCCGGGGAGGGAAGGACCCGGGTGGGCATGACTAGGAGGGAAGGACCCGGAGTGGTTTATGTCTCAGGGAGGAAGGACCCGGGATGGTATGTGACTCAGGAGGGAAGGATTCTAAAAAAAAAACTGGGTATTACTGGGAGCAATTTTCAATTTCGAACTATAATCTCCTTCCCCCACCTCTAATCTCTTTTCACCCTCCTTTCACAACAAAAGAAAACCCGGGGAACAGTAAACAAGTGACATGGTATGTTTGGCAAACAATGAAGAAAGAGGATGATTTCGCCGTTTACAGCGGCTACTTTATTGTGCACCCCACATTCACCCTGAGAGCGGGAGCGCAAAAGGATTACAGAGTAGAGGCGCGACGGTGGATGGAGGAGCCTTGGGAAAATCCTGATGCTTGCTTCCTTGCGGCTGCAGGGGGACCCTGCGGTGACGGTCTCTCGCACACCCCAGTCCCTCCACCTGACGAGGCTTAACAAGGCACACTCACCTATTATAGGACACAGTGTGTTGTAAGGGTCACACCACAGTAACATCAGTGTGCTGTAAGGTCACACCACGGTGCAACATCAGTGTGTTGTGGGCGTCGCCACCACAGTAATCAGTGTGTTGTAAGGTCACACCACAGTAACATCAGTAGTTGTAAAGGTCACACCACAGCAACATCAGTAAAAGGTAAGGTCACACCACACAGTAACATCAGTGTGTTGTAAGGTCACCCACAGCACATCAGTGTGTTGTAAGGTCACACCACATAGTAACATCAGTAAAAGGTAAGGTCGTACACCACAGTGCAACATCAGTGTGTGTTGTAAGGTCACACCACAGTAACATCAGTGTGTTGTGGCAAGGTCACCCACAGTAACATCAACAGTGTGTGTTGTAAGGTCACACCGCTGTGCAACATCAGTGTGTTGTAAGGTCACACCAGCAACATCAGTGTGTTGTAGTCACACCACAGTAACATCAGTGTGTTGTAAGGTCACACCACAGTAACATCAGTGTAAGCAAGGTCACACCACAGTAACATCAGTGCTGTAAGGTCACACCCACAGTAACATCAGTGTAAGTTCTAGTAAGGTCACACCACAGTAACATAAGTGTGTTCTAAGGTCACACCACAGTAACATCAGTGTGTTGTAAGGTCACACCACAGTAACATCAGGCTCAAGGTCACACCACAGCAACATAAGTGTTCTCTAAGGTCACACCACAGTAACACTGCGTGTTCTGGGTCACACCCACAGTAACATAAGGTATAAGGTCACACCACAGTAACATCAGTGTGGTTCTAAGGTCACACCACAGTAACACTCAGTGTGTTCTCTAAGGTCACACCACAGAAAACATCAGTGTGTTGTGTAAGGTCACACCACAGCAACATCAGTGTGAAATTCTAAGGTCACACCACAGTAACATCACAGTGTTGTAAGGTCACACCACAGTAACATTAGTGTGTTCCTTAAGGTCACACCACAGTAACATCAGTGTGTTCTAAGGTCACACCACAGTAACATCAGTGTGTTCTAAGGTCACACCACAGTAACATAAGTGTGTTCTAAGGTCACACCACGGTAACATCAGTGTGTTCTAAGGTCACACCACAGTAACATCAGTGTGTTCTAAGGTCACACCACAGTAACATAAGTGTGTTCTAAGGTCACACCACAGTAACATCAGTGTGTTCTAAGGTCACACCACAGTAACATCAGTGTGTTCTAAGGTCACACCACAGTAACATCAGTGTGTTCTAAGGTCACACCACAGTAACATAAGTGTGTTCTAAGGTCACACCACAGTAACATCAGTGTGTTCTAAGGTCACACCACAGTAACATAAGTGTGTTCTAAGGTCACACCATTGGAGGACTGAAAATCTTTCCGATATTGAGATTCTTGCCAAGACGGACATGAACAAAGCCAAGATGGAGTCGATATCGTTTTTTGTGGTGGCCAGCGGCGAGGTCTTCATGGGCTCTCCAATACGTGAGCGCGGGAGGAGACGATCCTACCAAACTTTACAATTGTTCATTCTCAGTTTCTAAAGACAAGTTATTCTTTCTCTGACGAGGTTTTGTCTCAGGTTACAGTTTTCTATTAAGGTCGAGTCGTTTTATTTCGGAGGGGCGACGCTGGTATGTCTGAGGTCTGTGTTAATGTCGATCCTTCGTCAGGTAAAGTCACTATTCGGTTGCCATTTTCACCCTGTCGTTACAACTGCTAGGGTCCCTGCCACCACCACCACCACCACTACATTTGAGATAGGCATAGATGCACATATACATAATATATTGTTGTATCGTAATATTGACCAATTAAATTGTTCCTTATATTTATTTAAAATTTGGGAATCTAAAAGTTTCAGGATATATTGTTGTGTATCTTTCAAAATGTTGTTATCTGTTGTTACAAAAAATGTTGAGGCAGAGGCAGGTGGCTGGGTCGTCTGTAACACAGTGGTGAAACTCAGCAGTCAGCAGCCAGCCACAACCACTGACGTGATTTTGACTGTGGCTCTATGTCACTTGATGTTCTCTCCCCGTCACTCTCCTCGTTGTTTGTACCTCACTAATCCAATATCTAACTCGGGAATCACTTTATGGCTCGTTCTCTCGTCCCCAGGCCACCACACCTATCAGCTCGCACCTTTTCAACTGAATGAATATAAAGACTATTCATTTCGGCACCTTTTTATTTTATTATTATTTTTTTTTTGCCTCCGTTATTATACAGGACTCCAGAACCTGCCATAACAGATACACGTTCAGCTTACTACATGACCCTTGTGTTGTGTGGGTCCCGTGATCTAAGCTGGGCAGAAGACCCTCATCAATATGTTGTGACTCAGATGTAATGATTCTTCTTCTGCTGTTGATCTGCTCTCATGTAGCCTCTGTTGCGTCACATCACTTCCCGACACACACATTACTTGACACACTAACACACCCTACCTGACACACTAACACACCCTACTTGACACACTAACACACCCTTCCTGAGACACTAACACACCCTACCTGACACACTAACACACCCTACCTGACACACTAACACACCCTTCCTGAGACACTAACACACCCTACCTGACACACTAACACACCCTACCTGACACACCACACACCCCACCTGATAGCACTAACACACCCCTACCTGACACACTAACACACACCTACCTGACACACTAACAGACTTACCCACACACCACCCCACCTGGGACACACCCCTACACACCCTACCCGAGACACTAACACACCCTGCACCTGACACACCAACACACCCCACCCAGACACACCAACACACCCCACCTGACACACTAACACACCCCACCTGACACACTAACACACCCCACCACACACCAACACCCCACCTGACACACCAACACACCACCTGGACACACCAACACACACCCCACCACACACCAACACACCTGCACCTGACACCACACACCCTACCTGACACTA
The DNA here is from genome assembly GCF_018991925.1 of Homarus americanus. NCBI lineage: Eukaryota > Metazoa > Arthropoda > Malacostraca > Decapoda > Nephropidae > Homarus > Homarus americanus. The sequence goes on along the minus strand of NW_024735503.1, from coordinate 4,158,371 downwards.
ACACACCCACCTGGGACACACTAACACACCCTACCTGACACCAACACACCCCACCTGACACACCAAACACACCCCACATGACACACTAACACACCCTACCTGCACATTAACACACCCTACCTGGACACACTAACACACCCTTCCTGACACACCAACACAAGACCCCACACGACACACAACACACACCCACTGGACACTAACACACACCCTCCTTCCTGGCTCACTAACACACCCCACCTGACACAATTAACACACCACCTGACACACCACACATTCACCTGGACACACCAACACACCTACTCCACACACTAACACACCCTTACCTGACACATCAACACACCTTACCCGACAGACACTAACACACCCTACCTGACACACTAACACACCCTTCCTGACACACTAACACACCCTACATGACACACTACCACACCCTACCTGACATACTAACACACTCTACCTGACACTCTAACACACTCTACCTGACACTCTAACACACCCTACCTGACACACTAACACACCCTACCTGACACACTAACACACCCTACCTGACACACTAACACACCCTACCTGACACACTAACACACCCCACCTGACACACTAACACACCCTAACACACCCTACCTGACACACTAACACACCCTACCTGACACACTAACACACCCTACCTGACACACTAACACGCCCTACCTGACACACTAACACACCTTACCTGACACATTAACACACTCACTACCAGTATTGCTTATGGAGTCTGCCGTATGTCAGTAAATATGAGCGAGTTACCTTACCTACCACACTAAGCTTGTACCATACAGTCTGCCACACCAGGTCTGTGTCCCGCCAGCTGCCAGGCCCCAAGGCGTCGCCATAATATAGTTAGTCCGCCTAATTTCACTTCGGTCTCATTTTCTTTGAACAGCGCCCGACCAATGAGGTAAACTATTATATACCTTTTTGGTGGCCCAGGCACGCAACCCACGACCCTACCAGGAAACACGGCCCGGCCACGACCCACGGCCCGTTCACGACCCACGGCCCTCTCACGACCCACGGCCCGTTCACGACTCACGGTCCGTTCACGACTCGTTCACGACCTACGGACTGGTCGTAACCCACGGCCACGACCCACGGCCTGGCCACGACCCACGGTCCGGCCACGACCCACGGTCCGGCCACGACCTACAGCCTTTCACGACTCATGGCACATGGAGAACAGAATTAAATGTTTTGCGAACATTTTCAAATTAGACAAAGAACGAGAGAGAGAGAGAGAGAGAGAGAGAGAGAGAGAGAGAGAGAGAGAGAGAGAGAGAGCTTATATAGAAATTGAGAAATATTGAGACGAAAATACGTTCATTCTCGGGAGAGGAGGACCAGATTATAAGACCTCTAAGATGGTCCAGGCGGGAGGGAGCTGGGGGGGTGAGGAGGGGAGGAAGGAGGGTGAAGAGAAATGATGAGAAGAGGAGGGAGGAAGAGGGGATGAAGAGGAGGAGGAAGAGGGAGAAGAAGAGAATAAGAGGGGGTGAGGAGGGATGGACCTACCAATCGTTAGGACCACTCTTCCTTGATTTAGTGGTCGTCTGAACTGTACTCCTTGAGCTGTTAGTGTTCACTCGCTATTGGTGACTTACTCACTCCTTAAGGATAAATATCGCCTTATTGGTGGATCCACTTGTTTGTAATCACTCGGCCCTTTATTCAATAGAGTGTGAGGTTTTAACATTACCTGTGCGGGTTAGGTTAGGTTAAGCTTAAGTTAGGTTGGGTTGGGTTAGGTTGGGTTAGGTTAGGTTGGGTTAGGTTAGGTTAGGTTGGGTTGGGTTAGGTTAGGTTAGGGTCACTATCACTTCAAAACGTGAGTCTACTAAGTCTGTGCTGTATCATTATTATATTCCTCAGGTGCCTCGTGTCCCGCTGTCTGCTGTACACGTCTACTGGCCGAGCTTAACTACCTTTGTTGTATGACGCTGTTTATACGACCACAACAACGTGAAATACGACCACAACAACGTCAGATACGACCACAACAACGTCAGATACGACCACAACAACGTCAGATACGACCACAAGATTGTATGACGCACAATAACCTTGCAATACCCAGATAACAATACTCCAAGTTGCTGCCCATCATTGATACTCACTTATAAATTTTTATTTTATTTTATATATATACTGTATATATAATATATATATGTATATATATATATATATATATATATATATATATATATATATATATATATATATATATATATATATATATATATATATATATATATATATATATTTTTTTTTTTTTTTTTTTACGGGATTAACTTACCCGGGCACAGGTCACTGACCCACATCAGGGCCTGGAGGGCGAAAATGTAATAATATTTATAATAATAACAATAATAATAACAACAACAATAATAATAATTCAGAAAAGTAAAATTTATAATAAAAATATAAAAATATAAATAATAAAATAACAATGATATAACAATAAGAGTACTAAGAACACTGCAATAATAATAATAATAATAATATTAATAAAAATAATAATAATATTAATAATAATAATAATAATAATAATATTAATAAAAATAATAATAATAATAATAATAATAATAATAAAAATAACAATAATAATAATAATAATAATAATAATAATAATAATAATAATAATAATAATAATAATAATAAAGAACCATAAAGAAATAAGAAATAAAAAAAAAGATCAAGAGTGAGAAACAGTATATGTACAGTATGTTGTCAATGGTAAGAGAAACAATTGAGACCCAGCAATTGTGTGTAAATGAGGCAGAAAGTCAGATCAGCGACCTGGAACTTGGTCACAAATTTTATGATGCCATATGGCAGCAGGGTCTACTATTAGACAACACATTATGCTTCCAATATCTTCCCAGGCGGTAGTACCTCCCTGTTTGGTAGCTGCCTACTGCCTACTACTTGACTAATTCTGTCATTATTTCATGTATTAGCTGAGTAAAATATGCAGTTATGGTCTAACAAACTCACACGCTACAGTGAACTACAGGCCAGTAAGTCTAACTAGTGTAATCTGCAAATTAATGGAGTCAATATTAAGGGAAGAGATGATATCCCATAAGAAAAAATATGGATTGTTTAGTTATAAACAGTTTGGCTTCATTTCCGGCAGGTTAACAGTCCTACAGTTGATTAGGGTACTAGACAGGTGGACGGAAATTATCGATGACAGTCAGGCTGTGGACACAGTGTATTGTGACTTCATGAAGGCTTTTGATAGAATACCCCACAAAAGACTATTAGAAAAAGTATCTAGTTATCGCATTGATAGAAAATATCTTGATTGGGTAAGGAATTTTTTAACTAAGAGAAAACAGAGAGTTGTGGTAAATGGAGAAGTATCTGACTGGAGAGAGGTCACTAGTGGGGTCCCTCAGGGTTCTGTCCTCGGCCCCCTGCTGTTTGTCCTTTTTATCAATGACCTGCCTGAGGCAATTAAACACGACAGTGAGGTATATCTATGCGCGGATGACACAAAGATTTTTAGGAAAATAGAACGAGGCGAGGATTGTGACATGCTGCAGAAGGACCTGGATGGGATCAGGGGTTGGACTGAGAAGTGGATGCTGAACTTTCACCCAGAAAAAAGTAAATACATGAGGATAGGAAGAACAAAAGTTGCTGACCATGGATATCATATGTACACCACGATCAAGAAGACGACTGTAGAGAAGGATAGAGGGGTAGTCATCGATGATAAGCTGACGTTTTCTGACCATCTAACTGAGAAAATCAACAAGGCTAATAAAATAGTGGGCATTATTAGAAAAACTTTTGTTCATCTAGATGCACCTATATTCAAGGCTCTGTACACTGCTAAGGTTAGGCCACACCATGAGTATGCTAGTCAAATTTGGTGCCCATATCTCATTAAGGATATTGAAGCAGTTGAGAATGTATAGAGGAGGGCGACCAAATTAGTACCACAGATCAAGGATTTATCTTATGAGGAAAGACTAAGGAAATTACAGTTACCGACACTGGCGTACAGAAGATCTCGTGGGGACCAAGTGGAAACATACAAGATAGTGTGTGGCATATATGACCAGGCATGTACAGCAGGAATGTTCCAGATGAGGGAGGCTGACACTACCCGGGGGAACTCAAAGAAGATCTACAAAACAAGAGCGAGGCTAAATCTCAGAAGACACTCGTTCATTAGTAGGGTTGTCAACAACTGGAATGGGTTACCTGAGTGGGTAGTGAATGTGGAGACGGTGGAAAAGTTTGAAGCAAAATTAGATAAATACTGGAAAAATCAATAACAAGTATATAATTATAGGGCACAAATATCCGCCACACACAGCCACCGTCTGAGTAGAGAAGAGGCTATTGAGCTGGAGTCAGGCGTGAGCCTCTTCCAGAAGATCATCTGTGAGTAACTGTGAGTATTTACGTATTGTTATAATATATTACTACGCTTCAGCAACTAGTTCATGTGAGTGTATTTACTACTAATGGTCTTGTTTAATTTACTGATTAATGAAACAAAAGTAAACACGAAAGGTTCCATAAGGACATAACATCATTACTGTTAATATTATTCCAGCACAGGTTAAGATGAATGTCTCATTAGATTGGCAGAAAAATACAGCATTCACTTATTTTGTTCTGCATATACAGTATATATAAGACTTTCTGAAGATGCCTGGATTGTACCATTTATTTTTCTTTGGGATAATACATATTAGTTACAAAAAAAGTATAATTATAGTATATTTATTTTATGCATGTGTTTACAATTTTGTTCATTTACTCTACTGCATATTAAAAAATAATATACAGTGTACTCAAGACGATAAAGTTAATCGATCTCGGTAAGATAGCAGTTTGGCGCCTGACGTCAGTCTGTCAGACAGTGTTCCCAAATATGGCTGTTGAACCACCAAATTTGTCTCCTTTTTCTAAGTTTGGTGAGAAAATTTTTAAATTGATGGGATTAGTTAATTTTGACTGGTTTCAGATTGAGTTTTTAGTACGAGACGAAAATACATCTAAAGTTTAGGATGGAACTGAAACCACAGATGAAATAAAACCTCTGCGAAACAATAATAATATAGAACCGTAAATGCTACATAATTACATAAAGGCCACAATACCTTAAACTTAATATAACAAACTCTAATAATATTAAAGCATTGATAATTTGATTGGATATTGGGCGGACGTTTGAATCTGATTTGGCTGGATATATTTTTAACTTTGGCAAGCTGGGAAAATTTTATCTGAGAACACTGCTGTGGAAATACTGTATGTCAGTGTTGATTTATCGTGAGTGACCAGCGGGCAGCGATTTCGTTAAAATTTACCCCAATACGGGTTTCTCTGACATCTTTTATTAAAGATATGCAAGAATATTGTTTGTGCAAACTTCCGAGTTGAAACTTACTGTGTGAAAGGATCATAGAGGTATTTAAACTGGAAATGGAGTGTCATTTAATAGTTCGGCTAACGGAAAAAGACTTATTTTGAAAACTCATGTTTTGATGATAAAAGTACCGATAGTTTAAAGTTTACATTATTAAAAGTGTGGAAGATAGTGTTAACAGGAGTGACTTGCCAACAACCCCCACTAAGGTGAGTATAATAACTTTTTGCTGGCAAACACTATGAGAAACTTGTCTTTAACCCAGATTAATGTTTACCAAGTTGCTCCTTGACCTGCGGCACCTCGCTCACAGGCTGCCCGGCCGGGGGTCCGACTAATTACCCAAATGTACCCAAACATAGTCGCAATGAAGTCAAATGATGGTCGTACAAGCGTAATTCAGGCTGTGAATCACTTCTCGATTATTATTTGGTGTCATAAAGTAAAAAAAAAATTGGTAAACTTAATTTAATCTGAGTTGTGTTGTGTTAGGTTAGGTTAGGTTAGGTTAGATTAGATTAGATTAGATTAGATTAGATTAGATTAGATTAGATTAGATTAGATTAGGTTAGGCTAGGTACATGCACTTGATCTATTAACTCAGATTAAATTAAGTTTACCAATTTTTTGTGACTTCGTGACACCAAATACTAGTCGAGGTTAGGTTAGGTTAAGTTAGGTTAGGTACATGCACTCGATCTATTAACTCAGATTAAATTAAGTTCACCAATTTTTTGTGACTTTGTGACACCAAATACTAGTCGAGAAGTGATTGGCAGTCCGATTTATTCATCTAGGACCATTATTTGACTTCATTCCGGCTACATTTGGCTACATTTGGGGACATTTGGGTGATTAGTCGGACCCCCGGCCGTGATATTAGGCCTCAGAGTTTACGAGGTGGGTCAGGTAAGATTAGGTTAGATTTCCAATAAGTAAATGTATCATTTATTTCACGAAATGTGTTATAAGACTCAACTTGCTGCCGTACATAACAGACTATCTCGCTGACGTAAATATAATTGTCCACCACTTTTGGGCGACATTGTGTCTTTCTTGTATATTTCGATGTGTTTTGCAAGTGTCAACTTGAACCCAAGAAACGAGTGTGAAATTCATGAAAATCTTACGAACACAACCAATCATAACCTAGGAAGCTGATTTAAATCAGTTTACTCCAATTTATCCAGTAATTTCCCTCATCATCAAAGCCCCACTCAATTTGTGGGATATTAACATGGTACGAAAAGGTATGGGTAAACTCAGAAGAAAATAATACCAATATTTGCCTAAAAACACCCTAGAATAGTTTTATTTATTTGTTAATACGAAAAGACATATTCCGAGTGTTAAATTGTGGGCGGTCCTAAGACGAGTATTCACAAAATAATTACTCTTCCGTATTAATAAGCTATTCTGCAAATGAGTCGAGAATCATGGATTATCAACATCACATATAATTTGGGTATTATTTATAATAATTATAAAAATGTGGTAAGGTTTAACACCAGAAGGACTTGATGGAATTGCACCAAATTTTCAGGAAATGTTTTCTTGACGATACTGAGTAATAAAATGGAAGCGGCAACATTATAGTGGGCAGGGCGTGAAAGAATAGGGAAATCACGGGGTAAAAACTCCTGAGCTCTGATCATCTTGCTCTACAGCTCGCCCGCGCTCTTTGTTAAGTGTCAAGAACCAACGACGATCTCACCGGGCGTGTTTATTACGATTTATATTGGATTGAATTAGTTTATTTTTTCTCGATGTTATTTGGTTGATAGTAAGACAATCAAAACGACAATGCACAGGTTAGGAATTTAGGTAATATTTGGTGAGATTAGGTAAGGTTAGGTAGGGTTAGGTCAGGTTCTAATAGGTTCCGTGTATTCTCGGTTCCATTTTCGTATTCAGTATCATGCAAATAGTATCTCTAGAAATTTTGGTTCAATTCCTTAAGTTATATCTGGTTCAGGTCTGGGACTGTGATATGCAGTGCAGGGAGAGTGCTAATGTAACACGAATTACTTGTGGTTCAGCTTTAATGCATGCTAGTTGAATTTATGAGGGGCTGAGTTAACAGGGGGTTGAGTTGACTGGGAATTAAGTTGACCAGGGTTTGAATTAACATGGAACCCTCCCCCGCAATTGTCGAATTCCTTTTCTCTGTTTACGTCGAAATATTAGAGTGGATATGTCAACACACTCACTACTATTGAGACGTTCATTATTTTTCGTGTTGCCAAGCGAGTTATATTTTTTGACAGGTGAAGTAGGTAATTAATATTTATATACCTTAATTAGGTGTGTGGGTTATTTGAGTGAAATAAGTGATTTTTTTTCTGACATATTGAGTGGGGAATGAAACTAATTTTTTTATAAAATGAATTTATGGCTATTTAAATGTGGATGCAGTCATGTGTACAGTACTCTAGGCATGTGTTAGAACAAATGGGGAAAAGTTTTGATCTTTTGGGGTGAATCTTTCCACCATTCTCCACCATAAAACATCCTGGATATGCCACTGTTGAATACATGGTATTCCCTCCTTCCCTGTTTGTTGAATTGTTCAGCTGTTTAATTTTGGAAATAGTTTACTGATAGTTAGTAATAAGTGAACAAACATATCTCAACAACTTGTCAAGGGTTTGTTCTAAAATTATTAAGACAAGACCTTTAGTACCCGAGGAGTGGATGTTAAGTGATCAGTAACATACCATTAATGAATTTGGGGAAGTAATATAAATTTCTCGGTGAGTTGTGTGAAATTTTTTATACTTTCCGAAATTTTCCGAGATAAAAGTCAATAACTCCCGATAATTGATCTTAGTCCTTTAGTGATATTTTTATCATGGCAGCAGTGTTAAAAACATCACAATAGTTTTATAAACCCTTGTATCTAACACTGGTTTATGTTTTACAGGTTGAGACAGCAGGACAAGGTAAGTACAGTGAGTCAGTTTACAGATGTAAGGTATCACTATAATAGGCTGCAGGTTTGACACATGGTTATTAATAGTTCCAGGGATTAAAGATACAGTAATGCAATTTTTAATGTTACTTCCGAGTAAAAAATAAACACATTGAATAAACTTACTGGTATCATTCATAGTTTCACTAAGTGGGGATAGACTTTGAATACTGAGCCTTGCTTTATCTGGGAGCATATTTTATACTGTAGGTATATATTTTACTGCATGTATCTTATTACACTGGTGACCCTTCAGTACCGTAAACCTCGCAGTGCCAACGTCAGGTACTGAGGTAAATCAAGGCTTGTAACACTGTTAGCTTTAAGGTTAGGTTAGGTCAGGTTAGTTTACAATGTTTATATTTAATTATAATTATAACTAACACTTGTGGAGGTAGTGTAGTGTTTGTTTTACACATGGAGGTAAGGTTCATGTTTTTAAACTGCATTTTTTCATGTACTGATGAAGTAAATATGTATTTCTTTCTGTTAACCTCACATGTCAAGTTTAATTTTAAAGAAGTTAAAGTTCAATTCAACTTTTTCAGTGCAACACAAATAAATTATTCAGGTGCAGGTAAAATATATATTTATTTCAATACAACATATGCCAACTTTATTTTCAGATGAATATATTGTACAGTACAAATGTATTTCTTCTGTTTAACTTAAATGTTAAGAGACGGAGGTAAGGGTCATGAATTTATTTCAGTACAACACTTAAACTTTTATAAATTTATTTATTTTTTTTATTCAAATGAAGATAATGTGGTTGGGATGAATTTACATCACTATTTTTGGCTCTCTGAAAATATTACAGGTTCCTGTTGTTTAATTACTAATATTTGACTAGAAAATGTTCATTAAGCGATTTATTAACTTATATTTTGGCAGTTTTTTTACATGCGGCGTCAACCATAATTGCTCACAGAAGGAGTAACTACTTTACATTTTTGTTTTTTAACTTTTACTTGAGTAACTTTATGGTTTAAGTACTGGTAATGTAGTTTACTTCGCTACGTTTTTACAAGTTGTCTCCTTATATTTGGAAGTGTCCTCCACGGACTGAATGTGGATAAACCAATCAGAACATTACACTTAACCATTATTATTACATTTGATATGAAAATGTTACACATTAATGGTCACTGGTTTAATACTTAGACAGTCCACTTGTTATCAGTGTACTGCTGAGCTCTGTGTTAGACAGGTCACTTGTTATCAGTGTACTGCTGAGCTCTGTGTTAGACAGTCCACGTGTTATCAGTGTACTGCTGAGCTCTGTGTTAGACAGTCCACTTGTTATCAGTGTACTGCTGAGCTCTGTGTTAGACAGTCCACTTGTTATCAGTGTACTGCTGAGCTCTGTGTTAGACAGTTCACTTGTTATCAGTGTACTGCTGAGCTCTGTGTAGACAGTTCACTTGTTATCAGTGTACTGCTGAGCTCTGTGTTAGACAGTCCACTTGTTATCAGTGTACTGCTGAGCTCTGTGTTAGACAGTCCACTTGTTATCAGTGTACTGCTGAGCTCTGTGTTAGACAGTCCACTTGTTATCAGTGTACTACTGAGCTCTGTGTTAGACAGTTCACTTGTTATCAGTGTACTGCTGAGCTCTGTGTTAGACAGTCCACTTGTTATCAGTGTACTGCTGAGCTCTGTGTTAGACAGTTCACTTGTTATCAGTGTACTGCTGAGCTCTGTGTTAGACAGTCCACTTGTTATCAGTGTACTGCTGAGCTCTGTGTTAGACAGTTACTTGTTATCAGTGCTGCTGAGCTCTATGTTAGACAGTCCACTTGTTATCAGTGTACTGTGAGCTCTGTGTTAGAGCAGTTCACTTGTTATCAAGTGTACTGCTGAGTTTAGGACAGACAGTCCACTTGTTATCAGGTGCACTGCTGGAGTTTCTGTGTTAGATACAGTCCACTTGTTACCAGTGTGTATTGCTGAGCTCTTGTGTTAGACAGTCCACGTGTTATCAGTGTACTGCTGAGTTTGTGTTACAGTTCACTTGTTATCAGTGTACTGCTGAGTTTCTGTGTTAGACAGTCCACTTGTTATCAGTGTGCTGCTGAGCTCTCTGTGTTAGACAGTCCACTTGTTATCAGTGTACTGCTGAGCTCTGTGTTAGACAGTTCACTTGTTATCAGTGTACTGGGCTGAGCTCTGTGTTGTGGTTGTAGTTCACTTGTTATCGTATGTACTGGTTGAGCTTCAGTTAGACAGTTCACTTGTTATCAGTGTACTGCTGAGTTTGTGTTAGACAGTCCACTTGTTATCAGTGTACTGCTGAGTTTCTGTGTTGTAGACAGTCCACTTGTTATCAGTGTACTGCTGAGCTCTGTGTTAGACAGGTCATTTGTTATCAGTGTCCTGCTGAGTTTCAGAAAGTTAGACAGTCCACTTGTTATCAGTGTACTGGGTTGAGCTCTGTGTTAGACAGGTCACTTTGTTATCAGTGTACTGTTGAGCTCTCTCTGTGTTAGACAGGTCACTTGTTATCAGTGTATTGTTGAGTTTTCCTGTGTTAGACAGTTCACTGTTATCAGTGTACTGCTGAGCTCTGTGTTGTATTAAAGTTCACTTGTTATCAGTGTACTGTTGAGTTTGTGTTAGACAGGTCACTTGTTATCAGTGTACTGCTGAGTTTGTGTTAGACAGTCCACTTGTTACTCAGTGGGGTATTGCTGAGCTCTGTGTTAGACAGGTCACTTGTTATCAGTGTATTGTTGAGCTCTGTGTTAGACAGTCCACTTGTTATCAGTGTACTTTGCTGAGCTCTGTGTTAGACATGGTGGTCACTTGTTACTGTATTGCTGAGCTCTTATGTTAGACAGTCCACTTGTTATCAGTGTACTGAGCTCTGTGTTAGACAGGTCACTTGTTATCAGTGTATTGCTGAGCTTCCTGTGTTATACAGTCCACTTGTTATCAGTGTACTGCTGAGGCCTCTGTGTTAGACAGGTCACTTGTTATCAGTGTACTGTTGAGCTCTGTGTTAGACAGTCCACTCTTGTTGTCAGTGTACTGCTGAGCTCTGTGTTAGACAGGTCACTTGTTATCAGTGTGTGTACTGCTGGAGCTCTGTGTTAGACAGGTCACTTTGTTATCAGTGTATTGCTGAGCTCTGTGTTAGACAGTTCACTTGTTATCAGTGGGTACTGCTGATTTGTGTTAGATAGTCCACTTGTTATCAGTGTACTGCCGAGCTCTGTGTGTTAGATTAAAGTTCAATTTTGTTATCAGTAATTGCTGAGCTCTCAGTTAGACAGGCCACTTGTTATCAGTGTACTGCTGAGCTCTGGTGTTAGACAGTCCATTGTTATCAGTGTACTGCTGAGCTCTGTGTTAGACAGTCCACTTGTTATCAGGTGTATTGTTGAGTTTGTGTTAGACAGTCCACTTGTTATCAGTGTACTGCTGAGCTCTGTGTTAGACAGGTCACTTGTTATCAGTGTATTGTTGAGTTTCTGTGTTATACAGTCCACTTGTTATCAGTGTACTGCTGAGCTCTTGTGTTGTGACAGGTCACTTGTTATCAGTGTACTGCTGATTATGTTAGACAGTCCACTTGTTATCAGTACTGCTGAGCTCTGTGTTAGACAGGTTTGTTATCAGTGTGTTCGCTGAGCCTCTGTGTTAGACAGTCCACTTGTTATCAGTGTATTGCTGAGCTCTGTGTTAGACAGTCCACTTGTTATCAGTGTATTGTTGAGTTTGTGTTAGACAGTCCACTTGTTATCAGTGTACTGTTGAGCTCTGTGTTAGACAGGTCACTTGTTATCAGTGTACTGCTGAGCTCTGTGTTAGATACAGTCCAATTTATGTTATCAGTGTATTGTTGAGTTTGTGTTAGACAGTCCACTTGTTATCAGTGTACTGTTGAGCTCTGTGTTAGACAGGTCACTTGTTATCAGTGTACTGCTGAGCTCTGTGTTAGAGAGTTCACTTGTTATCAGTGTACTGCTGAGCTCTGTGTTAGACAGTTCACTTGTTATCTGTGTACTGAGCTCTGTGTAGGACAGTCCACTTGTTATCAGTGTACTGCTGAGATCTGCGTTAGACAGTCCACTTGTTCTCAGTGTACTGCTGAGCACTGTGTTAGACAGTTCACTTGTTATCAGTGTACTGCTGAGCTCTGTGTTAGACAGTCCACTTGTTCTCAGTGTACTGCTGAGCTCTGTGTTAGACAGTCCACTTGTTATCAGTGTACTGCTGAGCTCTGTGTTAGACAGTCCACTTGTTATCAGTGTACTGCTGAGCTCTGTGTTAGACAGTCCACTTGTTATCAGTGTATTGCTGAGCTCTGTGTTAGACAGTCCACTTGTTATCAGTGTACTCCTGAGCTCTGTGTTAGACAGTCCACTTGTTATCAGTGTATTGCTGAGCTCTGTGTTAGACAGTTCACTTGTTATCAGTGTACTGCTGAGCTCTGTGTTAGACAGTCCACTTGTTATCAGTGTATTGCTGAGCTCTGTGTTAGACAGTCCACTTGATATCAGTGTACTGCTGAGCTCTGTGTTAGACAGTCCACTTGTTATCAGTGTATTGCTGAGCTCTGTGTTAGACAGTTCACTTGTTATCAGTGTACTGCTGAGCTCTGTGTTAGACAGTTCACTTGTTATCAGTGTACTGCTGAGCTCTGTGTTAGACAGTCCACTTGTTATCAGTGTACTGCTGAGCTCTGTGTTAGAGAGTTCACTTGTTATCATTGTACTGCTGAGCTCTGTGTTAGACAGTCCACTTGTTATCAGTGTACTGCTGAGCTCTGTGTTAGACAGTCCACTTGTTATCAGTGCACTGCTGAGCTCTGTAGGTGTGCATTTTGTACTATAAATCTACACTGGGATGTAGAGACCTTTTCTTCCCCACCATGCAGCACACGCACACACACACACACACACACACACACACACACACACACACACACTCACACACACACACACACACACACACACACACACACACACACACACACCCAGGTAAACCATTAAAACCCATTGTAAAACGCCAAGTGCCGGTAATGACCACTTGGTTTGCCATTAGCCAGGCTCGGGGTCATTCCTTGGGTGAGTTGCGCACCGCCGTAATGTTCTCCTTCTTGGATCTTTATTAGAGGCTGTGTTGTGTAGCGTCCCCCGTCGACCATCAACCCGCTCCTCTTCCTCATCCTCAACCTCATCTTCTTCCTCTTCCTCAACCTCATCATCCTCCTCCTACTCTTATTCCTCCTCCTCCTCTTCTTCCTTCTCTTTCTCCTCATCCTCCCCTTCCTCTGCCTCCCTTTCCTCCTCCTCCTACACGACTCTTGACCTCCTGCTGGTGATGACCGCGAGAGTTTCAGCTTTTGCTTTACTCCTTAATTATTTCTTCTGATTTCAATACGTTTATGGTGACTTTTTAAAATATTTTTTTAAGAACATTTCTAAAAAATTGAAGTTTTGAGAAGTTGGGTAATAATACTGAGACAATGGCGTCCTCGCCTGAGTTTGGGGAACATGACGACCATCAAGCTGAATTATTCTTGTTGTATTGACTACTTTTACCTCTTTTACGGCGGGGCCACCACCTACTGTGGGGACGGCGGGGCCACCACCACCTACTGTGGGGACGGCGGGGCCACCACCACCTACTGTGGGGACGGCGGGGCCACCACCTGCTGTGGGGACGGCGGGGCCACCACCACCCTGCTGTGGGGGACGGCAGGGGCCACCACCACCTGCTGTGGGGACGGCGGGGCCACCACCACCTGTGGGGACGGCGGGGCCACCACCTACTGTGGGGACGGGGCCACTACTACCACCTACTGTGGGGACGGCGGGGCACCACCTACTGTGGGGACGGCGGGGCCACTACCACCTACTTTGGGACGGGGCCACCACTGTTGATGATAGACTGTGGCTCTCTTGCTCTATTCGGTCACTACCCGTCACCATCAGACACAACCTTGTCACTAGTCTCTCACATGATTTAAGGAGAACCTACCTGGCCTAACCCGAAGTTCTCACACATCTCTCACGCCAGATACTTCTCATAAAGTCCTTCACCCTTTCTCTCTTCTCTCAATCAAAGAGAGAGAGAGTAACCAACTGTACCTCTACCACCGGACAGTCAGTAAACTATCGTATATCCAGGCTCAAATTTCTCTATAAATAGTAGAAAATAATGACCATTACAGATGAGCCTCTCTCGTACGCCAAGGACTGTATGTTTATAATCTGACACTGGTACCCGAACATAGACGAGGCTAAGAGCATCTGAGGTTGGATTTGTCTGTTATACTGAATGTGAATTGTGACTGTACTGGGCTGGGAGGGTCAGTCTTCAGGTGACCTATATATACAGACACGGAATGGATAATACATGGCCCTTAAAGAGTTATACCATAGTCCTGAAAGGGTTAAGCCATCGTTCTCAAAGGGTTAAGCCATCGTTCTCAAAGGGTTAAGCCATCGTTGTCAAAGGGTTAAACCATCGTTGTCAAAGGGTTAAACCATCGTTGTCAAAGGGTTAAACCATCGTTGTCAAAGGGTTAAACCATCGTTGTCAAAGGGTTAAGCCATCGTTGTCAAAGGGTTAAACCATCGTTCTCAAAGGGTTAAGCCATCGTTCTCAAAGGGTTAAACCATCGTTGTCAAAGGGTTAAACCATCGTTGTCAAAGGGTTAAGCCATCGTTGTCAAAGGGTTAAGCCATCGTTGTCAAAGGTTAAATGTCGTTGTCAAAGGGTTAAGCCATCGTTCTCAAAGGGTTAAACCATCGTTGTCAAAGGGTTAAACCATCGTTGTCAAAGGGTTAAACCATCGTTGTCAAAGGGTTAAACCATCGTTGTCAAAGGGTTAAACCATCGTTGTCAAAGGGTTAAACCATCGTTGTCAAAGGGTTTAACCATCGTTGTCAAAGGGTTGAACCATCGTCCTCAAAGGGTTTATATAAATATCAGCAAGCAACTTGGCCCAGTCTTGTCATCAGGTCCAGTAGTTGAGGGATAATTGGACTGTTAAACCTTAGAGAGAGCAACAATGGACTGTTTCGTTACGTCAGGATAATGTTTAGTTTATTGATGTTGTTGTAGGTTAGGTTAGGTTACGCTACGTTAGGTTAGGTTAGAATGTTTTGGGTTTGGTTGGATTCAGGTTGGGTTACGCTGCATTAGGTTAGGTTAGATTGTTTTGGGTTAGGTTGATTGGGTTAGATTGTTTTGGGTTTGGTTGGGTTAGGTTAGGTTAGGTTACGCTACGTTAGGTTAGGTTAGATTGTTTTGGGTTTGGTTGGGTTAGGTTAGGTTAGGTTACGCTACGTTAGGTTAGGTTAGATTGTTTTGGGTTTGGTTGGGTTAGGTTACGCTACGTTAGGTTAGGTTAGATTGTTTTGGGTTTGGTTGGGTTAGGTTAGGTTAGGTTACGCTACGTTAGGTTAGGTTAGATTGTTTTGGGTTTGGTTGGGTTAGGTTAGGTTAGTATGATCTTATTGACTCATAATTTATCTTGTTTATCTACACAGTTGTCACTATATCAAGAACAGTTCAAAACTCTGAAAGATAAGAAATACATTAACATCATCACTACAGTATGTCATCATCATCATCATCATCATCACTATCATCATCATTATTATCATTATCATTATTATTTTTATTAGTATTATCATTATTATTAGTATTATCACCATTATTATTATTACTATTATTTATTATTATCATCATTATCATTATTATTATCTTCATCATTATTATCATTACTATCATTATTATTATCATTATTATTATTATTACTATTATTATTATTATTAACACCATTATCATTATTATTATTATCTTCACTATTATTTTTATTATTATTATCATTATTGTTATTATTATTATTATTATTATTATTATTTTTTTTTTATTATTATTATCATTATTTAATATAATTTATTATTATTAGCTATTATTATTATTATTATCATTATTGTTATTATTATTATTATTATTATTATTATTGTCGTTATCATTATCATTATTATCATTTTATCATTATTAAAGTATCTATGAGCCTGGAATTTGTCGGTTGATGTAAGGGAAAAAGATTCAGATTTGAGACTAAAGGAACTATCTTGAGGTGAGCAGAGGTATAGGTCTTCCAGGAGTATAATGACGTTAACTGAGTAGAACCTGGAGGCTGTTAATTATTGATATTATTGAGGGCGAGGTGAGGAGGGGGTGTGGAGGTCTGGGGGGTAGGAGGAAAAGTGAGGGTGGGAGGGTTTTGAAATTGAAGGGAGGAAAAAGTGAGGGGGTGGGAGAGGATGGGAGGTATGATAAAGAAGCGGGAGGAACGAAAAGAAGTGTGGAAATGGGAGGTGGGAGAGGACGAGAGGATCGGAAGGGCAGGAGGGACAGAGGATATGGGAAAAGGAGGAGGAAGAGGAAAAGAACTTGGGCTGGGAGGTGTAAGTCTTTAAAGGAAGGGCGAGGAAGGGTTCTAAGACAGCAGATGGAGAACAAAAACATGGGGAGGGATTTCAGGGGGCAAAGGGGGATTTCAAAGGGCAAAGGGGGGATTTCAGGGTGTAAAGGGGAATTTAAAGGTATAAAGGGTGGATATTAGGGGGTAAAGGGTGATTTCAGGGGGCAAAGGGTGATTTCAAGGGGTAAAGGTGGATTTCAAAGGGCAAAGGGGAAGTCGGAAAGGGAAGAGAAAGAATTTATGGGAAAAAAATAGAGGGATTTAAAGGGCTCAGATGACACACACACACACACACACACACCCGTTGATTGTATACTACACATGATGAACCGCTGTGAGCTTGTACGACGATTTGAGTGAATGAAAAAAAGTAATTATCGATCTAACAACAGCAGTGGGGAACAAACAGGAACACAGCACAGCCCAACACAGCGCAGCACAACACAGTACAGCACAACACAGCACAGCACAGCACAGCTTAGCTCCACCATGAGCCAGTGACCATTGCAGCACCCGTGTATAAAACTGTGACGCTCCCTCCTTCCTTTCTCCCTCTCTCTCTCCCTCCCTCCCTCCCTCCCTCATCCTCCACCGCTCCTCCTACAGACACCTCGGCCTCTTCCACTAACCATACACCCCCGACTAAACCACCTTGGTAAGCAGACGCCATTAGAATCATGTGGTTGGACGCTCCCTGGCGCGGCCGTACAGAATAATGAAGGCGTACCGGTAATGATCTTCCTTCAAGGTGTGCGCGGGGCGGGGGGCGGGGCGACCACAGTGGGAGGAGCTAAGGATGTGGAGTAGGCGGGACCAGGGCGGGTGGGAGGGGCTAAGGATGGCTGTGGGCGGTGCTGCAGGAGGAGCTGAGGACTTCTCCCCTACCCCCCCCTGTTCCTCCTCCCACTCCCTGAAGGAGACGCAGAAGAGGAGGAGCCCGTGTGAGGGGTAAATTGAGGATAGATGTTTGGTTAAGATAATTTATGAGTGGTAACTGTATCTCTGTTAATCACTGTCTGAGTCCCCCACTGTGGCCAGGTGCCTGCCCATGGTGATGAGCACACCTGGTGAGGTGATGAGCACACCTGGTGGAGTGGTGAGCCCACACCTGGTGGTGATGGGCACTGCACCTGGTGAGTGCTTAATACACCTCACTGAGTGATGAGTACCTGGTGGTGATGAACACAACTGTGGTGGTGATGGGCACACCTGGTGAGGTGATGGGCACACCTGGTGGGTGAGAGTACACCTCATGAGTGGAGTACACCTGGTGGTGATGGGCACAACTGGTGGTGATGGAGCACACTGGTGGGTGCTTAGTACACCTGCATAGTGATGAGTACACCTGGTGAGTCTTGGTACACCTCATGAGGTGAGTACACCTGGTGAGTGATGAGCACACCTGGTGAGTGATGAGCACACCTGGTGAGTGATGAACACAACTGGTGAGTGATGAGCACACCTGGTGAGTGATGAACACACCTGGTGAGTGATGAGTACACCTCATGAGTGATGAGCACACCTGGTGAGTGATGAACACGCCTGGTGAGTGATGAGTACACCTCATGAGTGATGAGTACACCTGGTGAGTGATGAACACAGCTGATGCGTGATGAGCACACCTGGTGAGTGATGAGTACACCTGCTGAGTGATGAACACACCTGATGTGTGATGAACACATCTGGTGAGTGATGAGCACACCTGGTGAGTGATGACCACACCTGGCAAATGATGAGCACACCTGGCGAGTGATGACCACACCTGGTGAATGATGAGCACACCTAGTGAATGATGACCACACCTAGTGAGTGGATGGAGCACACCTGGCGAGTGATGACCACACCTGGTGAATATGACATACCCCAGGCAATGAAGACTAGCTGTTCGTAGTGAGCATGAGCACACCTGGCGAGGCAATGAGCACTCCTGGCGAGTGATGAGCACACCTGGCGAGTGATGACCACACCTGGTGAATGATGAGCACACCTAGTGAATGATGACCACACCTAGTGAGTGATGAGCACACCTGGCGAGTAATGAGCACTCCTAGCGAGTGATGAGCACACCTGGTGAGTGATGACCACACCTGGTGAATGATGAGCACACCTGGCGAGTGATGAGCACACCTGGTGAATGATGAGCACACCTGGTGAATGATGAGCACAATCGGTGAATGATGAACACACCTGTTGAGCAATGAGCACACTGACGAGTGATGAGCACACCCAGAATGATGAACACACCTGGTGAGTAATGAGCACACCTGGCGGAGTGATGACCACCTGGTGAATGATGACCACACATTGTGAATGATGAGCACCTGGCGAGTGATGAGCACACCTGGTGAATGATGAACACACCTGGTGAGAAAATGAGCACACCTGGAGGAGTGATGACCACACCTGGTGAATGATGAACGTTGACCTGTGAGTAATGAGCACACTGGCGAGTGATGACCATACCCTGGTGAATGATGAGACCACACCCAGAATGATGAGCACCTGGCGAGTACAGAGCCACACCTGAGGAGTGACACCATACCTGGTGAATGATGGACACACCTGGTGAATGATGAACACACCTGGTGAGCACGAGCACACCTGGTGAGTAATGAGCACACCTGACGAGTGATGAGCACACCTGGTGAATGATGAGCACACCTGGTGAATGATGAACACACCTGGTGAGTAATGAGCGCATCTGGCGAGTGATGACCACACCTGGCAGGAAGCAATGAGCACACCTGAGGAGTGATGACCATACCTGGAATGATGAGCACACCTGGTGAATGATGAGCACACCTGGTGAGTGATGAGCACACCTGGTGAATGATGAGCACACCTGGTGAGTGATGAGCACACCTGGTGAATGATGAGCACACCTGACGAGTGATGAGCACACCTGGTGAATGATGAGCATACCTGACGAGTGATGATCACACCTGGTGAATGATGAGCACACCTGGTGAGTGATGACCACACCTGGTGAGTGATGACCACACCTGGTGAATGATGAGCACACCTGGTGAGTGATGAGCACACCTGGTGAATGATGGCCACACCTGGAGAGTGATGAGCATACCTGGTGAATGATGATCACACCTGGTGAATGATGAGCACACCTGGTGAGTGATGACCACACTTGGCGAGTGATGAGCACACCTGGTGAGTAATGAGCACACTTGGTGAATGATGAACACTCCTAACGAATGATGATCACACCTGGTGAATGATGATCACACCTGGTGAATGATGAGCACACCTGGTGAGTGATGACCACACTTGGCGAGTGATGAGCACACCTGACGAGTGATGAGCACACTTGGTAAATGATGAACACTCCTAACGAGTGATGAGCACACCTGGTGAATGATGACCACACCTGGTGAATGATGACCACACCTGGCGAGTTGGATGACTAATAATGCCATGATATAAGATAACTTGGATATATAGATGAATAATAATGACTAAATAAGGTAAACCGCGTCGAAGTGAACAGGTGTAATGAATAATAATTGATGACCACAGGTGAGAGGAACATTAGAATATGGTGAATAAACGGACGTAATGAATAAGAACAGACATGATGTATAAGAAGACATGATGAATAACATACATGATGAATAACAGACATGATGAATAAACAGACATAATGAATAACAGACATGATGAAGAAGAACAGACATGATGAATAAACAGACATGATGAATAAGAACAGACATGATGAATAAGAACAGACATGATGAGTACACAGACATGATGAAGAAGAACAGACATGATGAATAAACAGACATGATGAATAAGAACAGACATGATGAATAAACAGACATGATGAATAAACAGACATGATGAATAAACAGACATGATGAATAAGAACAGACATGATGAATAAGAACAGACATGATGAGTACACAGACATGATGAAGAAGAACAGACATGATGAATAAACAGACATGATGAATAAGAACAGACATGATGAATAAACAGACATGATGAATAAACAGACATGATGAATAAACAGACATGATGAGTACACAGACATGAAGAACAGACATGATGAATAAGAACAGAAATGATGAATAAGAACAGAAATGATGAATAAGAACAGAAATGATGAATAAGAACAGACATGATGACTACAAGACATGATGACTACACAACATGATGAATACACAAACAAAAGACATGAGGTTACATCTGATATCAATAACGGGTCCATAAACACGAGGTATTTAAATGATAACAAGACTAACACAGGAGGACAAGACTAACACAGGAGGACAAGACTAACACAGGAGGACAAGACTAACACTAACACAGGAGGACAAGACTAACACAGGAGGACAAGACTAACACAGGAGGACAAGACTAACACTAACAGGAGGACAAGACTAACACAGGAGGACAAGACAACACACTAACACAGAAGGACAAGACTAACACAGGAGGACAAGACTAACACTAACACAGGAGGACAAGACTAACACAGGAGGACAAGACCTAACACAGGAGGACAAGACTACACACTAACACAGGAGGACAAGACTAACACAGGAGGACAAGACTAACACAGGAGGACAAGACTAACACTAACACAGGAGGACAAGACTAACACAGGAGGACAAGACTAACACAGGAGGACAATACTAACACTAACACAGGAGGACAAGACTAACACAGGAGGACAAGACTAACACAGGAGGACAAGACTAACACTAACACAGGAGGACAAGACTAACACACAGGAGGACAAGACTAACAAGGAGGACAAGACTAACACAGGAGGACAAGACTAACACTAACACAGGAGGACAAGACTAACACAGGAGGACAAGACTAACACAGGAGGACAAGACTAACACTAACACAGGAGGACAAGACAACACAGGAGGACAAGACTAACACTAACACAGGAGGACAAGACTAACACAGGAGGACAAGACCCAACACAGGAGGACAAGACCAACACTAACACAGGAGGACAAGACTAACACAGGAGGACAAGACTAACACAGGAGGACAAGACTAACACAGGAGGACAATACTAACAACTAACACAGGAGACAAGACCTAACACAGGAGGACAAGACTAACACTAACACAGGAGGACAGAACTAACACAGGAGGACAAGACTAACACAGGAGGACAAGACTAACACTAACACAGAAGGACAAGACAA
Organism: Homarus americanus; assembly: GCF_018991925.1. Classification (NCBI taxonomy): domain Eukaryota; kingdom Metazoa; phylum Arthropoda; class Malacostraca; order Decapoda; family Nephropidae; genus Homarus; species Homarus americanus. The sequence goes on along the minus strand of NW_024735503.1, from coordinate 4,136,340 downwards.
CACAGAGGACAAGACTAACACTAACACAGGAGGACAAGACTCACAGGAGGACAAGACTAACACTAACACAGGAGGACAAGACTAACACTAACACACAGGAGACAAGACTAACACTAACACAGGAGGACAAAGACTAACACAGAGGACAAGACTAACAATAACATAGGAGGACAAGACTAACACAGGAGGACAAGACTAACACAGGAGGACAAGACTAACACAGGAGGACAAGACTAATACAGGAGGACAAGACAAACAATAACACAGGAGGACAAGACTAACACTAACACAGGAGGACAAGACTAACACAGGAGGACAAGACTAACACTAACACAGGAGGACAAGACTAACACAGGAGGACAAGACTAACAATAACATAGGAGGACAAGACTAACACAGGAGGACAAGACTAACACAGGAGGACAAGACTAACACTAACACAGGAGGACAAGACTAACACAGGAAGACAAGACTAACAATAACATAGGAGGACAAGACTAACACAGGAGGACAAGACTAATACAGGAGGACAAGACAACAAACAACACAGGAGGACAAGACAAACAATAACACAGGACAATACTAACACTAACACAGGAGGACAAGACTAACACTAACATGAGGACAATACTAACACTAACACAGGAGGACAAGACAAACAATAACACAGGAGGACAATACTAACAATAACACAGGAGGACAAGACAAACAATAACACAGGAGGACAAGACTAATACAGGAGGACAAGACAAACAATAACACAGGAGGACAAGACAAACAATAACACAGGAGGACAATACTAACACTAACACAGGAGGACAAGACAAACAATAACACAGGAGGACAATACTAACAATAACACAGGAGGACAAGACAAACAATAACACAGGAGGACAAGACAAACAATAACACAGGAGGACAAGACTAACACTAACACAGGAGGACAATATAACACTAACACAGGAGGACAAACTAACACTAACACAGGAGGACAAGACTAACACTAACAAATGAGAACAAGACTAACACTAACACAGGAGGACAAGACTAACACTAACACAGGAGGACAAGACTAACACTAACACAGGAGGACAATACTAACAATAACACAGGAGGACAAGACAAACAAAACACAGGAGGACAAGACAAACAATAACACAGGAGACAAGACTAACACTAACACAGGAGGACAAGACTAACACTAACACAGGAGGACAATACTAACACTAACACAGGAGGACAATACTAACACTAACACAGGAGGACAAGACTAACACTAACAAATGAGAACAAGACTAACACAGGAGGACAAGACTAACACTAACACAGGAGGACAAGACTAACACACAGGAGGACAAGACTAACACTAACACAGGAGGACAAGACTAACACAGGAGGGAACAAGACTAACACTAACACAGGAGGACAAGACTAACACAGGAGGACAAGACTAACAATAACATAGAGGAGGACAAGACTAACACAGGAGGACAAGACTAACACAGGAGGACAAGACTAACACTAACACAGGAGGACAAGACTAACACAGGAGACAAGACTAACACAGGAGGACAAGACTAACAATAACATGGAGGACAAGACTAACACAGGAGGACAAGACTAACACAGGAGGACAAGACTAACACAGGAGGACAAGACTAACACTAACACAGGAGGACAAGACTAATACAGGAGGACAAGACAAACAATAACACAGGAGGACAAGACAACACAGGAAGACAAGATTAACAACATGGAGGACAATACTAACACCTAACACAGGAGGACAAGACAAACAATAACACAGGAGGACAAGACAAACAATAACACAGGAGGACAATACTAACACTAACACAGGAGGACAATACTAACACTAACACAGGAGGACGAGACTAACACTAACACAGGAGGACAAGACTAACACAGGAGGACAAGACTAACACAGGAGGACAAGACTAACACAGGAGGACAAGACTAACACAGGAGGTAAAGGTCAAGGCGCTGAACTGATCACTAATGTATGGCCCAACTGAGGTCGTGGGATCGGAACAAGACCTAGGGGGGGTGGGGGGGGGGAGATGCCTCGCTGTACAGTCGGAGGTTTAAGAGACTCTGGTGGATGCTTGCTATGGGTGATGTCTTCCTGCAACAGGATCTCTTGAGGTTAAGCTTTATAGAGATTGAATATGTAAAGTTCTGTGTGGTGTGATGACCCACCCCATCCCCCCTTCTAGTCCTCTTGCTGGCCCTCCTCGTCCCCTACCTCCTCCCTCGCCTGCTCCACCTTCTCGTCCCCCCTCCCTCGCCGTCACCTCGCCCCCCATCGCCCATTCCTCGCCTGCTATCGCCCAGAACTCGCCCCTTATCGCACCCCTTCCCCGCTCACCTTCCCCTGGCTCACCTTCCCCTCGCCTACCCCTGGCTCACCTTCCCCTCGCCCACCTTCCTCTCTTTTCCTATCGCCCCTCCTCTTCTTCCTATCGCCCCTATCGCCCCTCCTCGCCCCCTATCGTCCCCTCTCCCCCATCACTTCCCCCCCTCACCCTACCTCGCCGCCCTCCTCTAGATGATATCCTACTTAAGAAAGCAAAGCCTCGAGATGAAATTTCAGTGCAATAACAAGACGGTGTTAGAAAGAACCCAATGAGAAAATCACAGGTGTTCCTATATGTCAGGTGAGGAATGGACAGGTAGACACGTTGGGTCGTACCTGGTGGGATGATAAACGAAACTGAGTGAAGGGGACGAGGAACCAGACCACCTCAAGCCTGGGTAACCACAGTGATTATGGTGGGGACAGGTATGGGCACCGAATTTTGGAGGAGGTGATGGTGGTTGGTGTTGCCTACGAGGAGCTTCTGCCCCCACTACTGTTTATGTAAAAAGTCGCGTCAGGAGAGAAAGAGAGAGAAGGGGGGGGGGGGGCGTCGATCTTCTGCTTTAATTACTGTCGACTTTCTTTGAGACTTTTAAACTTTTCTTAAAAATCGTAAAAAAAATAGAGAGGTGACATACACGTGCAGGGACTCAACAAGAGACTCATATTTAAGAGTGAATTCCTCGTCAACTTCTCACACACGGGAAAAATTATTCTCAAAAAATCTTGTAAAATCACACACCAAAATTTTTTAACTGCGAGAACTTAACGTGATTTTAATTCATTATGTATTTTATTTTACTGGATTATGTTGGGAATGGCATAATACACACACACACACACACACACACACACACACACACACACACACACACACATCTTTCATTATTCTGTACCCGTTTTTCTTGTAGCTTTAAACAATATATCTAAAATAAATTAAACTCTATGTCAACTTGTCTCGTCAACCTGCGGGAAAATGAAAACTTTTAGACACCATTAGAAAACTCTGAATATTTGTCGTTAATTGAAAGACCACAAGAACGTTTTCTGTGGTGTAAATTCTCCAGGTTATGTGACGGTAGTTGGGGTGTGGAGGAGGGGACGAATAAGGGTACGAGAGGGGAGCAGGAGGGGGCGAATAGGGGTGCAAGATGGCTAGTGGGGTGGAAGAGAGGGTTGGTGGTTAGGGGGTGCAGGAGAGGGCTGAGGATGAGGTCGTGGACTAGTGGTGGGATGAAGGGGTGGTGGTGAGGGGTAATGAGGGCTAGTGGTGAGGGGCGAGGGGGGGAGGGGTGGTGCGGGCTACCAGGTTAATATGTGCTTCAATAAAGATCAAGTGAGCAAATTGGATAGAGCCAACTTGGCCTCTCCTTTACCGCAGTTGTTTCATTAATTATCGAGGTGTTCCCGAGTCTGTGTTTGTGTTTCTCAGCTGCTCCAGTTTAATGTAATTATCCAAGAAGGTAACCAGGCGTAGTGGTGGTCGAGGCCGGGCTCTTATGGTCCTCCTGCCATAAAACACACCCATTACATGCAAAATAGCGGGAGAACCTGCGTCTGGCGGAGAGTCTACACCAAGTGAGGTGTTGCTGGGTGGAGGAGGGGGGATGTTGGCGGTGTTGTGTGCCCGTGTTGGCGATGTTGTGTGCCCGTGTTGGTGGTGTTGTTGGCGATGTTGTGTGCCCGTGTTGGCGCTGCTGTGTGCCCGTGTTAGCATGTTGTGTGCCCGTGTTAGCGATGTTGTGTGCCCGTGTTGGCGCTGCTGTGTGCCCGTGTTGGCGCTGCTGTGTGCCCGTGTTGGTGGTGTTGTTGTTGTCCGTGTTGGCGCTGCTGTGTGCCCGTGTTGGCGATGCCAGGTGTCCGTGTTGGCGCTGCTGTGTGCCCGTGTTGGTGATGTTGTGTGCCCGTGTTGGCGTGTGTGTGCCCGTGTTGGTGGTGTTGTTGTCCGTGTTGGCGATGTTGTGCCGTGTTGGTGGTGTTGTTGTCCGTGTTGGCGATGTTGTGTGCCCGTGTTGGTGGTGTTATAGTGCCCGTGTTGGCGTGTTAATGCCTGTTGGCGCTGCGTGTGCCGTGTTGGTGGTGTTGTTGTCCGTGTTGGCGATGTTGTGTGCCCGTGTTGGCGATGTTGTGTGCCCGTGTTGGCGTGTTGTGCCCGTGTTGGTGGTGTTGTTGTCCGTGTTGGCGATGTTGTGTGCCCGTGTTGGCGATGTTGTGCCCGTGTTGGCGATGTTGTGCCCGTGTTGGTGGTGTTGTTGTCCGTGTTGGCGTGTTGTGTCGTGTTGGCGATGTTGTGCCCGTGTTGTGGTTTGTTGTCCGTGTTGGCGATGTTGTGTGCGTGTTGGTGGTGTTGTTGTCCGTGTTGGCGATGTTGTGTGCCCGTGTTGGTGGTGTTGTTGTGTGCCCGTGTTGGCGATGTTGTGTGCCCGTGTTGGTGGTGTTGTTGTCCGTGTTGGCGATGTTGTGCCCGTGTTGGCGATGTTGTGTGCCCGTGTTGGCGATGTTGTGTGCCCGTGTTGGTGGTGTTGTTGTCCGTGTTGGCGTGTTGTCCGTGTTGGCGATGTTGTGTGCCCGTGTTGGTGGTGTTGTTGTCGTGTTGGCGATGTTGTGTGCCCGTGTTGGTGGTGTTGTTGTCCGTGTTGGCGATGTTGTGTGTGCTTGGTGGTGTTGTGTGCCCGTGTTGGCGTGTTATTGTGCCCGTGTTGGTGGTGTTGTTCCGTGTTGGCGATGTTGTGTGCCGTGTTGCGATGTTGTGTGCCCGTGTTGGCGATGTTGTGTGCCCGTGTTGGTGGTGTTGTTGTCCGTGTTGGCGATGTTGTGTGTCCGTGTTGGCGATGTTTGTGCCCGTGTTGGTGTGTTGTCCGTGTTGGCGATGTTGTGTGCCCGTGTTGGTGGTGTTGTTGTCCGTGTTGGCGATGTTGTGTGCCCGTGTTGGTGGTGTTGTGTGCCGGTTGGCGATGTTGTGTGCCCGTGTTGGTGGTGTTTTGTCCGTGTTGGCGGTGTTGTGTGCCCGTGTTGGCGCTGCTGTGTGCCCGTGTTGGTGATGTTTATTTTTTCTGGTTTGGGGTTATGCTTGTACCGTTATGGAGTTGTGTTGTGTCCCCGGGTAGGGTGAAACTATGGGCAAGTTTCTTTACACCATTTGCCTCTGTCTACTCAACAGTAATTGAGAACCTGGATGTTAATCGATTTGCGGATCGTGTTCTGGGGTAATGGTTAGCCAGTGCAGTTGGCGAGTTGTCCGGTCTTCTCGGATTATTCCTTGACGCTGGGTCATGCAGCTTGTCAACTCAAGGTGTGGTTGTTGTGTTGGCGACAGCTTCTACACCTTCAACAAATTCATGCCCAGTTGGCCCTACTGCCGGCCATTCTTGAACACGAGGGGTAACCATTATTTGTGTGTGTGTGTGTGTTCGCGCGAGAGAGACTTATCTTGTTTGTTAAGTTAAATCACAAAACATTCTAAGATAAACGATTTGAATAGAAGTTTGGGAAGTGAAGCAGCAGGCAGCCATCTCTCTTGCTGACTGACAGTGAACAGTCTTAACTAAGATTTACCTGTAAACAAAACCTTCACTGAAGTTGTGGCTGACTTACACTTTACCAGCACCACTACACCACTGTACTGTAGTCGTTGAGGAGTTAAATAGATCACCTGAAGATTAGCCCACCTCCCTCCTTCAGCTTATTAGGTTTGGGTAGGTTAAGTTTGGTTAGGTTTGGATAGGTTAGGTTTGGATAGGTTAGGTTTGGATAGGTTAGGTTTGGATAGGTTAGGTTTGGATAGGTTAGGTTTGGATAGGTTAGGTTTGGATAGGTTAGGTTTGGGTAGGTTAGGTTTGGATAGGTTGGGTTAGGTTAGCTTGGGTTAGGTTAGGTTTGGGTAGGTTAGGTTTGGATAGGTTAGGTTTGGGTAGGTTAGGTTTGGATAGGTTAGGTTTGGATAGGTTAGGTTTGGATAGGTTAGGTTTGGGTAGCTTAGGTTTGGGTAGGTTGGGTTATGTTAGGTTGGGTTAGGTTAGGTTCGGGTAGGTTAGGTTTGGATAGGTTAGGTTTGGGTAGGTAGGTTGGGTCATGTTAGGTTAGGTCAGTGTCAAGGTGGAGACTCCTCAGGTGATCACGGATTTTTAATGATTATATCGACAGGTGTACAGGTAGTATTATACACACTGGATTCATTATTATATTCCCCACGTCAAATACAGTAATTATAGAAGAGTAATAACCTACCCGGACAGACAGCCGCTTTAGTACCTTAATTTATGTCCTGTACTTTACACGGTCGTCGAAAAAAAAACACCACCCTGATTTTTGGAATAGTTATATATGGCAATTTGGGTGAGTTATTTTTTGGACGACCCTATACTTTGGTATTACGAGGACTATCACGACAGGTTGACGAGACAAATGACGTCAGTGGTCCGTGAGGGGAAGTTGAGATGTGTTGAATATAGTTTTTCTTCTATTTTTGGTGTTATTTCCATATACAATAATAATTATATCTAGTTAGGTTTGGTTAGGTTGGGATAGGTTAGGTTTTTACGGAGGTTAGTACTGTAGGCGGTCACCAGGGGGACGATGGTGGCAGTGAGGTGATGGTCAGGTCAGCAGGTGATGGTCAGGTTAGCAGGTGATGGTCAGGTCAGCAGGTGATGGTCAGGTCAGCAGGTGATGGTCAGGTCAGCAGGTGATGGTCAGGTCAGCAGTTGATGGTCAGGTCAGCAGTTGATGGTCTGGTCAGCAGGTGATGGTCGGGCCAGCAGGTGTTGGTAGGGTCAGCAGGTGTTGAGATGGCTCCTGCTGGTCAGCCTCACACACCAGTACGCACTCTACCGTAACACACACACACTTAACCTCCATCACGCACTCTATCGTCTCACACACACACACACACACTTAACCTCCATCACGCACTTATCGTAACACACACATTGACACACACAACTCCATCACGCACTCCCCATCGTCTCACACACAGCCACACACACACACTTAACTCCATCACGCACCCCTATCGTAACACACACACACACACTTAACCTCCATCTCACACACTATTATCGCAACACACACACACACACACACAAGCTGGCTACTACCACACTTAACCTCCACCACACACTCTACCCATAACACACACACACACACTTAACATTCTCATCATCCAGACGAGAAAGACCAACTTCTCCCATATTATGAATTTGGTCACGTCATTAAGCTCTCACAGCTCGGTACCCCCAAGAAACTATCTCGAGAAGGCAGATGGAGAGTTAAGTAACGAGGAGTGTTGGTTGCAGTGCTCGGTAGCTCTTCCATACCTCTACCTGCCTCAGTTACCCCCAGGGATGTACGGCCGCTGCTGCAGACAATAACACGCAGTTGAGCAGAGGTGAATGGTCCTGTTACTGCCCCCCCCCCCTCCACTACACTTGCCACAACGGGTGTAAATGTCTGAATTACTGCACGCGAGATGTTGGTAATTCCCCCTTATACCACCCGCCCATGCCTGCCCCCCGTCTGCCCCTGCCTCCGTCCGTTCCCGTCCGCCCATGCCCCCGCCCCCAAACCCCTCAAGCCCCAGCCAGGTGCGACGGGCGTGAGTGATGATCTGTTGAGGTGTAAACGACGCTCTGGGAAGGTGGAGGGGTGAGGGGTAATGGGGGAGGGGAAGGGGAGAATGGTTTGGGTAGGGTGGAGAGAAAGAGGGGAAGAAGAACACTAAGGTTGGGGAAGAAGGGGGAATGGTTTAACTTAGGTGAGGGGCGGAGTGAGAGGGAGAAAAGTAGGTGGGGAGATGGTTTATGAGTGAGGGGAAGTAGGAGGGATGAGAAGAAGTGGGAAAATAGGAAGAGAAGAAGGAGATGGAGGAGGAGGAGGAAGGAGATGGAAGAATAAGAGAGAAGTGAGAGAAAGAGGGGGAGAAGAAAGAGGAGGAGAAGGGAGGTAAGAGAGGGAGGGACGTAGAATGCCTGGGAATTATTACACTAACTGGGTAATATTTTTCTTATATTATGTTGTAAAGAGAAATTAAATGGAAGTGAAATTAGAGGAAGGCGAAGAGAAATATTCAGGAGGGAGTAAATGTTTTGGTGGTGTGGCGAAGGTTAGAGGAGCCCAGCAACCACACGACCACACCACCACGACCACACCACCACGACCACACCACCACGACCACACCACCACACTAACACGACCAGACTAACACACGAATACAACACACCACCACACGACTACTCGACCAAACTAAGACGACCATACTAACATGACCACACGACTACAGTACACCACCACACTAACAAGACCTGACGACCTCACGACTACATGACCACACCACCACACGACTACATGACCACACCACCACACGACCACACTAACAAGACCTGACGACCACACGACCACACGATTACTCGACCAAACTAACAAGACTAGACGACCACACGACCACGCAACTACACGACCGCTCCAACATCATATACAAGAGGTGAGGGTTTATTTACGGGTCTTGATAACAATAAGACCTCAAGGTAAATAATTATTCATAGTAGGTTAAAGTTGGCGGCAAGTACCAGTAAATACCATACATCCTTCCCTAGTGTGTGACCCCTAAGACACTGTGTGGCCCCTAAGACACTGTGTGGCCCCTAAGACACTGTGTGGCAGATTAATTCAGGGCAGGATGCAAATGCACTACTGGAGGATTTAAATAAACTGCAGGAGTGCTCAGAAAAATGGCAAATTAAATTCAACACCAGCAAGTGCAGCGTTCTGAATATTGGAATAACAAATACTGTCAATGTATACAGCCTTAACAACATCAACCTAGAGAAGTCGACTTGTGAAAGAGACTTAGGGGTACTTGTACACCCGGGCCTACGGCCTAGAAAACAGAGTATTAGGTTTTATATTTAGAAGTGTAAGTAATAAGAGTACAGAGGTCTTATTGCAACTATATCTTGCGCTAGTCAGGCCGCACCTCGATTATGCGGTTCAGTTCTGGTGCCCTTATTATAGAATGGATATAAGTCATAGATCAGTTGCGGCGAAAAGAATGACAGGATTTCCCGGGACTTAAAACCTTCCATATCAAGATAGGTTAAAAGAAACTAAACGTTCCTAGAAGACGAAGTGCTGAGATGTGATAGAAGTGTTGAAATTGGGTGAAAGGAATCAATAAAGGAGATATAGATAAAGTTCTTATAATATCCGAGCAGGATGGGACTCGCAACAACAGTTTGGGAAGTTGGACATAAGTTGGGTTTAGGAGATAGGAAGAACTGGTTCACCAAATGGGTGGTGGACAGGTGGAACAAAGTAACAGCTTTGTAGTAGGTCTTTTTGGAACGCTGGAAGGAGATTTTAAGAGGCCTAGATAGATTCATGGATAATAGAAGTGGTAGTAACTCTCGACAGGAACTCTCATGCACAGGCCAACCGGCCTATTACTGCAGAATCCTTGACACTATTGTATGTTCTTATGTGATACCTAAGACACTGTGTAGTCCTAAGACATTGTATGTGGCCCTAAGACATGCTGTGTACAGCTAGACTAATAGCCCCTAAGACACTGTTAATGGCTAAGAACATTGTGACCCCTAAGATACTGTGTGGCCCCTAAAACACTGTGTGGCCCCTAAGACACTGTGTGGCCCCTAAGACACTGTGTGGCTCCTGAGACACTGTGTGGCCCCTGAAACACTGTGTGGCCCCTAAGACACTGTGTGGCTCCTAAGACACTGTGTGGCTCCTGAGACACTGTGTGGCTCCTGAGACACTGTGTGGCTCCTGAGACACTGTGTGGCTCCTGAGACACTGTGTGGCTCCTGAGACACTGTGTGGCTCCTGAGACACTGTGTGGCTCCTGAGACACTGTGTGGCTCCTGAGACACTGTGTGGCTCCTGAGACACTGTGTGGCTCCTGAGACACTGTATTGATTGTTTATTAGACCATAGTTTACTTCCCAAAGAAGAACAACACAACAATAAGTAGATGCGGAGGTGTACACCCTCGTAGGTTGACCCACCCTTTATAATTAAAGTGAGATTAAGATATGACCCAGCAGAGGTCACGGTCACAATGATACAGAGTTCTCACCGCCACCTGATGAGACAAACCGGTGTCATGACCGTGTTCATGCAAGAAACTACCCTCCAGCCCGCACCATGCACCTGATCAAACTCAGCTCTCTCGACACACCCAGAATAGTGTTAATTAGTAACGACATCTGCCGGCCTGACACCGCCAATATAAGGGGCCGACAGCTCCTTCCCCGACACAAGGGAGCGACAGACCTAAGAGACAGACGGAGTCACACTTGTCAGCAGTCAAGGTTGAGAAGGGACATTCAGCCCAGCACCGAGTCCCCAGCTAGCAGAGTCTCCCACAGGAGACAGAGTCCAGCACCCGCCGGGACCACTCTCTTCAGCAGCACCTGCAGACATTCCTCAGCTGCTGGGCCTTCCTCAAGTCACACGTGAGTCATTGTCAGAGCGATCCCTAGGGTGAGTTACTTACGGTGGGAAGTGTATCCATTTCATGGAGAAATGAGCAATAATCTGAATAAATATTTTTCAACAGTTTTGACCACCTAAAATTTAAACATGATACCCGAGGCACCGATTCTATACAGAGATAGTGAAGAAAATAAATTGAGCGAGATAGTAGTGACTAGTAACGATGTTAGTAAGCAAATAGACAAACTAAAGCCTAATAAGTCACCAGGTCCCGATGAGATATTTGCCAGAGTATTAAAGGAACGTAAGGAAGAGCTTAGTATGCCCTTAGCAAAGTTGTTTAACATGTTCTTAAAAACGGGTGCAGTGGCAGAATCCTGGAGGATAGCGAATGTTATACCGATTTTCAAGAAGGGAGATAGATCACTATCCTCTAACTACCGTCCAATCAGTCTAACATCAATTGTAGAAATTTACTGGAAGCAATCATTTCAAACTCTATTCGAAATCACCTGGAGAAGCACAAGCTGATCAATGATTCCCAACATGGCTTCACAAGCTGGCGTTCATGTAGTTTGAGTTTGAGCTTCTCCCCATCTAGTATTATACGTATATCTTATTTATATCACTTATGTTATTTGTATATTATTTGTAATTCGAAACCCATTCCCCAATTATGTAACTGTATATTTTCAGCCTTCTGGCTGCCAAGCTCTTTCAATAAACCGTTAATTATTATTATTATTATTATTATTATTATTATTATTATTATTATTATTATTATTATTATTATTATCATTATTATTATTATTATTATTATCATTCTTTTCATCAGTTTTCGAGTCAGTAGACGAGGGGCACAATTATGTTGTGGTAAATCTCGACTTTAGCAAAGCCTTCGACAGAGTCCCCCACGAAAAACTAATAAGAAAAATGGAGGCTCATGGCATTAAAGGAAATACTTTAAAATGGATTAGGGCGTGGTTACAGGACAGGAAACAGCGAGTGAGCATTAACGGCACTACTGTAAATCCGATTGAAGCAACGTCACTAGTGGAGTTCCCCAAGGCTCAGTATTTGGACCCTTATTATTTATTATATACATAAACGACATAGATATTGACGTAGACAGCAACATAAGTAAATTTGCCGATGCCACTAAAATAGGGCGTGTAATTAAATCTGAAGAGGACTCTTCAAAACTACAAGAAGATCTAAAAAAAAATTTCGAATGGTCCGAAAAATAGCAGATGAAATTCAATATGGACAAATGTAAAGTACTCAGTGCAGGAGATGTAAACAGGGAAACCAGATACCAGATGAACAACGATGTTATTGAGAAATCCGACTGCGAAAAAGATTTAGGAGTAATGATAAGTAGGAATCTTAAGCCAAGAAAACAATGTGTATTTGCTCGAAACAAGGCTAATAAAGTACATGGGTTCATCTAAAGGAGTGTTAGTTACAAGACAAGCGAGGTCATCCTAAAACTATATCTTTCACTTGTGAGACCTCACTTGGATTACGCAGTTCAATTCTGGTCACCGTATTACAGAATGGATATAGAATCCTTGGACAGAATTCAGAAGAGAATGACAAGACTAATCCCGGGCATTAGGAACCTTGAGTACAGAGACAGGTTAAAGCATCTTAATTTGCACTCCCTCGAGAAACGTAGAGTGAGGGGCGATATGATAGAGGTGTATAAATGGAAGTCAGGGCTAAACAAAGGGGACATTACAAAGGTACTCAAACTATCCAACCAGGAGCGAACTCGTAACAATGGTTTTAAACTAGACAAATTTAGATTTCGGCGCGAAATAGGTAAACATTGGTTTGGAAATAGAGTAGTGGACGAGTGGAACAAGTTACCAAATATCATCATAAACTCAAATACGTTGGATAGCTTCAAACATAGGTTGGATGGATATATGAGCAATAGGGGTTGGGTGTAAATGGGACTGCCCAGTATGGACCAATAGGCCCGCTGCAGTTTCCACCATTCTTATGTTCTTATGTGTCCGAGAGTCATTGTCTAGTAACGTCAATATAATGATCTGTTAATGTGTCCATGCCAGTGGTGTTTAGAGGCTTTCCCCTAAATAACTAATCGGTCACGCTACTAATCTTCCTCACCTTACAATCCTACAACTAATAATTCCCTCTGTACTTTCTACCCGCGAGTTTACCCTCATTACACACTGTGTGGCCAAAATTATTTACAGAATCGCGCTTTGCGTTGGTGTAAGCCTTGTGGGTGTAGTTGGTGTGGGTGTAGGTGGTGTGGGTGTAGGCGGTGTGGCTGTAGGTAGTGTGGGTGTAGGCGGTGTGGCTGTAGATAGTGTGGGTGTAGGCGGTGTGGGTGTAGTAGGTGTGGGTGTAGTTGGTGTGGCTGAGGTGTGGGTGTAGGCGGTGTGGTGTAGGCGGGTGTAGGTGGTGTGGGTGTAGGTGGTGTGGGTGTAGGCGGTGTGGCTAGTAGGTGTGGGTGTAGGCGTGGCTGTAGGCGGTGTGGGTGTAGGTGGTGGGTGTAGGCGGTGGCTGTAGGTGGTGGCTGGAGGTGTGTGGGTGTAGGCGGTGTGGGGTGGGTGGTGTGGGTGTAGGCGGTGTGGCTGTGTGGGTGAGGGTGTGGGTGTAGGCGGTGTGGCTGTAGTGTGGCTGGAGGTAGTGTGGGTGTAGGCGTGGGTAGGCGGTGTGGCTGGGTTGTGGGTGCGGTGTGGGTAGGTGGTGGCTGGAGGTAGTGTGGGTGTAGGCGGTGTAGGCGGTGTGGCTGTGTAGGAGTGTGGGTGTAGGCGGTGTGGGTGTAGGTGGTGTGGGTGTAGTTGGTGTGGCTGGAGGTGTGTGGATGTAGGCGGTGTGGGTGTAGGTGGGAGTACAGGTAGCGTGGGTGTGGGTGGTGTGTAGTGGATGTAGGTAGGGCGGAGCGGAGCGAGAGGGCGGGCTGGGCGGGCGGGCGGGGCGGGCGGGGCGGGCAGGTAGATCTCATCCCTACAAACATCTTACTTAATCCACTACTATACCTCCTCACCTCTTCGTCTCCCTCCCCTCCCTCCTCTGTCTGTCTCCTTTGTTTTGCTGTATTTTAGTCTTCTTCCTCGCCTCACACTTTCTTCTCTTTCTCTCTCTGCATTCCCCTCTCTCCTCCCCCCCTCTCTCTCTCCCCTCCTCCTCCTCTCTCTCTTTTTAGTTTTTTTGTTCTTTTGTATCTCCTGTTCTCCTCCTCCCTCTTCTTCCTTACACCGTCTTCTCTCTCCTCCTTCACTTCTCCTCTTCCATAATTTTCCCTCTTTACCTCCTCCTCCTCCCCTCCCTCCTCCTCCGTCTTCCTCCTCTTCCTCCTACCATCTCCCTCCTTCTCCTCCCTCTCCTCCTCCTCCTCCTCCTCCTCCTCCTCCTCCTCCCCCCTCCCTCCCTCCCTCACCATCTTCCCCTCCCTCCCTCCTCCCCTCCTCCTCCCCCGTCCTCCTCCCCCCCTACACCGTCTTCCCCCCTCCTCCTCCTCCCGTCCTTCCCCTCCCCCTCCACCGCCTCACCCTCCTCCTCCTCCTCCTCCCTCCTCCTCCTCTCCCCCTCCCTTTCCACGTCTTCCCCTCCCCTCCCTACCTCTTCCCCTCCCACCTCCCCGTCTCCCCCTCCTCCCTCACCGTCTTCCCTCCTCCTCCCTCCTCCCCCTCCACCTACCGTCTTCCCCCCCACCTCACCGTCTTCCTCCCCTCTCCTCCTCCCCCCTTCCCCCTCCCACCTCCCCTGTCTCCCCCTCCTCCCCTCCTCCCTGTCTTCCCCTCCTCCCTCCTCCTCTCCTCCCCCTCCCTCCCCCGTCTTCCCCCCACCCTCACACGTCTTCCTCTCCTCCCCCTCCCCATCCCCCCCCACCGTCTTCCTCCCCTCCCTCCTCCTCCTCCTCCCCTCACTTCCCACATCTTCCCCTCCTCCTCCTCCCCGTCTTCCCCTCCCACCTCACACCGTCTCCCCCCTCCTCCTCCTCACCGTCTTCCTCCTCCTCCTCCTCCCTCCCCCTCCACCTCACACCGTCTTCCCCCCACCTCCCACGTCCTCCCTCCTCCCTCCTCCCCTCCCCCCTCCCCGTCTCCCCCTCCTCCTCACCGTCTTCCTCCTCCTCCTCCTCCTCCCTCCCCCCTCCACCTCACCGTCTTCCCCCTACACGTCTTCCTCCTCCCCTCCTCCCCTCCCCCCTCCTCCCCATTCCCCCTCCCTCCTCCTCCTCCCTCCTCCTGTCTTCCCTTCTCTCGGCATACTTCTGGCCTGGAACATGATTACCAAGCGCTTCTCACGGTCGGCTGGCCACGGAAGACATTAGTGCAAATTACCTAGTAAATCCATCAACTACTTTGTGGGTTGGACGCTACGCCCATAACTTTGTGTAGACCTCTCGCTCTTTTTGCTCTCTCTCTCTCTCTCTCTCTCTCTCTCTCTCTCTCTCTCTCTCTCTCTCTCTCTTTGCTCTTCGTTGGCTCTTTCGTTCTCTTGTTCTTTTATTTCCCTTGCTTTTTGTCTCTTCTTTGTGTCCTTCTCTCTTTTATCCCTCGCTGTCTCTCTCTTTTCTTCATTATCTCTCACTGTGTTATTTTTCTTCCTATCTCTGTTTACATATCGTTTTCCTCCAAATTTTTATAGAAGAAAGATGATAAGAATAGATATACAGAGAAAAGCAGTGAGAGAAGAAGAGAGAAGAGAATATCAATTGGTGAATAAGAAACATTTTACGCTCTAAGGGAGGAGGCAAGAGACGCTACACCTACACACAGGGTCGTCCTCAACACCTTCAAACAGGGTCATCCTCAACATTTTCACACAGGGTCGTTCTCAACACCTACACACAGGGTCGTCTCACTCTACACGGGTCGTCCTCAACCCTCCACAAGGGTCGTCCTCAACATTTTCACACAGGGTCGTCCACACCTCACACACACAAGGTGTTCTCCTTCCCACCACACAGGTCGTCCTCAACACCTCCCACAGGGTCGTCCTCCTTTTCACACAGGGTCCTCAACACCTACACAAGGGTCGTCCTCAACACCTCCCACACAGGGTCGTCCTCAACATCCACACACAGGGTCGTCTAACATTTTCACAGGGTCGTCCTCAACACCTACACACAGGGTGTCCTAACACCTACACACAGGGTCGTCACACCTTTACACAGAGGTCGTCCTCCAACACACACAGGTTCGTCCTCAACATCTTCACACAGGGTCTCCTCCCTCTACACACAGTCCTCTTCTTTCACAAAGTTAATCTCATACACAGGTCGTCCTCAAACCTTCACCAGGGTCGTCCTCAACACTTCACAGGGTGTCTCACATCTACACACAGGTCGTCCTCTCAACCTTCATGCAGGGTCGTCTCAACACCTTCACACGGTCTCTCAACACCCTCATGATATCCTACTTCATGCAGGGTCGTCCTCAACACCTTCATGCAGGGGTGTTCCTCAACACCCCAGGGTGTACTTCAACTATGCAGGGTCTTCTAACACCTCCACACAGGGTCGTCCTCAACACCTTCAAAGTGAGGTCGTCCCCAACACCTTCATGCAGGGTCGTCCCAACACCTCCACGGGTCGTCCTCAACACCTTCATGCAGTGTCGTCCTCAACACTTCATAGAGTCGTCTCCAACCTCCACACAGGTCTTCTCAACACTTCATGCAGGGTCGTCTCCTTCACGCTGATGTCAATCTCCTTTCTTCATGCAGGGTCGTCCTCAACACCTTCATGCAGGGTCGTCCTCAACACCTTATGCAGGGTCGTCCTCCTTTCCACGCGGTTCGTCCTCAACACCTTCCATGCAGGGTCGTCCTCAACACCTTCGCAGTGTCGTCCTCAACACCTTCATGCAGGTCGTCCTCAACACTTCCACACGGGTCGTCCTCAACACCTTCATGCAGGTGTCTCTTTCCTTCACGCGTGTCGTCTCACACTTCCACGGGTCGTCCTCCACACCTTCATGCAGGTTCTTTCTTACACTTCCACACAGGGTCGTCTCAACACCTTCCATTAATCGTCCTCAACACCTTCATGCAGGGTCGTCCTCCTCCACACAGTCGTCCTCAACACCTTCATGCAGTGTCGTCCTCCAACACACCTTCACTGCAGTCGTCCTCAACACCTCACACAGGGTCGTCTCAACACCTTCATGCAGGGTCGTCCTCAACACCTTCATGCAGTGTCGTCCTCACACCCTTCATGCAGGGTCGTCCTCAACACCTTCATGCAGTGTCGTCCTCAACACCTTCATGCAGGGTCGTCCTCAACACTCCCACACAGGGTCGTCTAACACCTTCATGCAGTGTCGTCCTCACACTCATAGAGTCGTCCTCAACACCTCACGGGTCGTCCTCAACACCTTCATGCAGGGTCGTCCTCAACACCTTCATGCAGTGTCGTCCTCAACACCTTCATGCAGGCGTTCAACCCTCCTATGCAGTTAACCTCCTTCATGCAGGGTCGTCCTCAACACCTTCATGCAGTCGTTCTCAACACCTTCATGCAGAGTCGTCCTCAACACCTCCACACAGGTCGTCCTCAACACCCTTCATGCAGTGTCGTCCTCACACCTTCATGCAGTGTCGTCTCCTCAACTTCATGCAGGGTGTCCTCAACACCTTCACGCAGGTCGTCCTCAACACCTTCATGCAGTGTCGTCTCAAACCTTCATGCGGTTGTCCCCAACACCTTCATGCAGTGTCGTCCTCAACACCTTCCATGCGGGTTCGTCCTCAACACACCTTCATGCAGGGTCGTCCTCAACACCTTCATGCAGTGTCGTCATCCCTTCATGCAGGTCTCCTCAACACTTATGCAGTGTCTTCCAACACCTTCATGCAGTGTCGTCCTCACTTCCATGCAGGGTCGTCTCAACACCTTCATGCAGGGTCGTCCTCAACACCTTCATGCAGTGTCGTCCTCAACACCCACAGGGTCGCCCTCAACACCTCCTACCCAAACAGCACTTAACCTCCTTACCTCAAACACTTACCATACCTCCTTACCTCAAACACTTACCATGCCTTAAACACTTACCACTTAACCTTCTTACCCCAAACACTTGCCCACCCTTAACTCCTTACTAACACTTCCACCATCCTTACACACCTCAAACACGCCACCAACCTCCACCTCAAACACTTACCACTTAACACCCAACCGCCCGCCAAACATACCATAAAACTCCACCTCGCCACCTCATTACTTTAATACTTAAGGCACAGGTACAAGTATTCGCCAACGCTGAATATCACATCTAAAGTATTACCTAATAAACCCTAATACGCTGTGTGGCCAAATTACTTTCCTCATTTTCTTTTCTAATTTCTCCACTTTGAAGGCGTTTCATGGTCTGATCAATTCACTCCCGACGACAACACGCTCTAATATCCGGCAGGTCGCGATGTTTTCGTCAGATCAGTTTACCCTTGATTATGAACCTTGGAGACGAGAATTTTGCCCGATTATCGCCGAGTTAGGGCGTTTCTGGACGATTATAATGATTGAGATTTTGGTCTGATTATAGCCAAGTTGGGGGAGATTTTGGCCTGATTATAGCCAAGTTAGGGAGTTTTGGCGCGATTATAGCCAAGTTAAAGAGATTCTGGCCTGATTACCACCAAAGTAGGGAGTTTCTGGCCCGATTATCACCAAATTAAGGAGGTCCCCATGTAGATCTTCTTAAAGGGTAAAAATGACCACTCCATAAAACTCTCCCTCCTCCCTCCCCTTCCTCCACACCGACCCAACCTTGCCAGACCATCTCCGGGCGCAGCGATTGTGGGTTCTTCCAAGGCAAAAATACCCAGGAGCTGATTATAGGTAAGTCGCTGTCGTAATTAGTGTGGCTCACCTGTCTCGATGTGGGTTCTCTTCGTGGGCTTCTCCTTAATGACAGAGGGATTTATGAGATAAGTGTGTGTGTGTGTAGAGTCGTTAGTGTGTTATGAATCTCTTGTGGCAAATATTAGTGAAGTATCGTTGTAATATATTTTATACAATCGTGCATGTACAGTATATTGTATAACTTGTATGATAACTCTTTAAGTACGTTAGTCTTGAGTGTTGGCGTACGAAAAAAAACAAAAACAATCTTGGATCAGGTTCACATACAAGGTATTAATTCTGTGTAACACGTATATAATGATATCAGTGAGGTGGTGTAAAGGGAGACCTGCTGTTTACTTTTTTTTGTGTGTGTGTATACAGATGTTTTCATAATGGTCTTACCTCCAAATGTCTTAGTTGGGATGGGAATTTATTTTCTCGTAATCCGTAAATACTTGTTTATTCCTTGTAAATGATGTTCTTCCTCCTCTCCTTCATAACCTGACACACCACCTTCCTCCGGCCTTCTCCCCCCCGCCCTCCCTCTCCCCCTCCTTCTCCCCTCTGTCTCTTTTCTCCCCTGCCTACCCTCCTTCCTTCCCTGTTCCCTCTGTCCTCCCTGTCCCCCTCCGTCTCTTCCTGTTCCTCTCGTTCCTCTCTTCCTTTTCCGTCCTCCTTTTTCCCCTGCCTCCCTCTTCCTTCCTCCGTCCCCCCTGCCTCCTCCTCCATCTCCCCCCCTTCCTCACAGCTCAGCATCCATCATCACCTGAAGCCCCAGATCCAAGTGCGACTGAATTATTAATGTGAGGCGTCTAACTACATCTGCTTAATTGATCATCTTCAGCCAGGCATTATCAGGTCTGGGGCGTCGACGGCAGCTGGAGAAACGGGGGAATAACAACCTCACCAGGCTGATTTAAGTAACATCAACACCAGCGAGGACAATAAGAACACCAGCAGTAGTAGTGGTTGGTCGTAGTGGTGGTTGTTCGTAGGAGTGTGTGTTGTTGATAGCAGTGGTCGCCCGCAGCAGTGGTCGCCCGCAGCAGTGGTCGGTGCTGTGGCTTCAGTGCCTTGCAGGTCTGTCATCTGTGTTATTCTTCTGGTTCCTCGAACTCGGGGAGAAATATGTACCAATGGATCAGCTGAAGATTAGACCCCAGCTTATTTTACCCGAGGATGAAGACCTAATGTTACACCTGGGGTTGGGTTAGGTTAGGTTAGGTAAAGTAACATCAGCTGGTGAACAGTAGCTGGTAGACGATAACTGGTAGGTGGTAGACAGTAGCTGGTAGACGATAACTGGTAGGTGGTAGACAGTAGCTGGTAGACGATAACTGGTAGGTGGTAGACGATAGCTGGTCGACGATAAGTGGTAGGTGGTAGACAGTAGCTGGTAGACGATAACTGGTAGGTGGTAGACGATAACTGGTAGACGATAGAAGAACACATCCTCCACCGTGTGGTAGGAGCCGGGGGATATAATTACTGTGATGGTACAAGACGATCTGAAGGTCACTAAAGAATTCTCATAATTGAGAGAAGATACGGTGGGAGAGGAGGTGAAAAGGAAGGAGTAGGGAAAGAGGTGTGAGGGTAGGAGGAGAGAGGGAAGAGTGGGGAAGGGAGGCAAAAGGGTGTGTTAGATTAGGTTAGGTAAAGGTTAGGTTAGGTTAGGTTAGGATTGGAGGTTAGTGGGTTAGGTTGAAGTTGGTTGGGTAGGCTAGGTTGGGTTAGGTTGGGTTGAGTTGGGAATAGGTTGGGTTGGGTTGGGGTAGGTTGGGTTAGGATAGGTTAGGGTGGGTTCAGGTTAGGTTAGTTGGGTTAGGTTGGGTTAGGGGTAGGTTGGGTTGGGGTGGGTTAGGTTAGGCTGGGTTGGGTTAGGTTGGGTTAGGGTGGAGTTGGGGTGGAGTTAGGTTAGGCTAAGTTAGGTTAGGTTAGGGATTGAGTGGGTTAGGTTAGGGTAGGGTAGGTTAGGTTAGGTTAGAGATTGGGTTAGGTTAGGGGTAGGTTAGGTTAGGTTAGGGGTTGGGTTAGGTTAGGAATTGGGTTAGGTTGGACTGGGTTAGGTTAGGGTAGGCTAGGTTGGGTTAGGTTAGGTGAGTTAGAATGGGTTGGGTTAGGGTAGGGTTGGGTTAAGTGGGGTAAGTGGGATGGGTTAGGGTAGGTTAGGTGGAGTTAGGGCAAGGTTAGGTTAGGTTGGGGTGGGTTAAGGTTAGGTTGGGAGTGGGATTGGGCAGGTTGGGTTAAGGTTGGGTTAGGGTAGGTTGGGATTAGGGCAAGGTTAGGTTAGGAGTGGGTGGGATTGGGTTAGGTTGGGTTAGGTTGGGTTAGGTTAGGTTGGGTTAGGTTGGGTTAGGTTGGGCTAGGGTGGGTTAGATTAGGTTAGATTGGGTTAGGTGGGATAGTTATATGTTGGGTTGGGTTGGTTGGGTTGGGTTAGGTTGGGTTGGAGTTGGGTTAGGTTAGGTTGGGTTGGGTTGGGGTAGGTTAGGTTAGGTTGGTTGGGTTAGGGTGGTTAGGTTGGGCTAGGGTAGGTTAGGTTAGGTTAGGTTAGGTTAGGTTGGGTTAGGTTAGATTGGGTTAGGTTAGGCTAGGGTAGGTTAGATTAGGTTAGATTGGGTTAGGTAGGATAAATTATGTTAGGTTAGGTTAGGTTAGGTTGGGTTAGGGTCTGTCCTCCAGCCGGCAGAGATCACTGATACTAATACTCGAGGATGTAGGAGCAACACCTTGGAGGCTTAGGAGACCAACCTGAGAAAATTAATTATATTAGAGTAAGGATCAGACCACAGGTAGCTACTGAAGGGGATCAGTGGGGTAATGGTGCCATTTACTGAAGGAGATGATGACAGTAATTACCAGCAGCGGGCGTGAGACATTGTTGCTGCTATAATCATCTTTACTGTGTTCAATGTAATTATGCATTCACCGACCTAACCTAAAGTAACATAAATTATCTACTCTTACACGTACAGGGTTATATAGGTGATAAGTTCAAAGTATTAGTTTGAGTTTATAAGAATAGCTAACGGTATGAGAGGAGAGAGAGAGAGAGAGAGAGAGTCCTGTGAGAATCGGCGTGGTAATTTTCTCGGTGTTTCTAATCCTCTTACGAGTTTATCTTCAGCGGGACCCCGTCGAGGCTCCTCCTGGCCAGATGTGAGAGGATGGGGAGTGAGGGGCCCTCACCATAGGGGCTCACACATACAGTAAGGGCCCCACAAGCTAACTAGCTATCCAGAGTTAAAAATATTCCTCTATTTTAAGGGCCCAGATTGTTTATTTTTTTGGGGTCAAGGTGGGGAAACAGGCCCTCATTAAGGTAAGGTTCCTTGTTTAAGTCCAGGTCACTCTCAGCTAGTTAAGGGCCCCGGGTCACTCAGCCAATTGATATTCCAAGGTGACTCAGCTAGTTAAGGCCCCCAGGTCACTCTTAAGTTAGGGCCCCCAGGTCACTCTTAGAAAGTTAGGGCCCCCAGGTCACTCTCAGCCAGTTAAGGGCCCTAGGTCACTCAGCTAGTTAAGGGCCCCCAGGTCACTCAGTTAAGGGACCCCAGGTCCTCAGCTAGTTAAGGGCCCCCAGGTCACTCAGCCAGTTAAGGCCCAGGTACTCTCAGCTAGTTAAGGGCCCCAGGTCACTCTCAGTCAGTTAAGGGCCCCCAGGTCTCGCCAGTTAAGGCCCGGGTTACTCTCAGCCAGTTAGAGCCCCCAGGTCACTCTCTTGGAGTGCAGGGTCGCATGATGCCTCTCAGGAAGAAAAGATGGGTCAGGAAGTAGGTGACATCAGTTCAGGTCCCCAGGTCAGGTCCCCAGGTCATTTCCTCTAGGTCATTTCCCCATCCCCCGAGTCAGTTCCCCATCCCCAGGTCAGGTCCCACAGGTCAGTTCCCCTCCCCAGGTCATTTCCCATCCCCCAGGTCATTTCCCCATCCCCAGATCATTTCCCCATCCCCAGGTCATTTCCCCTATCCCCAGGTCAGTTCCCCCATCCCTAGGTCATTCCCCATCCCCAGGTCATTTCCCCAACCCCCAGGTCATTTCCCCATCCCCAGATCATTTCCCCCATCCCCAGATCATTTCCCCCATCCCAGGCCATTCCCCCAACCCCAGGTCATTTCCCCCATCCCCCAGGTCATTTCCCCCATCCCCAGGTCATTTCCCTAGGTCATTTCCCCCAGATCATTTCCCCTAGGTCAGTTCCCCATTCCCAGATCATTTCCCCTAGGTCATTTCCCGCATCCCCAGGTCAGTCCCTCCCAGGTCAGGTTCCTCGGTATCAGTCTCTCAACCAAAACAATTACAGCGAGAGTTAAAAGTTAAGAGGTGTGATGGTGGAGGTGGAGGAGGAGGTGTGATGGTGTAGGTGGAGGAGGAGGTGTGATGGTGGAGGAGGAGGTGTGTGATTGTAAAGAGGTGTGATGGTGGAGATGGAGTGTATTGTAAGAAGAGAGATTATGCTTATTACGGATGACTTAACCCGCTAGAATAACGTTAAAGGTTAAGTATAGCCCAGAAAGAAAACTCTATTGCAGTGACCCCTTGTGACCTCTCCCCCACCACCCCACACGACCCCGAGCTCTGAGGTTAAAGTGGAGTTGCACGAGTCCTGGAAAAACAAGAATGGTTAGATTAGGTTTGGTTTTGGGTTTGGTTTGGTTTTGGTTAGGTTTGGTTTGGTTTGGTTAGGTTAGGTTAGGTTTGGTTTGGTTTGATTTGGTTTGGTTTATGTGAAATGTGCTGTTGGTTTATGAATGTTTATAAATAGAATGATAGAAATAGATGTAGAAAAACATGTTTGTTGTTGTATGATCAGATTAAGTTAATTATGATGTTTAATAAAAAAAATATATAGGACTGTTCGGAGCTCAAAGTGTCAATAAGTCCGGGGCCCAATAGAGATACCCAGTGTAGTAATACATTGTTGTTGAGAGATCGCTGGTTCTTGCCCGGGGTCACCCATGGTCCACCCAGCTGTGAAGGGGTACCTGCCTTTACAATATACCGGAGGTGAGGAGGAGAGTTGAGTGTTATGTCGGACTCAGTGGGTGGACAGTGTGGTGTGTGTGTGTGTGTTGGGGTAGGGGGGTCTGTGGGTGTGTGTGTGTGTGGCTATGGACGTGTGTGGGGAGGGTCTGTGTGTGTGTGTGTGTGTGTGTGTGTGTGTGTGTGTGTGTGTGTGTGTGTGTGTGTGTGTGGCTATGGACGTGTGTGGGGAGGGTGTTTGTGTGTGGGGCTATGGACGTGTATGGGGAGGGTGTGTGTGGGGGGGCTATGGACGTGTGGGGGAGGTGTGTGTGTGTGTGTGTGGGCTATGGACGTGTATGGGGAGTGTGGGGCTATGGACGGTAAAAAAATAATAATAATAATAGTAATAATTTACGGTTTATTGAAAGAGCATGAAGGCTGAAAATATACAGTTACATATTTGGGGAATGGGTTCGAATTACAAATAATATACAAGTAACATAAGTGATACAAATAAGATATATAATAACTAGATGGGAAAAGCTCAAACTACAGTTCATTTCAACATAGTGACAATTAAAGCAGGATTTACTGGGAGTGAATACACTGGTTTTATTGATAATTTTTACAATGGTTGGGACTGGGCTGTTCTTATAGCGATCAGTTCGTGCACGTATGGGATGGATGCGGTTGTGGTGTCGAACAGCAATTCCGGGCTAGGGATCTCAGGTGGTAGTAGGAGCCGGTGTCGAGGATGGTGTAGAAGCTTCTCAAATTTGCAGATGAGGTCGTGGTGATGGTCAGTGAGAGTCGAAAGGGTCAGTGTGTTGAGCGCTTCTTGATATGTGGAGTAGGAAGGGAGAGAATATCTGCATGCCCTCTTGCTTGGCCTCTCCGACGGTTGACAAGTGTGTGTGGTGTGTGGCTATGGACGTGTATGGGGGAGGGTGTGTGTGTGGGGGGGGGGGCTATGGACGTGTATGGGGGAGGGTGTGTGTGTGTGTGTGTGGCTATGGACGTGTATGAGGGAGGGTGTGTGTGTGTGTGGGGGCTATGGACGTGTTGGGGAGGTGTGTGTGTGTGTGTGTGTGGCTATGGACGTGTATGGGGGGTGTGTGTGTGGGGGCTATGGACGTGTATATGGGAGGGTGTGTGTGTGTGTGTGGCTATGGACGTGTGTGGGGAGGGTGTGTGTGTGTGTGGGGCTATGGACGTGTGTGTGTGTGTGTGTGGCTATGGACGTGTATGGGGGGGGGGTGTGTGTGTGTGTGTGTGGGGCTATGGACGTGTGTGGGGAGGGTGTGTGTGTGTGTGTGTGTGTGTGGGACTATGGACGTGTATGGGGAGGGTGTGTGTGTCTGTGTGTGGGGATATGGACGTGTATGGGGGAAGGTGTGTGTGTGTGTGGGGCTGTGGACGTGTATGGGGAGGGTGTGTGTGTGGGTGGGTGTGTGTGTGGCTATGGACGTGTATAGGGAGGGTGTGTGTGTGTGTGTGTGGGACTATGGACGTGTATGGGGGGTGTGTGTGTGTGTGTGTGGCTATGGACGTGTATGGGGGAAGGGTGTGTGTGTGTGTGTGTGTGTGGGGCTGTGGACGTGTATGGGGGAGGGTGTGTGTGTGTGTGTGTGGGGCTATGGACGTGTATGGGGAAGGTGTGTGTGTGTGTGTGTGTCTATGGACGTGTGTTGGGAGGGTGTGTGTGTGTGTGGGGGGCTATGGACGTGTGTGTGTGTGTGTGTGTGTGTGGCTATGGACGTGTGTGGGGAGGGGTTGTGTGTGTGTGGTGCTATGGACGTGTTGGGGAGGGTGTGTGTGTGTGTGTGGGGCTATGGACGTGTATGGGGAGGTGTGTGTGTGTGTGTGTGTGGGCTATAGACGTGTGTATGGGGAGGTGTGTGTGTGTGTGTGGGGCTATGGACTGTATGGGGAGGGTGTGTGTGTGTGTGTGTGTGTGTGGGGCTATGGACGTTGTGGGGGTGTGTGTGTGTGTGTGTGTGGGGCTATGGACGTGTGTGTGTGGGGGAGGGTGTGTGTGTGTGGGGCTATGGACGTGTATGGGGGAGGGTGTGTGTGTGGGTATGGACGTGTGTGTGTGTGGCTATGGACTGTATGGGGGAGGGTGTGTGTGTTGGGCTATGACTGTGGTGTGTGTGGGGATATGGACGTGTGTGTGTGGCTATGGTTGTATGGGGAGGGTGTGTGTGTGTGTGGGGGGCTATGGACGTATGGGGGAGGGTGTGTGTGTGTGGGGTTATGGACGTGTGTGTGTGTGTGGTTATCGACGTGTATGGGGAGGTGTGTGTGTGTGTGGGGCTATGGACGTGTGGGGTGTGTGTGTGTGTGTGTGGGGCTATGGACGTGTATGGGGGTGTGTGTGTGTGGGGCTATGGACGTGTGTTGGAGGGGGTGTGTGTGTGTGTGTGTGTGTGTGTGTGTGTGTGTGTGTGTGTGTGTGTGTGGCTATGGACGTGTATGGGGAGGGTGTGTGTGTGTGGGGCTATGGACGTGTGTGGGGAGGGTGTGTGTGTGTGTGGGGTTATGGACTGTGTGGGGAGGGTTGTGCGTGTGTGTGGGGGGGGATGTGTGTGTGTGTGTGTGTGTGTGTGTGTGTGTGGGGCTATGGACGTGTGTGGGGAGGGGTGTGTGTGTGTGTGTGGGGCTATGGACGTGTGTGGAAGGGTGTGTGTGTGTGTGTGTGTGTGTGTGGCTATGGACTTGTGTGGGGAGAGTGTGTGTGTGGGGCTATGGACGTGTGTGGGGCTATGGACGTGTGGGGAGGGTGTGTGTGTGTGTTTGGGGCTATGGACGTGTGTGGGGAGGGTGTGTGTGTGGGGGCTATGGACGTGTGGGGAGGGTGCGTGTGTGGGGTTATGGACGTGTGTGTGTGGTTATGGACGTGTGGGGAGGGTGTGTGTGTGTGTGTGTGTGTGTGTGTGTGTGTGTGTGTGTGTTGTGTGTGTGTGTGTGTGGTATGGGGGTGTGTGTGTGTGTGTGTGTGGGGGCTATGGACGTGTATGGGCAGGGTGTGTGTGTGTGTGTGTGTGTGTGTGTGTGGGTTGGGTGGGTGTGGGTGGCTATGGACGTGTGTGGGGGAGGGTGTGTGTGTGTGGGGCTATGGACTTGTGTGGGGAGGGTGTGTGTGTGTGTGGGGAGTGTGTGTGTGGCTATGGACGTGTGTGTGTGTGTGTGTGTGTGTGTGGCTATGGACTTGTGTGGGGGGGTGTGTGTGTGTGTGTGTGTGGGGCTATGCATGTGTGGACTATGTCGTGTGGGGAGGGGTGTGTGTGTGTGTGTGGGGCTATGGACGTGTGTGGGGAGGGTGTGTGTGTGTTTGTGGGACTATGGACTTGTGTGGGGAGGGTGTGTGTGTGGGTCGGGTGGCTTATGAGAGTCTTGTTCTTGTTATCATTGTGTGTTTGTTTCTCCTCTATTGTCTTGATCATCTGATTCATATTCAACTCTAATAGTAAACATCTATTGAGCACCTCCCTTCCTTCCTTCTGCCTTCCTTCCATTCTTCCATTCCTCTTCTTTCTCTCCTCACTGACTCACTTCCTCTCTCTCTCTCTCTCTCCTCCTCCCAACACTCATTCACTCCTTCCACTCCCTCTCACCCTCGACTCGTTCCCTCCACTCCCTTCCTCCTTCACCCATCCTCCCTCCACTCCCTTCCTCCTTCACCCACTCCCTCCCTCCTTCACCCGCTCCCCTTCTTCCACTCCATCCCCTACCTTCCCTCCACTCCCTCTTCTGTCCCTCCCCCCTCAACACTCCACTTCGTAAACGAATTTCCGACCGAAAAAATTCCCTGTAAAGAATCCTGCTTAACCTTCCTCTCCTCCCATCCACTCCTCTCCCCCTCCCTCTCATCTACCCTATATCCTCCCTGGGATTATTTATCGCCCTAACCCTCCGTCTAAAATGGATTTCTGGGTAGCGTTTCTCTCCTCCTTCTTGCACCTCCTCATCTCTTTATTTATCTCTCATTTTCTTTTTCTTACTCTTGTTTGTCTTCTTTCCTCTCCCCTCTCTCTCTCTTTCTTCTCTCTTTCTCTGTCTGTCTGTCTGTCTGTCTATCTGTCTGTCTGTCTGTCTGTCTGTCTGTCTATTCTTCATTCCATTTACTTTTTTCTTTCACATCATTATATCTCTGCAGTTTCCTCCATCCCATCCTCTCTTCACGATGACGTCACGCATGGAAGCAAACCAACACGAGACGCAGTGCACTGTGGGAACTCTTAATAGGGAGGAGGTAGAAACACACACACACACACACACACACACACACACACACACACACACACACACTACTATTTCTACTACTTTTTTGTTTAACGTGGCCTCCAACCTCCCAACAGCCACACCTTCGCCGCCATTTTATTACCTTAATATTAAATATCCTAATACATAAGTAGCTATTCTATCTACTACTACTACTACCACCACTACTACTACTACTACTATGCTATCACTCGGAATCGAGTATGACGATCATCCAGCCATGATACAATGATATGAGTTATGAAGGATGTCACCTAGGTTGGTGAGTTTTAAGGTGACTGAAGAGGCCGATACGGGACCGGCAGGGTCATTCACAGATGTTGCACATGTGGAGGGCTACATCTAGTGCGGAGGGAGGGCGGCGGCAGCGTCTTTTCGGCGATGGCGTTTGTCTGCCTCGGTTTGCAGTCGGGTAAATTCGAAGGTATTGACACCTTCTCTTATGGTGATCCTCCAAACGTTACGGTCTGGAGTGATCGTCTCCCAGGTGAGGGGATCGATTTGGCACTTTTTCAGGTTTGTCTTAAGACTATCCTTATACCTTTTTAGTTGACCGCCAGCGTTACGTTTACTATTCGTTAGGTGACTGTAAAGTAGCTGCTTTGGCACTCTACTGTCGTCCAAGCGGGTAATATAGCAAGTCCAACGTAGTTGTTCATGGATAATGGTAGCCTCGATGCTCCTACAGTTGGTGTCAGCAAGAATACTGGCATTTGTTCTCTTGTCTACCCAGGGAACTCGAGAGATGGATCATAAACTACGCTGGTGAAAGTTTTCAAGTGCCTTGAGATGCCTCCTGTATTTAACCCATGTCTCACTGCCATATAGCAGGGTAGGGAGGACCACTGCTCGATATATGTGTAACTTTGTAGATAATTTCAGCTCCCTACAGTTGAAGACACGGGTACGGAGTCTGCCAAAGGCTTCAGATGCACATCTGATCCAATGCTGAATCTCTTCATCGATGTCCGCGGTGGTGGACAGGTGGGAACCGAGATACTGAAAGTGGATAACATTAGAGAGGGTAGTACCATTAAATTGGATGGATGGTGGAGGTGTGGCTGAACTAGGGGCGAGTTGAAAGAGAATCTGAGTCTTAAGCACATTCACTTCAAGGCTGAAGTGTGCATACGCATCTGCATAGGTGTTCAGGATCTGCTTTAGGTCGGGTTCAGTGTGACAAGGGGTGAGGTCGTCTGCATACTGAAGTTCAGTAATGGAAGCTGCCGACACCTTTTTTCCTGCCTGGAGTCGTCTTATTTTGAAAAGATCCTTCATCCAGTACTCTATGTCCACCCCGCTGGATAAATTGGCTCTAGCACGAGTAAGGAAGGCAGCTAAGAAAATGGAAAAGAGAGTTGGTGCCAGTACACATCCTTGTTTTACCCCCGTTTGGATGGGGAAGAACTCAGACTGGGTGCCATTGTGCAGGACACTGCCGTTCATGCCGTCGTGGAGTTGCCTCACAATGGCAATTAATTTTGGTGAACAGCCAAACCGGCTGAGGGACCGCCAGAGGGCTTCCCTGTTGACCGAGTCGAAGGCCTTGGTTAGGTCGATAAATGCCATGTACAGGTCACGACGCTGCTCTCTGCACTTTTCCTGTATCTGGTGCACAGCAAAGATCATTTCAATGGTGCCGCGTGATCGTCTAAAGCCACATTGAGATTCTGGGAGGAAGTTTTTCGCCTCAGGTAGTAGTTTGTTTAGGAGGACCTGGGGATATTCTTGCCAGCTACAGACAGCAGCGAGATCCCGCGGTAGTTGCCACAGTCTGACTGGTCTCCTTGTTTTATAAATATTGACAATGGAGGGGGATTTCCTCCTTTTCCCATATACTCTCTAGGAGAGAGTGGAGACGGCTAGTAAGAGGTCCTCCTGCTTTATATACCTCGGTTGGAATTCCATCAGGTCCTGAGGCTTTGTTATTTTTCATCCGTTTGATGGCAGTAGTTACCTCATCCAGGGATGGAGGATAGTTGAGATGGGTCAGCTCTGGATGCTGAGGGACCTGCTGGGTAGTCAGGATATCCACATCGGTGATTCATTTGAGCAGCGAATGGTAGTGCTCTTTCCAGCGCTGATGGATGCCTTCTTCGTCTTTAATTAGGGAGTTACCGTCAGATGAGAGGAGGGGGGCTGTGCCATGAGTGATTGGCCCATAAAATGTTTTAGTGGTGTTGAGAAATTCGCTGATCTTGTGTTGATCTGCAAGTTTTGCATTTCACATGCTTTATTTTTAAACCAATCGTTCTTTAGTTTGTGAAGTTCGCGCTGGGCCGCCGCTTTCCTTCTGCGGAAGGTATCAGCTTTGGTCCTAGACTGAGGGTTGTTCTGCCAGTCAATTAAGGCAGCACGTTTATCATCGACGAGTACATTGATTTCCTGTAATTCTCATCAAACCAGTCCTGGTGTATTCTTTCCACCTGGCCGAGGGCTCTGCAGGTTTTTGTCATGACAGTTTCGAGAATACTCCATTCGGCAATTGGGTTGTTTGTTGTTGGGTTGTTTATCATCTCACGTTCGAGCTGCTCTCCGAAATCATGTGCTACCGCTAGATCTTCCAGACGCTTAGTGTTAAAACCTCTTCTAGAGGGTTGCTGCCTTCACAGTTTTGGGGCGACATGAAGTGAGAGCTTGGCTCTGACGAGCCTATGATCTGTATCACAGTGGTCTGAGCCACGCATTGCTCAATGAAATGCCAGTGTTTGGATCGTGGGTGTTGCCATGAACCCTTGAACTTGTCGGCCATCCTAAACAAGGCATTGGTGATAGAGAAGTTGTGTGCAGCACACTTGCTGAGGAGTAGGCCGTTGGGATCGCACTTGCCTAGTCCATTTCTCCCTATGACTCCCTGCCAAATGTCAGCATCTCTACCTACTCTGGCATTGAAGTCATCAAGGAGCACAACCTTATCTTCTCTGGGAATAGAGGTTAGCACTCTGTCAAAGTCGGCATTCTAATGTTCTTTGATACCCCAAAATGTTCTACACTACTGAGGGTATACACAAACACTTGTCATCTTGAAAATAGGTTCTTATTCTCATTACGGGAGATGAATACAGAGGAAACAAATAGACGTGGGCTACACCTCAGGATTAGCGATCTCAACTCTCTGCATCATGACGCTGGCATGTACAGATGCCAGCATTCACAAGCTGAATACATAAAATGTAAATATGATAATTCACTACACATACATGGTGCATAAATGGAAATATTACATAGGATTAATACATGTTCTGTGATACTTTACTATACATAATTAATAGAGTAGTATAAGAATACACAGCAGGTACTACTTCGTGTCCATATTATACAGGCATAAAGGCCTCTTTGATGTCATCCTCTGCATGCAGTGTTGGGGCGTATGCACTGATGAAGAAGGCATGACTTGAGTGATTCAGTGGGACTTCGAGCATCATGAGGGCTCATTAATCTCAACAGGCATTTCAGTTTGCCTGTGCAGGATGCGTTGGCAGATGGCGGCAATACAAATGCCGTTTCTCCACAGCAGGCTTACCTTTGAAGGTGTAGCCAGACCCCCGTTCTGTGAGTCAACCCTCGCTTGGGAGCCGGGATTCACTAATGGCTGCTTTGTCGATGTTATATCTAGCCAGCTCTTTTGTCACAAGGGCAGTTCTTCTTTCAGGACGTGCATTTGTTCCAGTATCCAGAAGGGTCCTGACATTCCTTGCAGCGACCATAAGAGGTTGTATAGTTTTTTTTTGTTTTGGTCTGTGATTATAATTGTGTTTTCGGCCGCATAAAAATGACCTTACTGGATGCGGTTGCCCAGTCAGTTTTTTTTTTTTTTAGGCAGGCTATGTTTAGGGCACCTTTTCTAGCCCCTCCCATGTGGGGTGAGCAGGGCTCCTCGAAAGGGCTGCTCAGTCGCACAGACAGGACCGGATTGCACTGCTGCCTAGATCCCAGTGCATAAACGACCATCTTATCTGTGCCGTCCATGTGCAGAGTTTTGACTAGAGACTCTGCCTGTCCCGTCCGCCACTCGTCCATCACCAAAGGACTTTTGGGGTATAAGGGTTTGATGATGATGATGAGAGGTATGATGAGCTGGATGATGGCTGCGCGTGAGTTGATTTATGTGGTGAGGTAGGAGTGCTGACTGCAACCACACATCTTGGCTCTCCCTATTCCTGATCCAGTGGTGTTGCAACGATGGGGAGAGGAGAGTTGCAATGGACTGCCGATAGCCCAGTTTGTTGGGTTTCACCTTAGTAGCCTGTCTATCATGCATTGCCTTCATCCGCCTGTTGTTGTCGTTGGGTTTCCACGGTGGTCACCTCTTCCGCCTATACCATCATTGGGGTCTTGTTGGAGCTCTGTAAGCATGTCTGCCTGATGCGGGGCTCCACAGCAGGTATTTCGTTCGGGGTTTACTCCCGTAGCCTTAACCAAGGTTAATCAGCAAGGTAGCGGGGCAGTGTTTGGCAGGCGGCAGGACGTATCCACATTCCAGTGGACCTATGGCCCCCTCTGGGGCCCACTGCTTCTCATTTCCCCCTGCTGGTCTAGCCTGGGCCCATGAGGCACCCTGTTACCATGTGTTGCCACGAGGAGGCACAACAGAAGTCTTGGTGGTGAAGAGGCTGTGTACTGGCCAGGAAAGACTTATGCAAGTTGCTTCCCTGTTCGCCACGAGGGCTAGCCTGCGGCGGCAGCTGAAAGCGAGTGGAAGCAAGCAGTGCTTGCACCTTAACACTAACATAATGCTGCACTAGATGCATTACACCACCCTTTGTAACACACACACACACACACACAGATATATATATATATATATATATATATATATATATATATATATATATATATATATAAATATATATATATATATATATATATATATATATATATATATTATATATATATATATATATATATATATATATATATATATATATATATATATATATATATATATATATATATATATTTATATAATTAAAAACTCAGGTTCGCCAATATTCATTAAGCGAGGTATTTGTCACCTCACAACAAACGTCCAAAGTAGTGAAGGTTTGTGTGTTTGTCTGTCATCAGAGTCTGGGTGTACCTGTTCCGTCGTCGTGGGGCTCAGGTGTCCAAAAGTGGCGGCATTATTTACCTGTGGGTTACACACAGATTATCACGTACATAGAGACTATCATGTATACATATAGGGTTTTACTATACGTACACACAGATTATCTAGTAGACAGACACTATCATGTATACATATAAGGTTTTACTATACGTACACACAGATTATCACGTGGAAAAGACTATCATGTATACATATAAGTTTACGTACACAGAGATTATCACATACACAGAAACTATCATCTAAGTGTAGATGATGGTGATGTGATAGTGTAGGTGATGGTGATGTGATAGTGTAGGTGATGGTGATGTGATAGTGTAGGTGATGGTGATGTGATAGTGTAGGTGATGGTGATGTGATAGTATAGGTGGTGATGGATAGTATAGGTGATGGTATGATAGTGTAGGTGATGGTGATGTGATAGTGTAGGTGATGGTGAAGTAATAGTGTAGGTGATGATGATGTAATAGTGTAGGTGATGGATGATAGTGTAGGTGATGGTGATGTGATAGTGTAGGTGATGGTGATGTGTGATAGTGTAGGTGATGGTGATGTGATAGTATAGGTGATGAGTGTGATAGTGTAGGTGATGGTGATATGATAGTATAGGTGATGGTGATGTGATAGTGGGTGATGGTGATGTGATAGTATAGGTGTTGATGTGATAGTTTAGGTGATGATGATGTTATAGTGTAGGTGATGGTGATGTAATAGTGTAGGTGATGGTGATGTGATAGTATAGGTGATGGTGATGTGATAGTATAGGTGATGGTAATGTGATGTGATAGTGTAGGTGATGATGTGATGTGATAGTGTGGTGATGGTGATGTGATAGTATAGGTGATGGTAATGTGATGTGATAGTGTAGGTGATGATGTGATGATAGTGTAGGTGATGATGATGTGATGTGATGGTGTAGGTATGATGATTGATGTGATAGTGTAGGTGATGGTGATGTGATAGTGGTGATGATGATGTTATAGTGTAGGTGATGGTGATGTAGTGGGTGATGGTGATGTGATAGTTTGGTGATGATGATGTGATAGTTTAGGTGATGATGATGTTATAATGTAGGTGATGGTGATGTGATAGTGTAGGTGATGGTGATGTGATAGTGTAGGTGATGGTAATGTGATAGTATAGGTGATGGTGATGATAGTGTAGGTGATGGTGATGTGATAGTGTAGGTGATGGTGATGTGATAGTGTAGGTGATGATGATGTGATAGTATAGGTGATGGTGATGTGATAGTGTAGGTGATGGTGATGTGATAGTGTAGGTGATGGTGATGTGATAGTTTAGGTGATGTGATAGTTTAGGTGATGATGATGATGTTATAGTGTGGGTGATGGTGATGTGATAGTGTAGGTGATGGTGATGTGATGAGTGTAGGTGATGGTAATGTGATAGTATAGGTGATGGTGATGTGGTGTAGGTGATGGTGATGTGATGGTGTAGGTGATGGTGATGTGATAGTGTAGGTGATGATGATGTGATAGTATAGGTGATGGTGATGTGATGGTGTAGGTGATGTGATGTGATAGTGTAGGTGATGGTGATGTGATAGTGTAGGTGATGGTGATGTGATAGTGTAGGTGATGGTGATGTGATAGTGTAGGTGATGGTGATGTAATAGTGGTGATGGTGATGGTGTGATGGTGATGGTGATGTGATAGTGTGTAGGTGATGGTGATGTGATGGTGTGATGGTGATGTGATGATATGGGTGGTGATGGAGTAAGTGTAGGTGATGGTGATGTGATGGTATGGGTGATGTTGATAGTGTGGTGATGGTGTGATAGTATAGGTGATGGTGATGTGATAGTTTAGGTGATGGTGTTATAGTGTAGGTGATGGTGATGTAATAGGTGGGTGTGGTGATGTGATAGTATAGGTGATGGTGATGTGATGGTATAGGTGATGGTAATGTGATGTGATAGTGTAGGTGATGATGTGATGTGATAGTGTGGGTGATGATGTGATGGTATAGGTGATGGTAATGTGATGTGATAGTGTAGGTGATGAATGGTGTGATAGTGTAGGTGATGATGATGTGATGTGATAGTGTAAGTGATGATGATGTGATGTGATGGTGTAGGTGATGGTGATGTGATAGTGTAGGTGATGGTGATGTAGTGTAGGTGATGGTAATGTGATGGTATGGGTGATGGTGATGTGATGAGTATAGGTGATGGTAATGTGATGTGATGGTGTAGGTGATGATGTGATGTGATAGTGTAGGTGATGATGATGTGATGTGATGGTGGTGATGATGATGTGATGTGATAGTGTAGGTGATGGTGATGTGATGGTGTAGGTGATGGTGATGTGATAGTGTGGGTGATGGTGATGTGATGGTGTAGGTGATGGTGATGTGATGGTATAGGTGATGGTGATGTGATGAGTGTAGGTGATGGTGATGTGATAGTGTAGGTGATGGTGATGTGATAGTGTAGGTGATGTGTGTGATGAGTATAGGTGATGGTGATGTGATAGTGTGGTGATGGTGATGTGATAGTGCTGGGTGATGATGATGTGATGGTGTAGGTGATGGTGATGTGATGTGATAGTGTGGGTGATGATGTGATGTGATGGTGTAGGTGATGGTGATGTGATGGTGCAGTGGTGATGATGTGATGTGATGGTGTGGGTGATGATGATGTTATAGTGTGGTGATGGTGATGGTGCGGTGATGATGATGTGATGTGATGAGTGTGGGTGATGATGATGTGATGTGATAGTGTGGGTGATGATGATGTGATGGTGCAGGTGATGATGATGTGATGTGATAGTGTAGGTGATTGTGATGTGATTGATAGTGCAGGTGATGATGATGTGATGTGATAGTGTAGGTGATGGTGATGTGATGTGATGTGATGATGATGTGATGTGATGGCGTAGGTGATGGGGTTGTGTAAGAAGAACCACAAAACTGTAATTAGGAAAGAACTATTGATGAGTTTGACACCAAGTAGACAAGTGCAAACAGGCAATAGTCGATCCATAGTTTACCATGAAGAGATGTATCAAGTGAAACATGTATATGGGCAAGTAACAAGATCACTAGATTACAAGATGTTGTAACTGCTAGATTAAGGTTAGATATAAGTACCTTTGGCAGTATGTTCCTCAAGCAGATGTAAACAAGACTAAATGTAAAGTGTGTGGCCATACATATGGCCCACTTGAACACTACGTCCTCGACTGTGTGAAGATAGAACCTTTAGGGACAGGTCAAGCACACTGTGTGTGAAATGGCACAACACTTCATCTCTAATGCAAGATAGCCGACATATTAGATTGTATCCACTTTTTGCACTTAGTAACTCTATCAGTTCTCATGTACAGAACCAAATACATGTGTGAATACTTCTCACGTAAATGTGAATAACAAAGTCTGAGGCCAGACATACTGCCTCACGCCTGTACTCACGCATTTGTGAATAAGTTACCTTTATGTATAGAACTAACAAATAATGTTATTGAAATACTGTGCAACATTCAGTGCCATAATATCCTGACAACGGAGGTTAATTATTATGACCCGTTGTAAACTCTACTCTATAATCCTTTGCTACCGCTCACAGGATGAGTGTGGGGTGCACAATAAAAGTAGCCGCTGTAAGCAGCAAAATTTAAATCAATCAATGTAAGTGGTGTTGGTAGAATATCACATACACGAACTATCACGTACACAAAGACTATTAAGTGCACCCAGACCATTAAGTACACACTGGCTATCACGTATTCTACATACATACATACATACATACACACATACTCACCCGTGGCGTCCCCACAAGGCACCAAGATGGGACCGCTCTGCTTCATATGCTTATCAATGATGCCCTAAGGCCTAAGAGAAATCCTGCTCGTTGGAAATATGTCAACGACTCCACTATTGGGATCAGTGTCAATAACTCTGCTCCTGACTATACAGTATAGCCCTCCAGGATTTTTGAACAGTCTCCAAACTGGGCCACAACAACCCGCCACCAACAACCATACCAAGACCATGGTTATCACATCAACCTCTCCTCCGACGTTGTCCACCCCCTTCCATTACTCAAGCCCCAACACACTCAGGTTGTGACTCCACTAAGCTCCTCGGCGTCACTATAGATAACAAACTAAATTGGAAAACACAAGTCAGTGAAAGTTGTCACATCCTCCAGTTTCCGTCTCCACCTCCTCCGCCGACTCAAGCCTCTCAGGTTCTGTACCCGAGCTCCTCAATGTTTACTCAACATTCATACTTCCCAAGCTCACCCTATGCCTCCTGCCTTATCTTCCTACCTAAATGCCACTAGCAAAACGCCTAGATAAAAGTGGAAAAGGGCATGAAATTATTCTCTCCTTCCTACTCCATATCAAAGCGTTCAACACAGCCCTCTCTGTCTACTGTGTCACCACGACCTCATCTGCAAATTTGGTGAAAGCTTCTGCAGCATCCTCGATACTGGCTCCTACTACCACCCGAGATCCCTCATCCGCAATTGCTGTTTCGACACCACAACCGCATCCAGCCCATACGAGCACGTACTGATCGCTATATGAACAGCCCAGTCCCAACCATTGTAAAATTATCAATAACTTGTAATCAACCAGTGTATTCACTCCCATCAATATTACCTTTTTGCACTGTCACTATGTTGAAATGCCCTGTAGTATGACCTTATCCCCACCTAGTTATTATATATAATATTTGTATCACTTATTTACTTGTGTATTATTTGTCAATCAAGACCCATTCTCCAATTATGTAACTGTACATTTTCAGCCTTCCGGCTGCCATGCTCTTTCAATAAACCGTTTATTATTATTATTATTATTATTACATACATACATACAAACAAGTTTTATTCAGGTGCACTATTATCACCCATCCCCCCACCCTCTCCCCAACACCCATTACCTCTTACCTCCCAGGTAGTAGAGGTCAGAGAATGACCTCTGGTAGAACAACACTAAAGTTGCCAGGCAGCCAGAGTTCGAGGAGCCGCCCAGAGACAACTTTGTGGCGCTAATTGAATAAGACCAGTGAGGTGTTCATTATTGTGTTTTGGGGGCTTTGTACAGTGAAAGAACAACCTAGTGTGTGGTGTTGATGATGGTGTGATGGTGATAATATAGTGATGGTGTAGATGTTAGTTACTACTACCCCAAGTCTTCACACACACACGAGCTGGGGAGAGGGACCGACCGTGTGCTGTACTGTATATCTCCCAAGAGTGTTCTAAGCTCTACCTGGTCACCACACCTGTCTTCTCATTAGCTGGTCACCACACCTGTCCTCTCATTACAGGTATCCATCTCACCTACACCGCCATGACATATATTATTTATCTTTGTGTGTCATGATCTGAGGGTTCAAAAAGGTGGTTTTCGTCTAGTAAGCCTCCACAGATTAGTTAAATTGGATGTGTGAAATAAGGTTAAGTTAGGATTAGGTTAGGTGTTGTTTGGTGGCGGTAGTGGTTGGGTTAGAGTTAGTTGTTGGTTGGTGGTGTTGATAGTGTAGGTGGGGGTGAAGGGCTAGGTGGTTAGGTGGTGGTTGGTGGTGGTGGTGATAGTGTACTGTATGTGGGTGGGGGTGGTGGTGGTGTTGGTGGTCGTGATAGTGTAGGTGGTAGTGGTGGTGATAGTGTAGGTGATGGTGGTAGTTGGTAGTGGTAGTCACAAGTATACCACAACTCCTGCAGCCACGGGATCATACTCGCTGTAGATAGACCCAACATCACCGCCGCCAGATCGACTCAAGGTCACTGAGCAGTAGTCGAGGATCAGCCCTGTGTAAAAACATCACTTCACACACACACACACACACACACACACACACACACACACACACACACACACACACACACACACACACTATTTACTTTCTCGTGAGTGTTATTGAGTAGTCGTCGTGTACTTAAGAGTCAATACGTCACGGTCAAGGTCACACACTTGCTTAATCATAACCGTGCACGCCTATGATGACCCTGTCGAGTTGTACGTTTGCCGCCTCCTCCTCTCTCTCTCGGGTGGCGGGCAGAGTACTCCATCAGGGGCGACACTGCTCACTCACACCGAATGTAAACTAACAGGTATGACAGTTTTGAAGTTACGTGACTTTGGATACTGAATCGTCAATTAGATCACCTCCCAAAATGAACGTCAGTCAGTCATGGCACCATCTTCACGCCTAGGGTTGGGACCACTGCCCTCTGTCCCACCGGCTTCGGGTTGTCTTTACCAATTTTACGGTAAACAACACTAACAAGGGTAGTGACCCCCAGTACCACCGCCACCACAAACAAGAAGTGAGTGAGGGACACCCAGTACAACAAGAGGCAGGAGGTAGGGACCCCAATGAGTACAACCAGAGGCAGGAGGTAGGGACCCAGAGTACAACAAGAGGCAGGAGGTAGGGACCCCCAGTACAACCAAGAGGCAGTGGGACCCCCAACAGTCTAACAAGAGGCAGGAGGTGGGGACCCCCAGTACAACAAGAGGCAGGAGGTAGGGACCCCCCAGTGCAACAAGGGCAGGGGAGGTAGGGACCCCCAGTACAACAAGAGGCAGGAGGTAGGACCCCCAGTACAACAAGAGGCAGGAGGTAGGGACCCCCAGTACAACAAGAGGCAGGAGGTAGGGACCCCCAGTACAACAAGAGGCAGGAGGTAGGGACCCCCAGTACAACAAGAGGCAGGAGGTAGGGAGCAACACACAAACAACAAGAGGAAGAGGAGGGAGGCCCCAGCGCTATGTATCCCTCGGGACAGCTAACTTGATCTGGCCTCAGTCCCTAAGTCTTCCTCAATATCTCTAATTGCTGTAGTCCGCCTTTACTGCCACTACCACCACCTTTTGTTGCTTTCTCTCTATTATTTACCGACCTCCTACGTGGCTCTTCAATCATTCAGGGCTGTTTAAACTGGGCTCCTCCCGCCCCGGCTCCTCAAACTGCAAAAGTCTTCATCATTTGGGCTAAAAAAGCCTAATAGAATGGCGGGAGTTGAGGCAGGACGCCGCCGCACGTCGCTTGGTGAGGGTGGGCGGCCAGACAGGTCCTCCATGTTGGGTTATGACGCCGCCCACGGTGCTGACGCCCACCCACGATGGGGGGCGAACTGACGCCCACCCACGGTGAGGAACGTGCTGACGCTCTCCCACGGTGAGAGACGTGCTGACGCTCACCCACGGTGAGGGACGTGCTGACGCTCTCCCATGGTGAGGGACGTGCTGACGCTCACCCACGGTGAGGGACGTGCTGACGCCCACCCACAGAAAGGGACGTGCTGACGCTCACCCATGGTGAGGGGCGTGTGACGCCCACCTACAGTAAGGGACGTGCTGACGCTCACCCACGGTGAGGGACGTGCTGACGCCCACCTACAGTAAGGGACGTGCTGACGCTCACCCACGGTGAGGGACCTGCTGACGCGCGCCCATGATGCCGAAATGAACACTGCGACTCCTGTTGTCTCGGTAGGCTTGTCAAA
The DNA here is from genome assembly GCF_018991925.1 of Homarus americanus. Taxonomy (NCBI): domain Eukaryota; kingdom Metazoa; phylum Arthropoda; class Malacostraca; order Decapoda; family Nephropidae; genus Homarus; species Homarus americanus. Next base: position 4,095,836 of record NW_024735503.1, on the reverse strand, counting down.
ATCCTTCGTCCGTTGAGCCATATTGTGTAGCAAATAAAATTGCAGATACTTGTATACAGTACAGTACAGTGCAGTACAGTACAGTACAGTACAGTGCAGTACAGTACAGTACAGTGCAGTACAGTACAGTACAGTACAGTACAGTACAGTACAGTACAGCAGTACAATGCAATACACCCCAACATCAGTCGGTGAATCATATGACTAGTACAATGATCTCCCCCCCTCAGGCCAGTGACCCCCCCCACGCCTCCCCCGAAACCCATGCCTCTACCGGCTGACTACCCCTTGACACCTCCACCCCCACCAGCTGACCCCCTCCCTGACACCTCCACCTCCACCAGCCGACACTCCCTGCCATCCCCGCCTCCAGCAGCAGACCCCCACGGCCTGGAGTCATAGACATCTTGCATTAAGGTGGTTAGGCTAGGCTTGGGTAGGTTAGGTTAGGTTAGGTTAGGTTAGGTTAGGTTAGGTTAGGTTAGGTTAGGTTAGACTGGGCTGGTTAATCTTCAAGTGATCCGAAAACAAATATTTGTGTAAACTAGTGAACTTAAGAGACATTACATTAGGGTAATAATAACAGATAGACCATATATACAGTACTGACGTCATCTTGCAGGGTGCAGTCCGCCAGCCAACACAGGTGATCGAGAAGTCCCTGTGCACCTACCATAATTAACAGGTGTTCATTGCTATACCTATAGTGTCATTTACATTGTTCTATTTACAGTAAATATCGGGAATGGTGGCAGTAAATGTTGCAAGTGGATAACAGTTCCAATATTTACTGTAAATAGAGCAAAGTATATAAATATATCGAGGGATAACTAGCGTGTTTAATTAATGAAGGTGTAATGTGAGTGGTTAGGAGGAGGTGTAATTACTGTAGAGGTGTGTGTGTGGGGGGGTGGAAGGGGGTGGAAGGTTGGGGCAGTTAAGGGGTTAGAGGTTGGGGTAAGGGATGGGGTTAGGTTAGGTTAGCGTTACGGTGGTTAACCATAAGATGAAATGTCAGGCAGGGGAGCAGCAGCAGGTGGCAGGGAGCAGCAGCAGGTGGCAGGAGCAGCAGCAGGTGGCAGGGAAGGAATAGTAGGTGGCAGGGGTAGGAACAGTAGGTGGCAGGGAGCAGCAGCAGATGTGGCAGGGGGGAGCAGCAGCAGGTGGCAGGGGGCAGCAGCAGGTGGCAGGGGCAGCAGCAGGTGGCAGGGGGAACAGTGGGTGGCAGGGGGCAGCAGCAGGTGGCAGGGGAGCAGCAGCAGGTGGCAGGGGCAGCAGCAGGTGGCAGGGGAGCAGCAACAAATGGCAGGGCAGCAGCAAGTGGCAGGAGCCACAAGGTGTGGCAGGGGAGCAGCAGTTGGTGGCAGGGAGCAACAGCAGGTGGCAGGGGGCAGCAGCAGGTGTGGCAGGGAGCAGCAGCAGGTGGCAGGGGGGCAGCAGGTGGCAGGGGAGCAGCAGCAGTGGCAGGGAGCATCAGCAGGTGGCAGGGGGCAGCAGCAGGTGGCAGGGAAGCAGCAGGGTGGCAGGGCGGCAGCGGGTGGCAGGGGGGCAGCAGTAGGCGGCAGGGGAATAGCAGCCGTTAGGGGGAGCAGCAGCAGTGTGGCAGGGAGCAGCAGCAGGTGGCAGGGGAGCGGCAGCAGGTGGCAGGGGCAGCAGCAGGTGACAGTGGAGCAGCAGCAGGTGGCAGGGGGGGCAGCAGCAGGTGGCAGGGGGCATCAGCAGGTGACAGGGGAGCAGCAGCATGTGGCAGGGAGTAGGAACAGTGAGGTGGCAGGGGAGCAGTAGCAGGTGGCAGGGAAGCAGCAGCAGGTGACAGGGCAGCAGCAGGTGGTAGTGGAGCAGCAGCAGGAAGGTGACAGGGGGAGCAACAGCAGGTGGTAGGGAGCAGCAGCAATTGACAGGGAGCAGCAGCAGGTGACAGGGCAGCAGTAGTTGACAGAGGAGCAGCAAGCAGGTGACAGAGGAGCAGCAGCAGGTGACAGAGACAGCAACAACAGGTGGCAGGAGCAGCAGCAATTGACAGGAGCAGCAGCAGGTGACAGGAGCAGCAGCAGGTGACAGAGACAGCAACAGGTGGCAGGGGGAGCAGCAGCAGGTGGCATGGTAAGACAGTAAGTGGCAGGGGAGCAGTAGCAGGTGGCAGGGGAGCAGCAGCAGGTGACAGGAGCAACCAGCAGGTGACAGGAGCAGCAGCAGGTGACATGGGAGCAGCAGTAGTTGACAGGAGCACCAGCAGGTGGCAGGAGTAGCAACCAGGTGACAGGGGGGCAGCAGCAGGTGACAGAGGGGGGCAGCAGCAGGTTGCAGAGGTAGGAACAGTAGGTGGCAGGACAGTAGCAGGTGGCAGGAAGCAGCAGCAGGTGACAGGGCAGCAGCAGGGTGGCAGAATTAGAAACAGTAGGTGGCAGGGAGTAGCAGCAGGTGACAGGAAGCAGCAGCAGGTGACAGGGAGCAGCAGCAGGTGGCAGAGGAAGAAACAGTGGGTGGCAGGGGGTAGCAGCAGGTGACAGGGAGAGGATAACCATAGAGCGTCAACCACAACAAAGGCGTGAGACTCGAGTGACAGTGATGGACGGTACAATAGACAGGTCGGTGACGAGGGACAGGGAGGAGAACGAGAGCCGTGGTAGGGAGAACAGAGACAGAAGGAGGAGAATAACCAGCTGCTAACAAGGGGAGAGAAGCCTACTACGGGAGCACAGAGGACGGACAGGGGGTAGGGGTGGGGAGGTAATGAAAGGTAGAGATGAGACACAAAACCTGATATATCTAGAAAAGTTGGATATTATTTTGCTATGTTGACGGCTGGACAGGTGTCAGAGGGGGGGGGGGCGACGACAGGTGAGTAGGGGCGACGTGTGTTGAGGGCACAGTCGTCAACACGTCGTTCATGAGGGAGACTTCGTGTAGGACAGCCACAGACAGACAGACATACACTGGTAGAATATCATGTTTCAATTAAAATAAGAAAAAATATCATACGAGGCTGTAGACGTAGTTGTTGTCTAGGTAGTGATCGCTATTACTGCTTGTACAGGTGTGTGTTAGTGCTGGTACAGGTGTGTGTTAGTGCTGGTACAGGTGTGTGTTAGTGCTGGTACAGGTGTGTGTTAGTGCTGGTGGTGTGTGTTGTGCTGGTACAGGTGTGTTAGTGCTGGTACAGGTGTGTGTTAGTGCTGGTACAGGTGTGTGTTAGTGCTGGTACAGGTGTGTGTTAGTGCTGGTACAGGTGTGTGTTAGTGCTGGTACAGGTGTGTGTTAGTGCTGGTACAGGTGTGTGTTAGTGCTGGTACAGGTGTGTGTTAGTGCTGGTACAGGTGTGTGTTAGTGCTGGTACAGGTGTGTGTGGTGCTGGGTACAGGTGTGTGTTAGTGCTGGTACAGGTGTGTGTTAGTGCTGGTACAGGTGTGTGTTGGTGTGGTACAGGTGTGTGTTAGTGCTGGTACAGGTGTGTGTTAGTGCTGGGCTGGGTGTGTAGTGCTGGTACAGGTGTGTGTTAGTGCTGGTACCAGGTGTGTGTTAGTGCTGGTACAGGTGTGTGTTAGTGCTGGTACAGGTGTGTGTTAGTGCTGGTACAGGTGTGTGTTAGTGCTGGTACAGGTGTGTGTTAGTGCTGGTACAGGTGTGTGTTGGTGGTTACGGGTGTGTGTTAGTGCTGGTACAGGTGTGTGTTGGTGCTGGTACAGGTGTGTGTTAGTGCTGGTACAGGTGTGTGTTAGTGCTGGTACAGGTGTGTGTTAGTGCTGGTACAGGTGTGTGTTAGTGCTGGGTACAGGTGTGTGTAGTGCTGGTACAGGTGTGTGTTAGTGCTGGTACAGGTGTGTATGGGTGCTGGGTGGTGTTAGTGCTGGTACAGGTGTGTGTTAGTGCTGGTACAGGTGTGTGTTAGTGCTGGTACAGGTGTGTGTGTTAGTGGGTACAGGTGTGTGTTAGTGCTGGGTACAGGTGTGTGTTAGTGCTGGTACAGGTGTGTGTTAGTGCTGGTACAGGTGTGTGTTAGTGCTGGTACAGGTGTGTGTAGTGCTGGTACAGGTGTGTGTTAGTGCTGGTACAGGTGTGTGTTAGTGCTGGTACAGGTGTGTGTTAGTGTGGTACAGGTGTGTTAGTGCTGGGTACAGGTGTGTGTTAGTGCTGGTACAGGTGTGTGTTAGTGCTGGTACAGGTGTGTGTTAGTGCTGGTACAGGTGTGTGTTAGTGCTGGTACAGGTGTGTGTTAGTGCTGGCAGGTGTGTATTAGTGCTTACAGGTGTGTGTTAGTGCTGGTACAGGTGTGTTAGTGCTGGTACATGGGTGTGTTAGTGCTTGTACAGGTGTGTGTTAGTGCTTGGTACAGGTGTGTGTTAGTGCTGGTACAGGTGTGTGTTAGTGCTGGTACAGGTGTGTGTTGAGTGCTGGTACAGGTGTGTGGTGCTGGTACAGGTGTGTGTTAGTGCTGGTACAGGTGTGTGTTAGTGCTGGTACAGGTGTGTGTTGGTGCTTGCACAGGTGTGTGTGTTAGTGCTGGTACAGGTGTGTGTGCTGCTTGTACAGGTGTGTAATAGTGCTTGTACAGGTGTGTGTACTGCTTTGTACAGGTGTGTGCTTGTATAGCTGTGTACTGCTTGTACAGGTGTGTATTACTGCTTGTACAGGTGTGTATATTGCTTGTACAGGTGTGTGTTAGTGTCACAGGGTGTATTAGTGCTACACAGGTGTGTATTACTGCTTGTACAGGTGTATTACTGCCTGCACAGGTGTGTATTACTGCTTGTACAGGTGTGTATAGTGGTACAGGTGTGTATTAGTGCTTGTACAGGTGTGTATTAGTGCTGGTACAGGTGTGTATTAGTGCTGGTACAGGTGTGTATTAGTGCTTGTACAGGTGTGTATTAGTGCTTGTTCAGGTGTGTATTAGTGTTGGTACAGGTGTGTATTAGTGCTTGTACAGGTGTGTATTACTGCTTGCACAGGTGTTAGTACTTGTACAGGTGTGTATTACTGCTTGTGCAGGTGTGTATTAGTGTTGGTACAGGTGTGTATTACTGCTTTGTACAGGTGTGTTTTAGTGCTTGTACAGGTGTTAGTACTTGTACAGGTGTGTATTACTGCTTGTACAGGTGATAGTGCTGGTACAGGTGTGTATTACTGCTTGTACAGGTGTGTTTTAGTGCTTGTACAGGTGTGTATTATTGAAGCTTTACGGAGAACATCTTGAAGCTGATGTATAGTTAATCTCTTTCAGTGGATAAGTTACTGAAATAATTGGTATAGTTTAATGTAAAGACTCACGAGATGAACTCAAACAGGGAATCAATACATACCGTGAAGTGTGGTTTCTCAGTGTGTGTGTGTGTGTGTGTGTGTGTGTGTGTGTGTGTGTGTGTGTGTGTGTGTGTGTGTGTGTGTGTGTGTGTGTGTGTGTGTGTGTGTGTGTGTGTGTCTGTCTGTCTGTCTGTCTGTCTGTCTGTCTGTGTGTGTCTGTGTGTGTGGATTACAAAATAACTGTGTACAGGATTTATGGGGGAGATTTACAAAGATTTATGAGCATTTGCAAGAGATATTATGGTATTAAGGATTACTTCCTTTACCAACACTTGACGTTTGTTTTACCTCCGACCAGAGCTGGATGTGTGTGAGGCCAGGTGGAGGTGTGAGAGGCCAGGTGGAGGTGTGAGGCCAGGTGGGAGGTGTGAGGTCAGGTGGAGGTGTGAGAGGCCAGGTGGATGTGTGTGGGAGGCCAGGTGGATGTGTGTGAGGCCAGGTGGAGGTGGAGAGGCCAGGAGGTGTGTGAGGCCAGGTGGAGGTGTGTGTGGAGGCCAGGTGGAGGTGTGAGAGGCCAGGTGAAGGTGTGAGAGGCCAGGTGGAGGTGTGAGCGGCCAGGAGGTGCGTGAGGCCAGGTGGAGGTGTGAGAGGCCAGGTGGAGGTGTGTGAGGCCAGCGGAGTGGAATTGAAGGATATTTAATATGGAACTCATGGACACCAACACGCCAGCTGTCTGGTGACCCAGTGACGTGTGGTGACACCTAGTGTGGACACCAACACGTCACAGCTGCCTGGTGACCCAGTGACGTGGTGACCTAGAGTGGACACCAACACGTCACAGCTGCCCGGGTGACCCAGTGACGTGTGGTGACCTAGAGTGTGGACACCAACACGTCACAGCTGCCCGGGTGACGTGACGTGTCTGGGTAAACTCTTGGAGGACGAGGAGAAAATAAGGAAGTTTTGGGAACACGTCACCGCCGTGTGAGGCAACAGGTGGCCATGTGTGTGCCTCCATCGATTTCCTGTCTTCTATTTTCCCTCCTGTCTTCCTCCTCCTGTCTGTCTCCCTCCTCCTGTCTTTCTTCCTCTTCCTCTCTGTGTCCTTTCTGTCTCATCCTTTTGTCTCCCTCTTCCTACTCTGTCTTCCTCCTCCTCCTCTTCCCCTCCTCCTACCTCCCTCATCCTATTCTATCTTCCTCTTTCCTGTCCTCCTCCTACTCTTGCCTCCCACAGGTTAGAGGTAGGTTAGGTTCTTTATATGATACCACGAAAATGTGTAGTGTTCTATTCCCCACACACACACACACACACACACACACACACACACACACACACCACACCACACACACACACACACACACACACACACACACACACACACACACACACACACACACACACACACACACACACACCCCTGAATAGAAAAAATCTGTGTAATGTTGTGTCGTGTGAGCGGGGACACCCAGGTAAAGGGACTTGGGAGGCTGTGGTGAGGTCAACTACCGACACAGCTATTATTCGTGCTAAGAGAGACTGAGCTATTGTGCAAGTGCTGTACCCTCCTTCCTGCGCTGCTACCCCTTCCTGTGCTGTACCCTTCCTACGCTGTATCCTCTGCGCTGTACCCTTCCTGCGCTGTACCCCTTCCCTGTGCTGTACCCTTCCTGCGCTGATCCCCCTGCGCTACCTTCCCCTGCACTGTACCCTTCCCTGTGCTGTACCCCTCACTGCACCTCTCCCGCTGTACCCCTTCCCTGCGCACCCCTTCCCCTGCGCTGTACCCCTTCCTGCACTGTACCCCTTCCCTGTGCTGTACCCTCCCTGCACTGTACCCCTCTCCTGCGCTGTACCCCCTTCCCTGCGCTGTACCCCTTCCCCAGGCCACCCTTCACTCTACTGCCTCCTCTGGCCCAGGTAAAAACACTAGCCTGGAGGAACATTGGTGGAGGTGGGGTGGTGGTGAGAGTGGAGGGGGGGGGGGGGTGGGGAGGGAGGCGGGGGTGGGGTGAGGAGGAGGGGGTAGAGGAGGCGGGGAGGAGGGGTCACAGGTGCCGGGGGCTCCTGCGGTTGTTCTTGACCCATGCAAATCCTTCATTTATATAATTCCGCCTGAAGGAGGGGGGCGGAGGTAGAGGGAGGGGAGGACGAGCCAAGGGAATGGGGAGGAGGGAAGATGATGGAGAGGTGGGAGGAAAGGATAGACCAAGGAAATGGTAGAGAGAGAGAGAGAGAGAGAGAGAGAGAGAGAGAGAGAGAGAGAGAGAGAGCCCTCCAACTCGTCCTCTTCACTCTGTCCTTCACCTTCCCGGTCATAACTACGGGCCATCTCTTCCCTTTCGTCCTCTATAGAAACATGAATTATATGTACCCCCCACGCCCCACATCATAGCCCACGAACCCCCACGTCCCATATCATAGCCCACGACCCCACGCCCCATATCACGTACACGACCCCACCCCCACATCATAGCACACGACCCCAACGGCCCACATCACGTACACGAACCCCACCCCACATCATAGCCCACGCCCCCACGCCCCCACATCATATCCCCGACCCCCACGCCCCATCACGTCCACGACCCCACGCCCCACATCATATCCCCGACCCCAACGCCCCACATACACCACGACCCCACGCCCCATCATGCATGCCCCCCACGCCTCACATCACGTACACGACCCCACGCCCCACATCACCTAATGACCCACTCCACATCATACAACACGACCCCACGCCTGCATCACGTACATTAACCCCCACGCCTCACATCACGTACACGACCCCACGCCCCACATCATACACCACGACCCCACGCCCCACATCACGTACATGACCTCCACGCCTCACATCACGTACACGACCCCACGCCCACATCACGTACACGACCCCACCCCACATCATACAACACGACCCCCACGCCCCACCATCCACCACGACCCCACGCCCCACATCACGTACATGACCCCACGCCCACATCACGTACACGACCCCACGCCCCACATCACGCATGACCCCCACGCCCCACATCACGTACACGACCCCACGCCCATCACGCACATGACCCCACGCCTCACATCACGTACACGACCCCACGCCCCACATCACACATGACCCCCACGCCCCATCACGTACATGACCCCACGCCCCACATCACGTACATGACCCCACTCCCACATCACACCACGACCCCACGCCTCATCACGCACACGACCCCACGCCCCACATCACGTACATGACCCCCACGCCCCACATCACGTACACTACGTTTGGTCGTCTTCACGTTTATTTTGTTGTTCTTGTGTTTTTATCTGGTCTGGGTAGTTGTTATCAACTGCTGGATTTTCCAGATGTTGGGCGCACAAGGCCACATCGCCCCGGCCGCCCACTCCACCCACTCCACCCAGTTTTCTGTTTGCCTTATCAAAAACCTTCCCACATTTTATGAGTTTTTCCTGCCTCAGCTGGTTGTATGGCCGCCACCAGAGACGAGTACCTCAATCTTTAACCATAATGTTGGTTGACTGACTGGTCCTAGTGTAAACAGATCCAGTAAAGGATAACTCACCCTCACCTTTACTCGTCAATCTGTACCTGGTGTGATAGATCTAAATGAACCTTGTTATTGTGACTTGTTGTGATGATGGAGGGGCTCTGGTGCCGTCACTTGAGGAGGAGACATGCAGGTAGGGAATTAAGAGACCGGGGGGTGGGGAGGTGGGGTGGGGAATAAGGTCACACCTTGGGGCCACAGATGAGGGGTCTGTAACTCACAGATTGACTCAGGTAATCCCTCACTCCACGTGTTGGTGAGATGTTAGAGACTCGCGCTGCCCCCCTCGTGTTGATCAGCTAACCCTGACAAGACGGACAGGTTTAACAGAACTTGTCAGGATTGTGTCTGTGTTATTAAAGTCTGCCTGTGAATATAAAGCCGACTTTAATATTTGCCAGCCAGACATACAGTACACCAGCAGTCATTACATTCTGACGGAACAAGGAGTCAAGGTGTCAGTCATAACAGTCATATATATCCTTAGTCATATATAAGTCTTAAACAGTCACATAGTCATGTACAGTCATATACAGTCACATACAGTCATATACAGTCACATACAGTCACATACAGTCATATACAGTCATATACAGTTACATACAGTCATATACAGTCGTATGCAGTCACATACAGTCATATACAGTCATATTCAGTCATATACAGTCACATACAGTCACATACAGTTATATACAGTCACATACAGTCATATACAGTCACATACAGTCATACACAGTCATATACAGTCATATACAGTTACATACAGTCACACAGTCACGTACAGTCACACAGTCATATACAGTCACATACAGTCATATACAGTCGTATGCAGTCTCATACAGTCATATACAGTCATATTCAGTCACACAGTCATATACAGTCACATAGTCATGTATAGTCACGTACAGTCATATACAGCTAGTCACATACAGTTATACAGTCATATACAGTCATATACAGTCACATACAGTCATATACAATACATACAGCCATATACAATCATACACAGTCACACAGTCATATACAGCATACACAGTCATATACACTCACATACAGTCATACACAGTCATGCACAGTTCTACACACACAGTCATACAGTCACACAGTCACACACAAGAACAGACAGTCATATACTGTACAGTCACACATAGCACACAGTCACATACAGTCATACAGTAACACACAGTCATCAGTCACACACAGTCTCACACAGTCATATACAGTCACACACACACACACAGCATACAGTCACATACACACAGTCACATACAGTCACACACAGTCACATACAGTCACACAGTCACATACAGTCACATACAGTCACATACACACAGTCACATACAGTCTGACCATCACATACAGTCACACACATTCACATACAGTCACACAGTCCACACACACACACACACACACACACACACACACACACACACACACACACACACACACACACACACACAGTCATATGCTCACACAACACACCTCTCCCTCACCTCCTCCCTCCCTCACCCTCCTCCTCCCTCACCCTCCTCCCTCATCCCCCCTCTCACCCTCATCCACCTGCCTCCCTGACACACACATGCCACCAGGTGCGGATGAAAGACGTTATAAGGATGGATGACAATACAGCCTCTCTCAAGGTGTGGATGACAGAGAGAAGAGGAAAGAAGATAGATGAGGAGAGAGATGAAGAGAGGAGACGAGAGATAGAGATAGATGAGGCGAGGCAGAAGATAGATGAGCAGGAGATAGAGATGAGAGCGAGGAGATAGAGAGAGATGAGAGACGGAGAGAGAGATGAGACGAGGAGATAGAGATGAGAGACGAGGAGAGAGAGAGAGAGAGGAGAGAGAGAGATAGATGAGGCGAGGGAGATGAGAAGATGAGAGACGAGGAGATAGAGATGAGAGAGAGAGAGAAGAGGGCGAGGAGATAGAGAGATAGATGGGGCGAGGAGACAGAGGAGACGAGGAGATAGAGATGAGAGACGAGGAGATAGAGATGAGACGAGGGGAGAGAGATGAGAGACGAGATGAGAGAGATGAGAGACGAGGAGAGAGAAGATGAGGGCGGAGATAGAGATAGATGAGGCGGGGAGACAGAGATAGATGAGGAGACGAGGAGAGAGAGATGAGAGACAGGGAGATGAAGAGAGAGACGAGGAGAGAGAGATAGATGAGGCGGGGAGATGGAGAGATAGATGAGGGGACAGGAGATGAGAGATGAGGAACGAGGAGATAGAGATAGATGAGGCGAGGAGATAGAGAGATAGATGAGGCGAGGGAAGAAGAGATAGATGAGGAGACGAGGATGAGAGTGAGACGAGGAGATGGGAGAAGAGAGACGAGGAGAGAGAGAATAGAGACGAGGGGAGATGAGAGAGATGAGAGGGAGGAGAGATAGATGAGGGCGAGGGAGATGAGAGGAGAGATAGATGAGAGACGAGGAGATGAGAGAGAGAGAGAGGAGAGACGAGGGAGATAGAGAGATGAGAGACGAGGAGAGAGATGAGGCGAGGAGAAGAGGGCAGGAGAATCGAGAGATGAGAGAGAGAGGGAGAGATGAGGGGAGAGAGGAGATGAGATGAGAGACGAGGAGATGAGAGATGAGAGAGGAGAGAGAGGATGAGAGACGAGGGGAGATGAGAGATGAGAGACGAGGAGATGGGAGAGACAGGAGATAGAGAGAGTAGATGAGACGAGGAGATGAGAGAGATAGATGAGGAGACGAGGAGATAGAGGGAGACGAGGAGATGAGAGATGAGACGAGGAGATGAGAGATGAGAGACGAGGAGATGAGAGATGAGACGAGGAGATGAGAGGATAAATATGAGGGCAGGGGACTGGGGAGATAAGATGAGAGACGAGGGAGATGAGAGAGATAGATGAGGCGAGGAGATAGAAAGAGATAGATGAGAGACAAGGAGATAGAGAAAGAAGAGACAAGAGACGAGAAGATGAGAGAGAGAGATGGATGAGGCGAGGAGATGAGAGAGAGATGAGGGAGGAGATGAAGAGATGAGAGACAGGAGATGAGAGATGAGGGCGAGGAGAGAGACAGGAGATAGAGAGAGATGAGAGACGAGGAGAGAGATGAGAGACGAGGAGAGAGATAGATGAGACGAGAGATAGAGATGAGAGAGAGAGAGAGAGACGAGGAGATGAGATAGATGAGGAGACGAGGAGAGAGAGAGAGACGAGGAGAGAGAGAAGACGAGGAGAGATGAGGGCGAGGAGAGAGATAGATGAGAGACGAGGGGATAGAGATGAAAGAGACGAGGAGATGAGAGAGATGAGACGGAGATGGGAGAGACGGAGATGAGGGGCGAAATGAAGATGAGACGAGGAGACGAGGGAGATGGGGAGAGAGACGAGGAGAGAGAGAGGATGAGACGAGGAGAATAGAAGAGATGAGAGACGAGGAGATGAAGAGAGATGAGAGACGGGAGAGAGAGATAGAGGGCGAGGAGAGAGGTGAGAGAGAAGAGACGAGACAGATAACGAAGAGATAGATGAGAGAGAGAGAGATGAGAGACGAAATAGAAAGAGATGAGAGACGAGGAGAGAGAGAGATGAGAGACGAGGAGAGAGTGAAGAGACGAGAGACGAGGAAGATGGTGAAGAGATAGATGAGAGATGGGGAGACAGGAATGGCAGGAGAGATAGATGATGAAACAAAGAGATAGAGAGAGATTGATGAGAGACGAAAGAAGCTCATTTGTCTCTGACGTCACATCAAACTGGAGAGATGACAGGAGAGAGACAGGTGAGACTCTGGGCTCATTGTGTGGAGGCTGGTGTGGTGAGACAAGGTACTGTCACACACACACACACACCTTCTTCCTTCCTTCTCTCTCCTCTCTCTCCCACCACTCTTCCTTCCTTCTCTCTCTCTCTCTCTCCTCTCTCTCTCTCTCTCTCTCTCACACACACACACACCCCCCCCTCCTCCCCACACACACACACACACGTCTTCCTTCCTTCTCTCTCTCTCTCTCTCTCTCTCCACCACACACACACACACACACACGTCTTCCTTCCTTCCCTCTCTCTCTCTCTCTCTCTCTCTCTCTCCACACACACACACATCTTCCTTCCTTCTCTCTCTCTCTCCCTCTCTCTCTCTCCCACACACACTCTCCTCTCTCTCTCCCCACACACACACACACACACGTCTTCCTTCCTTCTCTCTCTCTCTCTCTCTCTCTCTCTCTCTCTCTCTCTCTCCTCTCTCACACACACACACACACACACACACACCTCTTCTTCCTTCCTCTCTCTCTCTCCTCTCTCTCTCTCTCTCTCTCTCTCACACGTCTTCCTTCCCTTCCTTCTCTCTCTCTCTCTCTCTCTCTCTCTCCCACACACACTTCTTCCTTCCTTCTCTCTCTCTCTCTCTCTCTCTCTCACACACACACCGGCGCCTCAACCTGGTTCTAGGGTCAATATTATGGTGATTGTTTTTGAACATTTTATGTTTTTATTGGTTTGTTTATGATTTGTTTCCGTTGTTTACTTTCCCTTTGTTTACGTGAATCATCTTGTTTACTAAATATCTTGGGGTTTGACTTTGCGATTTTTAGTGATGACTTTTTTCTCATGTTTGTAAGTTAGTCTTGTCGTTATCTGTACTTCTTTATTTTTGTCTTCGTTTGGTGTTTATTCTTGTCTTAGTTCTCCGTCGGTGTTCTCCTGATGGGGGTGTCATGTGCTCCTCCTTTATCTGAGTCGTCCTTCGTCAGGTAGTTCGTGATGTTATGACCTTCCCGACACGCACTTCTCCTCCGATGGTCCAACTTTCTGTGTGTCAAGATCATCATCCACTGTGTCTCATCTGATCTGCACAGTATATATCCCCCTCAGTCCTGATGGTGTTTCCTGATTTACCGTAACTTTGTAGCGGCTGAACGAGCAATGAGGCAGTGATCGCATGTGCCCGGGGGGAAGAGCAGCGGGTGGGTGGGTTGGTGGGTGGGTGGGTGGGTGGGTGGGTGGGTGAGTGGGTGTGTTCCTTGCCTTTCTCGATATCATTCCTTCCTCATTTGTTAGTATAATATCTTAATTAGTGAGGTTCATCTGTATCTCTGGTCTCTCTTGGCCTCTCTTGGCCTCTCTTACTGTACATGTTACTGGAAGAATTATCATCTCTCAGTCTCTTGCTAAATCTTATGTCGTCTCTCTCTCTAGGGTTTATTCTGGTGCTTTACGTGTTATTGATAAAACACGGTGGACTACTACTACTACTACTATACTTTTATAGCCTCTTAATACTACCATTTCTCGTACTACTGCCGTGACTATCCTCACTCCCCCCCCCACCAGCCAGCACACCGCATCAGGAGAATAAAATGGATATCAGGAGCTCCTGGTGGGGGCCTCGGGTCAGGCCGGGTTGTATCCATAATTTAACGCTTGGTATGTCCCGACCCCTGGGGACCCCGGGGCGTCGCCTCGCCCTCTATGTTTAGGACCCGGAGGTGAGGCGCCCCGGAGCTACCAGGGACTCCTCCTCCTGCTACTGCTGCTGCTGCTGCTACTACTGCTGCTACTACTGTTGCTACTCTTGCTGGTGGTGATGGCCTCCTGAGCGAGTAGGTTACACTGGTGGACGGGAGTCTGGGGAGAACTTGGAGCCAGATTGTGAGGGCCGTCTGCCCACCCGTGTGACTCTGTGTCGCTTCTTGCTCACTTGTGAATTTATTGTAATTCATTATTTTCTCGGTTTTTTTCCTGTTTGGGGATCGTCGATGGATTTGTTTGTTTCCTTGAACAAATATTTACAAATCTTTTACTGTGATTAATGTTTTGTTTAGCTTTTGTATTTGTTTCCTCTTTTTGTGTTTGGCTTCGTAGATTTTCTCAGCCACTTAGAATATTTTCAAGAGTTTCCTTTACCGTCTTGGAGGATATTCTTTGATCCTGTCGACGTCTTGTAGAATTTATGTATACATCTACAACTCTTGAGAGGATTCCCGCCCCGCCCTCCTTCTTCCTTCCTTCCAGCAGTCCGGGCGAGGAATCCTGGGTCTCGCGTCCTGCTACAGTATCATATAGAATTTGGCGGCGAGGAATGTTGGAACCTTGTTGTTGTCTTGTAGGAGTCTCACCGGTTCCCTGCCGAGCTATAGACATTTTCTCCTCCATATTGCCGACTATAAGGAGATTAAATAGTTGAAGTTATGTGAATGATATAAATTTGTGTCCTTAACGTCCGGAGAACTTGTCAACACTGAACTGTATCGACGTTATAATATATTGTGTTTATTGGTTTGTCTGTCTGTTACGTCTGTGTACATGGTGAATATGTACGTGTGTATATGTATGTATGTATGTATGTATGTATGTATGTATGTATGTATGTACTATTGTGTTACCTGTCCTCATACTGTTATTAATGTGTTATGTGTTTATATACACTGTACTTGTGTTGTTGTTACTGAGTTACAGGTAATTGGAAATAAAGCAAATAGTTGAACAAACCTTGAGTTAGGTGGAATGAGAAGGGTGTGTGGGATGGGAGGGTGTGTGGGATGGGAGGGTGTGTGGGATGGGAGGGTGTGTGGGATGGGAGGGTGTGTGGGATGGGAGGGTGTGAGAGGCAGGGAGAATAGGAGGGAAAGGAGGAGAGAAAGGGGTAGGAGAGATGGAAGGAATGAAGAGATGTATGAAAGGAAGGTGATGTAAGAAATAGGAAGGAAGGAAAGGAAGGAGGAAGGAGCGATGCAACACTAACCCAGAGTAAATGTTCCCTGAGAGAAGTTACCATATTGTCTCCTGGGAATATTTTGTACAGTAATATCAATCACACAGAATATGGGTGAGGGTGGGTGGGTGATGGGTGGGTGATGGGTGGGTGGGTGGTGAGGTGGGCAGTAGTGGTGGTGATGGTGACAATGGTGCAATAAGCTAAGAATGTATTATTGAGTATAGGCAGTAGTTCTGGGCTGTATATTGGTGGGAGGAATGGTGTATGGGGGTGCTACGGGCGCGTCTCCACTACTTATTGAAATTCTATATCAAATGTGTGTGTGTGTGTGTGTGTGTGTACTCAGTCGACTCTCAGTGTGTGTGTGTGTAACTCAGTCGACTCTCAGTGTGTGTGTATGTGTGTGTGTGTATCAATGTGACGATAAGACGACTCACTGATTCTAGTTAAGCGAATCACTGCTGTATCGAATCACCCGTCTGTCTCATATTAAACATTGAAATAAAACACTGAATTAAATACAAAAAATAAAAACACCACACAATAAACACACATGATTATATTATTATTATTATTATTATTATTATTATTATTATTATTATTATTATTATTATTTTTTGTTTTTTACAATTTAACATTCACTTATTTTATACTCTCTCTCTCTCTCTCTCTCTCTCTCTCTCTCTCCTTCCTTGTTTATCTTCCTTTCTCTGGTTCCTTCTTTATCGCTCTCGTGCTTACCTCTTCCATTTCTCCTTCTGAATCTTTCCATTTATTTAGTTTGTTTTTTATTTATTTATTCTTCTCTGTTTCTGTTCTGTTGTGTTTCGTTCTCTATGTGTCTGTTTGTTTGTGTCTCTGTTTCTCTGTTTGCTTGTCTGTCTATCATCATCATCATCATCATCATCACTACTACCACCCAACATGTACACCGTCTACCCCTCTCACCTCTCCTCTCACCACCGTCTACCCCTCTCCTCTCCTCACCACCATCTACCCCTCTCCTCTCCTCTCTCACCACCATCTACCCCTCTCCTCTCCCCTCTCACCACCATCTACCCTCTCACCTCTCACCACCATCTACCCCTCTCCCACCTCTCACTCTACCGTCTCCCCTCTCACTCACTCCTCCCCCATCCCTCTCACCTCTCCCTCTAACCACCGTCTAACCCTCTCACTCTCACCCACCGTTCCTACCCCACTCACCTCACCACCGTCTACCACTCTCACCTCTCACTCTCACCACCATCTACCCCTCTCACCTCTCCCTCTAACCACCGTCTGCCCCTCTCACTCACCACCGTCTACCCCACTCACCTCTCACTCTCACCACCGTCTACCCCTCTCCCCACCTCTCACACCATCTACCCCTCTCACCTCACTCACCACCGTCTCCCCTCTCATCTCTCCTCTCACCATCTCCCCTCTCACCTCTCTCCCTCTCACCGTGTACCCCTCTCCACATCTCCCTCTAACCACCATCTACCCCTCTCACTCTCACCGTCTACCCTCCTCACCTCTCCTCCTCACACCGTGTACCCCTCTCATCTCTCACTCTACCACCGTCTACCCCTCTCACTCTCCCACCGTGTACCCCTCTCACCTCTCCCTCTCACCACCATCTGCTCCTCTCCCTCCCCTCACCACCGTGTACCCCTCTCACCTCTCCCTCTCACCACCGTCTGCTCCTCTCATCTCTCCTCACCACCATCTTCCCCTCTCCTCTTACTCTCACCACCGTCTACCCCTCTCACCTCTCACTCTCACCCCACCATCTGCCCCCTCCTCCTCTCACCACCGTGTACCCCTCTCACCTCTCCCTCTCACACCGTCTCCCTCTCCCTCCCACCATCCACCCCACTCACCTCTCACTACCACCGTGTCCCCTCTCCTCTCATCACCGTCTACCCCTCTCACCTCTCCTCTCACCACCGTCTACCCCCTCACCTCTCCCTCTAACCACCATCCTACCCCTCTCACCTCTCACTCCCCACCGTCTCCCTCTCACCTCCTACTCTCCACCACCATCTACCCCTCTCACCTCTCCCTCTAAACCACCGTTTACCCTCTCACCTCTCACTCTCACCACGCTCCACCTCTCACCACCGTCTACCCTCTCTTCCTACCTCTCACTCACCACCATCTACCCCTCTCACTCTCACCACCGTCTACCCCCTCTCACCTCTCCCCTCTAACCACCGTCTACCCTCACTCTCACCCACCGTCTCACCCCTCTCACTCTCCACCACCATCTACCCTACTCACCTCTCACTCTCACCACCATCTACCCCTCTCACCTCTCCCTAACCACTGTCCACCCTCTCACTCACCACCGCTCACCCCACTCCACCTCTCACACTGTCTACCCCTCTCACCTCTCACTCCCTCACACCATCTACCCCTCTCACCTCTCCTCTAACCACCGTCTACCCCTCTCACTCTCACCACCGTCTACCCCACTCACCTCTCTCTCACCTCTCCCCTCACCACCGTCTACCCCTCCCTCACCTCTCACTCTCACCACCGTGTACCCCCCTCTCACCTCTCCCTCTCACCACCATCTACCCCTCTCATCTCCTCACTCACCACCATCTTCCCTCTCATCTCCTCTCTCACCACCCTCCACCCTCCTCACCTCTCACTCCACCACCGCCCACCCCCTCTCACTCACCACTGCCCACCCTCTCACCTTTCGCTCTCACCCACCGTCTACCCCTCTCACCTCACTCTCACCACCGTCTACCCTCTCATTCACCACCGTCTACCCTCTCACTCTCACCCACCATCTACCCCTCTCACCTCTCACTCTCACTTTGACATGAGACTCAGTACCTCCCCTTAGGGGTTTATCTCACTCACTCACCACTCACTCATTTCTCTCTCCTCTCCCTCTCTCACTTCCTCTCCCTCTCACTTCCTTTCCCTCTCCCTGTCTGCATCTGTTTGTCTTAATTTACAGTTGTGTAAATAGTGTGTGTGTGTGTGTGTGTGTGTGTGTGTGTGTGTGTGTGTGTGTGTGTGTGTGTGTGTGTGTGTGTGTGTGTGTGTGCCATTCCTCCTTTTCTTCTTCCTTCTCACCTCCCCTCCCTCCCCCTCCCTTCTTACCCTTTTTTCTCCACCTTCCTCCCTTCCCTTGCTGGTAGAGTCAAGGTTAGGTTAGGTTCATCTGTTTCTTCTGCTCAATTTCACCTCTCCCTCCACTCCTCTCCCCACTCCTCCAGCACCTTCCACCCACTTGACCTCTCCTCTCCCCCACTCCTCCCAGCACCTTCCACCCAGTTGACCTCTCCCTCCCCCCCCACTCCTCCAGCACCTCCACCCCACTTGACCTCTCCCTCTCCCCACTCCTTCAGCACCTTCCACCCACTTGACCTCTCCCCTCTCCCCCACTCCTCCAGCACCTTCCACCCAGTTGACCTCCCCTCCCTCTCCCCACCTCTTCCAGCACCTTCCACCCAGTTGACCTCTCCCCTCTCCCCCACTCCTCCAGCACCTTCCACCCACTTAACCCCTCTCCCCTTCCCCCCTCCCTCCCCACTTCTTCAGCACCTTCCACCCACTTGACCCTCCCTCTCCCCACTCTCCAGCACCTTCCACCCAGTTGACCTCTCCTCTCCCCCACTCCTCCAGCACCTTCCACCCACTTGACCTCTCCCTCTCCCCCACTCCTCCAGCACCTTCCACCCACTTGGCCTCTCCTCTCCCCACTCCTCCAGCACCTTCCACCCACTTGACCTCTCCCACTCCTCCAGCACCTCCACCCACTTGACCTCTCCCTCTTCCCCCTCCCTCCCCACTCCTTCAGCACCTTCCACCCACTTGACCTCCCTCTCCCCCACTCCTTCGCACCTTCCACCGCTTAACCCCTCTCTTCCCTCCCTCCTCCCCACTCCTTCAGCACCTTCCACCCACTTGATCTCTCCGTCTCCCCCACTCCTCCAGCACCTTCCACCCACTTTGACCTCCCTCCCCCACTCCTTCAGCACCTTCCACCCACTCCTACTCTCCCTCTTCCCCTCCCTCCCCCACTCCTTCAGCACCTTTCCACCCACTTGACCTCCCCTCTCCCCACCTCAGCACCTTCCACCCACTTAACCCCTCTCTCCTCCCTCACTCTCCCCACCCCCATCTCCCCGGGGACACAATCTCACGAGTGTTGGCCCAAAGTGTTCACTCAGCCACGACATATTGAGCCAGAATAACCAACTGAGCTTCCCATGGTTCGGAGGGAGGAAGGCGTCACGCTGGGGAGACAACGTCCATCGCTACCGTGAGTGGGGAGGAAACACTGGGAGGGGTAAGGTGGGGAGAAACACTGGGAGGGGGTAGAGTGAGGCAGGGTGTGGGAGGGGGAAGGTGGGGAGGAGGTGAGGGAGCGGGTAAATGGGAGGGGTAAGGTGGGGAGGAAATGCTGGGAGGGATAAGGTGGGAGGGTAAGTGGGAGGAAACACTGGGGAGGGGTAGGTGGGGAGGAAACACTGGGAGGGGGTAAGGTGAGGAAATGCTGGGAGGGGTAAGGTGGGAGGAATCGGGAGGTGGGGAAGTGGGGAGGAAACACTGGGGAGGGGTAAGGTGGGGAGGGTAGGTGGGGAGGAAACACTGGGGAGGGTAGGTGGGGAGGAAACACTGGGGAGGGGTAAGGTGGGGAGGAAACACTGGGGAGGGGGTAAGGTGGGGGAAGGGTAAGGTGGGAAGGAAGCACTGGGAGGAAACACTAGAAAGATAAGCTGGGGAGGTAACACAGATACTACTGTACATACTGAAGAGAAACCATTGACCTAACCTCCTCCACTCCATCCTCCTCCTCCATCCTCTTCCTCCTCCTCCTCCTCCTCACCACTCCATCCTCCTCCTCCTCCTCCTCCTCCTCCACCCACTCCATCCTCCTCCTCCACTCCATCCTCCTCCTCCTCCACCACCCCATCCTCCTCCTCCCCTCCACACCACCACTCCACCATCCTCCTCCTCCTCCCTCCACCACCACCTCACCCATCCTCCTCCTCCTCCTCCTCCTCCACCACCACTCCACCATCCTCCTCCTCCACTCCATCCTCCCTCCACCACTCCATCCTCCTCCTCCTCCACCTCCTCCTCACCCCTCCCGATATTAGGTCAAGGAACCAACTCGTACCTACATCTCCTCCTCTTGATAGCCACCTCACCTCCCTCCACCCCTTTCTCTTCTACCCTCATTCCCATTTCTCCTTCCCTCACCCCTCCTTCCTCCCATCTCCCATTTCTCCTCCCCTCCCTCCCTCCACCTCTCTCCCATTTCTCCTCCCCTCACCCTCACCTCTCCCCATTTCTCCCTCCCTCACCCCCCCACCCAACACACCCTCAGGCTATCAACTCCAATCTCGTCTTATTCCCAGTTTTGCGACAACTTCAAACGCTGACGACACACAAAGACAAGTACGCGATGTTGTGACTTGAATGAGGCTTCTTAAGGCGTTCAACCTCCTCCTCCAACCCCTCCTCCTCCACCTTTCCTCCTCCTTCACATTTCTCCTCCTCCTCCTCCTCCAACCGTCCTTCCTCCTCCTCCAACCCCTCCCTCCTCCTCCACCTTTCCTCCTCCTTCACATTTCTCCTCCTCCTCCTCCTCCTCCAACTTCTCCTTCTCCACCTCCCTCCAACCCTTCTCCTTCTCCACCCCTTCACCCCTTCCACCCTTTCCTCCTCCTCCACCCTCCTCTTCCACCCTTCCTCCTCCTCCTCCACCCCTCATCCCCTTCACCTCCTCCTCCACCCCTCCTCTTTCTACCCTTCTTCCACCCATCCTCTTCCTCCTTCACCCTCCTCCCTCCTCCTCCTCACCCTCCGCCTCCTTCTTCACCCTCCTCCTCTTCCACCTCCCTTCCTCCTCTTTCCATCCCTCCTTCTTCGCCTCCTCCCTCCCTACACCCTCTCCTCCTCCTCCACCCTTCCACCCCTCCTCCTCCTCCTCATCCACCTCCTCCCTCCCTTCACCCCTCTTCCTTCACCCTTCCTCCTCCACCCCTCCTCCTCCTCCTCTTCCTCCTCCACCCTCCTCCCTCCATCTCCTCTTCCTCCACTCCTCCTCCTCCACCCTCCTCCTCCTCCCTCCACTCCTTCCTCCCTCCACCCCTTCCTCCTCCTCCACCCCTCCTTCTTCCTCCTCCACCCCTTCCTCCTCCACCCCTCCTCCTCCTCCCTTCCTCCACCCCTCCTCCTCCACCCTCCTCCTTCTACTCCTCCTTCCCACCCTCAATTTCCCTCCTCTACCTCCTCCTCCACCTCTTTCCTTC
This sequence comes from Homarus americanus, assembly GCF_018991925.1. NCBI lineage: Eukaryota > Metazoa > Arthropoda > Malacostraca > Decapoda > Nephropidae > Homarus > Homarus americanus. Next base: position 4,074,061 of record NW_024735503.1, on the reverse strand, counting down.
CCTCTCACTCCTCCCTCCACTCCTCCACCACTTCACCACCCCTCCATCCCTCCACCACCCCTCCTCCTCCTCCACTCCTCCTCCTCCACCCTTCCTCCCTCCACCCCTCCTTCCCCACCCCCTCCACCACCCCTCCACTCCCTCCCCACCACCTCCACCCCTCCACCTCCCACCACCCTCCTCTTCCTCCACCCCTCCTCCCTCCTCCACCCCTCCTCCTCCCTCCACCTCCTCTCCACTCCTAGCTCACAGCCCCTCGTAATACATTCACTAATCTAAGTCTACCAAATTTATCCGTCTTAAGAATACTGGTCTTAAAACTATTGATTATGATTTTATTAATTAGCTCTCCAAGAGGTGCCTAATCACCTGGGTGGGTGGTTGGCGTGGGTGGTTGTGGTAGTGGTTGGCGGCAGGTGGTTGTGGTGTGGGTGGTTAAGGTGGGATTTGTGATGGGTGGTTAAGGGTGGATAGTTGTGGTGGGTGGTTAAGGTGATGGTTGTGGTGTTGCAGGAAGGTTGTGGTGGGTGGTTAATGGGTGGATAGTTGTGGTGGGTGGTTAAGAGTGGATAGTTGTGGTGGGTGGTTAATGGGTGGATAGTTGTGGTGGGTGGTACGCATGTTGTGGTGGGTGGTTGCATGGATGGTTGTGGTGGGTGGCTAATGCGGATGGTTGCGGTGGTGGTTAATGGGTGATAGTTGTGGGTGGTTAATGGGTGGATGGTTGTGGTGTGTTAATGGGTGAATAGTTGTGCGTGGTTAATGGGTGATAGTTGTGGTGGGTGGTTAATGGTGGATGGTTGTGGTGGTGGTTAAGGTGGGTGGTTAATGAGTGATGGTTGGTGGGTGGTTAAGGGTAGATGGTTGTGCGGCGGTTAATGGGTGATAGTTGTGGGGTGGTTACTGGGTGGATGGTTGTGGTGGTGTTGGAGGGTGATGGTTTTGTGGTGGTTAATGGGTGGATAGTTGTGGTGTTGCGTGATGGCTGTGGTGGTTTGCGTGGCTGTGGTGGGTGGTTAATGTGGATAGTTGTGGTGGTGGTTAAGGGGTGGATGGTTGTGGTGGGTGGTTAAGGGGGGATGAGGTGGTGGCTACTGCGGATGGCTGTGGGGTGGTTAGGTGGATGGCTGTGGTGAGTGGCTGAGATGTATGGTTGTGGTGGTGGTTAGGGGATGGGATGATTGTGAGTGGTTAGGGTGGATGGTTGCTGGTGGTTCAGGGAATATCAGGCAACACCACACAACACCACACAGCACCACACAGCACCACACCACACAGCACCACACCACACAGCACCACACCACACAGCACCACAACACCACACACGCCACCACCATACACCACACAGCACCACAGCACCACACCACACAGCACCACGCAACACCACTAGACAACACCACCACACAACACCACACACAACACCACCATACACCCCTGTGGTACTCACCTGGCTACCCCATACACGCTCACCTCTTCATTAATTACAGGTAGAGGTTAGACAGTCACCTGAGACTGGGAATGTGATCCCTCTCCTTCTTCCTTCTCCTCCGCCTTCTTCCTTCTTCTTTCTCCTCCTCTTCCTTATTTTCCTCCCTCTTCCTCTTTCTTCTCCTTCTCCTTTCCTTCTCCTCCTCCTCCTCTCTCCTCCTCCTCCCTCTCCCTTCTTCTCCTCTTTCCCTTCTTCTCCTCTCCTCTCTCCTTCTCCTCTTCCACTTCCTCTTCTCCTCTCTCTTCATGCTTCTCCTCCTCTTTCCTCCCTCTTCATTCTTCTCCTTCCTTCTTCTCCTCCTCTTTCTTCTCCTCCTCCTCTTCCTTCTCTCTCTTTCTCCTTCTTCTTCTTCCTTCTTCTCCTCTTCCTTCTTCTTGTTTTCCTCCTCTTCCTCCTTCCTTCTTCTTCTTCTCTTGTTTTCCTCCTCTCTCCTTCTCCTCCCTCTTCTCCTCTTTCCTTCTTCTTTCTTTCCTTCTCCCTTCCTTTCTTCCTCTTCCTTCTCCCTCTTCTTCCTTCTCCTCTTCTCCCTTCTTCTCCTCTCTCCTTCTCTTCTCCTCTTCCTTCTTTCTCCTCCTCTTCCTTTCTCTCTTTTCTCCTTTTTCTTCCTTCTTCTTCCTCCTTTTCCTTCTCCTCCTCTTCCTTCTACCTCCTCTTCCTTCTTCTCCTCCTCCTCTTCCTTCTCCTCCCTCTTCCTTCTCTTCTCCTCCTTCTTTCTTTCTCTTCCTTCTCCTCCCTTCCTTATTCTCCTTCTTCCCTTCTTCCTTCTCTCCTCCCTTCCCTTATTCTCCTTCTCTTCCTTCTTCCCTTCCGTCTTCTCCTCCCTTCCTTCTTCTCCTCCTCTTCCTATTTCTCCTCTTGTTCTTTCTCCTCCTTTTCCTCCTTCCCTCCCCACCTGTTCCACCTCCTCCTCCTCTTCCTCCTTCCTCCACTCACCTCCTCCCCACCTGTTCCACTTCCTCCCTCCTCTTCCTCCTCCTTTTTCTCCTCTTCCTCCTTTCTCTTCCTCCTCCTTTTCCTCCTCCTCCTTCTTTCTCCTCCTCTTCCTTCTTCTCCACCTCCTCTTCCCCTTCTTCTCCTCCTCCTTCTTTCCTTCTCCTCCTTTTCCTCTTTCTTTTCTCCTCCCTTCTTATTCTCCTTCTCTTCCTTCTCCCCTTCCGTCTTCTCCCTTCCTTTTCTCCCTCTTCCTATTTCTCCTCTTGTTCTTCCTCCTCTTTTCCTCCTCCCCACCTGTTCCCACCTCCTCCCTCCTCTTCCTCCTCCCTCCACTCACCTCCTCCCCCCACCTGTTCCTCCTCCTCCACCTCCTCCCCCACCTGTTCCTTCCTCCTCCTCCCCACCTCTTCCACATCCTCCCCCAACCATTCCTCCTCCTCTTCCCCACCTCCTTCTCCTCCTCTTTCCCCACCTCCTCTTTCCTCCCTCCTCCTCCAATCTCCCTCTTTCCTCCCTTCAGCACCTCCCTCCCCATCCCTCTCATCATCACTTCCATATCATCTTTTCCTCACTGTCTCCACTTTCGTCAAGCTTGTCTTAATTCCTCCTTCTCTCATCCATCCCCTGTTTATTTTTTCTTTCCCTTACCACTTCCTTCTTTATCCCTCTCTCTCTCTCTCAGTCCCTTTCTCTCATCCACTGATTCCTGTCCCTCCAACCTGCAATGTCTCCTTCCTAAGTTCCCTCTCCCTCCCTCCCTCCCTCCCTCCTCCTCTCCCTCCCTCCCTCCTCCCTCCCCCCTGTTCATTTCTTCTCCCCAAACACCCCCCCTCCTCACCCCTTCCTCCTCCCCACCCATTCTCCTCCTCCCCCTTCCTCCTCCCCAACCCATTCCTCCTCCCCAACCCATTTCCTCCTCCCCACTTTCTCCTCCTCCCCACCCCTTCCTCCTCCACACACACATCTTTCCACCTGCTCCCCAACCTCTTCTTCTCCTGTCCCACCACCTTCCTACCTTCCCCACCACACCTCCCCCAACCCTACCTCCACTTCCCTTCACGCCCACCTCCTCCTCCTACACCCCTACATCTTTTCTCCACCTCCCCACGCCCACCTCCCCCACCTCCCCACTCCCAGGGTAAACAGCGCTGCTGCCGTCACTGCTTAACGAGTTTCGCAGCTTTTTTTCTTCCCGGCGGGTCGAGGCAGCATCTCTCAGAGAGCTCCGCCGGCCATTTATATTCATATTACTGTGAAATTCATTACCGCCATCCGGGATTTGGTCTTATCTTCCTCTTTCCTTCAATGTCACAGTCTTCCTCACTCACTCTTTCTCTTTTCAATCTTACTTCTATTTCTCTTTCTCTGTCTCTGCTTTCTCTGTCTCTCTTCTATCTCTCTCTGTCCATCATTTTCTGTTGGCTTTCTGTGTGTGTGTGTGTGTGTGTGTGTGTGTGTGTGTGTGAGCCATCTCCGGGAGTAGGAGATCCAGGATATGTGCCTCTCCTCTTTACCGCCTCCTCCTCCTGTTTCTCCTTCTTCTTTCGTCTAGCGCCTCCTCCTCCTCTCTACTATTCCCTCCTACTCTTGCTTCTCTTTTCCCCTTCCTCCTCTATTCCACCTCTTTTTCTTCCCATTCCTCCTCCTCCACTATTTCGTCTCCTCTTATATTTTTCTCCTTTCTTCCTACTCTTCCTCCTACCTACCATTCCTCCTCTTCCTCCTCCTTCGCCTCCGCCAAACACCATTTACATGTAATTACTTATTGGGAGTTAAAGCGAAGTCGATTCCTACATAATCTTCCTACGAGGCGAGTGAGAGGCGTATTTGTATTCTGTAGACGATACAGCACTGTAACTTACACGGCACAACGCTGTACTGTGAGGTAGGGGAGTGTGGGAGGGAGGAGGTGTGGTGTGAGGGAGGAGGGTGTGTGAGGGAGGGAGGGTGTGAGGGAGGAGGGTGTGTGGTGTGAGGGGAGGAGGGGTGAGGTGAGGGAGGAGGGTGGTGAGGGAGGAGGAGGTGAGGAGGAGGGTGTGTGTGAGGGAGGAGGGTGAGGTGTGGCGGGAGGAGGGTGTGGTGTGAGGGAGGAGGGGTGAGGTGAGGGAGGAGGTGGTGAGGGAGGAGGGTGGTGTGGAGGAGGAGGGTGGGGTGAGGGAGGGAGGAGGGTGGGGTGAGGAGGAGGGTGAGGTGTGAGGGGAGGAGGGTGAGGTGTGAGGGGAGGGAGGAGGGGTGTGAGGGAGGAGGGTGTGTGGAGGGAGGAGGGTGAGGTGTGGGGGAGGAGGGTGTGTGTGAGGGAGGAGGGTGGGGTGTGGGGAGGAGGAGGGTGAGGTGTGAGGGAGGAGGTGGTGTGAGGGAGGAGGGTGAGGTGTGAGGGGAGGGAGGAGGGTGGGTGTGAGGGAGGAGGGTGTGGTGTGAGGGAGGAGAGTGTGGTGTGAGGGAGGAGGGTGTGGTGTGAGGGAGGAGGGTGTGGTGTGAGGGAGGAGGTGTGGTATGAGGAGGAGGGTGGGGTGTGAGGGAGGAGGGTGGGAGGAGGAGGGTGAGGTGTGTGAGGGAGTGAGGGAGGAGGAGGGTGTGGTGTGAGGGAGGAGGGTGAGGTGTGAGGGAGGAGGTGTGGTGTGAGGGGAGGAGGGGTGTGAGGGAGTGAGGCCAGGGGAGGAGGAGGGTGGGGTGGAGGGGAGTGGGTGGGGTGTGAGGGGAGGAGGTGGGGAGGGAGGAGGTGTGGTGTGAGGGAGTGAGGGGTGGAGGGGGGGAGGCGTGAGGAGGAGGGTGGGTGGGGGGAGGAGGTGTGAGGGGAGGAGGGTGAGGGAGGAGGGGTGCGGAGGGAGGAGGGTGGTGGAGGGAGGAGGGTGTGGTGTGAGGGAGGAAGGTGAGGTGAGGGAGGAGGCGGGGGGTGTGAGGGAGGGAGGGTGAGGGTAAGTGAGGAGGGATGTGGTGTGAGGGAGGAGGATGGGTGTGAGGAGGAGGGTGGGGTGGAGGAGGAGGTGTGGGTGAGGGAGGAGGTGAGGTGGAGGGAGGAGGGTGAGGTGAGGGAGGAGGTGAGGTGTGTGATGGAGGAGGGTGTGGTGTGAGGGAGGAGGGGAGGTGTGAGAGAGGAGGTGAGGTGTGAGGGAGGAGGGTGTGGTGGGAGGAGTGAGGCAGGAGGGAGGAGGGTGAGGTGTGAGGGAGGAGAGGGTGAGGTGTGAGGGAGGAGGTGAGGTGTGAAGGGGAGGGTGGTGTGAGGGAGGAGGGGAGGAGGAGGAGGAGGGTGTGGGGAGGGGAGGAGGGTGGGGTGTGAGGGAGGGAGGAGGGTGGGGTGTGAGGGAGGAGGTGGTGTGAGGGAGGGAGGGTGGAGGTGAGGAGGGAGGAGGTGGGTGTGAGGGAGGAGGGGTGTGGTGTGAGGGAGGAGGGTGTGAGGGAGGAGGGTGGGGGTGTGAGGGAGGAGAGGGTGTGAGGGAGGAGAGTGTGAGGGAGGAGGGTGTGTGAGGGAGGAGGGTGTGAGGGAGGAGGTGGGTGTGAGGAGGAGGGTGGGGTGGAGGAGGAGGGTGTGGTGTGAGGGAGGAGAGTGTGGTGTGAGGGAGGAGGTGTGGTGTGAGGGAGGAGGTGTGTGGGAGGGAGGGAGGAGGGTGGGGTGTGAGGGAGGAGGGGTGTGTGAGGGTGGAGGGTGGTGTGGGAGGGAGGAGGAGGTGAGGTGAGGGAGGGGAGAGGGTGGGGTGTGAGGGAGGAGGGTGTGTGAGGGAGGAGGGTGGGGAGGAGGAGGGGTGTGAGGGAGGAGGTGTGTGTGAGGAGGAGGGGTGTGAGGAGGGAGGGTGGGGGGGAGGGAGGAGGGTGGTGTGAGGGAGGAGAGTGTGTGTGAGGGAGGAGGGGTGGTGGGGGTGGGGGAGGAGGGTGGTGTGAGGGGAGGAGAGTGGGTAGTGAGGGAGGAGGGTGGGGTGGAGGGAGTGAGGTGTGTGAGGGAGGAGGGTGTGGTGAGGGAGGGAGGTGAGTGTGAGGGAGGAGGGTGTGGTGAGGGAGGAGGGGTGGGAGTGAGGGAGGGAGGGTGTGGTGTGTGAGGAGAGGTGTGAGGAGGAGGCGTGGTGTGAGGGAGGAGGGTGTGAGGGAGGAGGTTGTGGTGTGAGGAGGAGGTGTGTGAGGGAGGAGGTGGGGTGTGGAGGGAGGAGGGTGAGGTGTGAGGGAGAGGAGGGATGTGGTGTGAGGGAGGAGGTGTGGTGTGAGGGAGGAGGGGGTGTGAGGGAGGAGGGGTGTGAGGGAGGGAGGTGGTGTGAGGGAGGAGGGTGGAGGGAGGGAGGAGGTGAGGGAGGAGGGGTGTGGTGTGTGAGGGAGTGAGGGTGTGAGGGAGGAGGGTGGGTGTGAGGAGGAAGGGTGGAGGTGAGAGAGGAGGGTGGGGTGTGAGGGAGGAGGGGTGAGGTGTGAGGGAGGAGGATGGGTGTGAGGGAGGAGGATGTGGTGTGAGGGAGGAGGGTGGGTGTGAGGCAGGAGGGTGTGGTGTGAGGGAGGAGGGTGAGGTGTGAGGGAGGAGGGTGAGGTGTGTGAGGGAGGAGGGTGAGGTGATGGGAGGGAGGGTGTGGGGTGTGAGGGAGGAGGTGAGGTGTGAGAGAGAGGTGAGGTGTGAGGGAGAGGGTGGTGGAGGGAGGAGGTGGGGTGTGAGGGAGGAGGGTGAGGTGTGAGGGAGGAGGGTGAGGTGTGAGGGAGGAGGTGAGGTGTAAGGGAGGAGGGTGTGGTGTGGAGGGGAGGGTGAGGTGTGAGGGAGGAGGGTGTGGTGAGGGAGGAGGGTGGGTGTGGAGGAGGGTGCGGTGTGTGGGAGGAGGGGTGGGTGTGAGGAGGAGGTGGTGTGAGGAGGAGTGGGTGGGGTGTGAGGGAGAGTGAGGACCAACTGCTAGGGTCGTAGGGTTGTGGAGGTAACCAACTCTAGGTGTCTCCTCATTACGTTAATTACTATTCCCGGCCACCTGGTCCCCTTAAAGGTCACACGGAATAACAAAACCAAACTTGTCTGTTACCACCTGAGCGACGCTGATGCCCACACCTGAAGATTAGCCCTTCATATTGTCTCACCTTAAGACGAACCATTCCAACGCTAACCTAACCTAACCTAACCTAACCTAACCTACTGTAACCAAACTACTGTAACCCAACGCTAATCCATCCCAACGCTAACCCAACCTAACCTAACCTACTGTAACCAAACCTACTGTAACCCAACGCTAATCCATCGTAACGCTCACCCAACCTACTGTAACCCAACGCAATCCATCGTAACGCTAACCCAACCCAACCTACTGTAACCTAACGCCAATCCATCGTAACGCTAACCTAACCTACCGTAACCAAACCTACTGTAACCCAACGCTAATCCATCCTAACCTAACCTACTGTAACCCAACGCTAACCATCCCAAACCTAACCTAACCTAACCTACTGTAACCCAACGCTAATCCATCCCAACCTAACCCAACCACTGTAACCCAACCTACTGAAACCCAACGCTAATCCATCCTAACCCAACCTACTGTAACCCAACTTAACCCAACCTAACGCTAATCCATCCTAACCTAACCTACTGTAACCCAACGCTAATCCATCCTAACCCTAACCTACTGTAACCCAACGCTAATCCATCCTAACCCAACCTAACCTAACCTACCAAACCAACGCTAATCCATCCCAACCCAACCTAACCTACTGTAACCCAACCTACTGAAACCCAACGCTAATCCATCCTAACCTAACCTAACCCAACCTCCACGCCTCATGATGAAGGTCGCCTCCCACCTCCCTTGAGTCTCATTCAGCCCTCCCTTCAACTTCTTCTCCCTCTTCCCTTTTAACCTCCTCCTCCTCCTATTCCTCCCTCTCTCTCTCTCCTCCTCCCTCATCATCATTCACCTCATTCTTCCCTCCCTTCTCTTCCTTATCATCATCCACTCCTACTCTCTCCTTCTCCTCCTTCATCATCATCCACCTCATCTTCCTCCTCTCTCATCATCATCCACCTCCATTCTTTCCTCCTTCTCCCTCATCATCATCCACCCCATTCATCCTCTTCCTCCTCCTTCTCCTCATCATCATCCACCCTCATTCTCCTCCTCCTCCTCCTCCTCCCCTCATCATCATCCACCTCATTCATCTTCCTCCTCCTTCTCCTCATCATCATCCACCTCATTCATCTTCCTCCTCCTTCTCCCTCATCATCATCCACCTCATTCTTTCCTCCTCCTCCTCCTCCCTTCTCCTCCCTCATCATCATCCACCTCATTCATCTTCCTCCTCCTTTCCCCATCATCATCCACCCATTCATCTCTCCTCCCTCCTTCTCCCTCATCATCATCCACCTCCATTCTTCCTCCTCCTCCTCCTTCTCCTCCTCATCATCATCCACCTCATTCATCTTCCTCCTCCTTCTCCCTCATCATCATCCACCTCATTCTTCCTCCTCCTCCTCCTTCTCCTCCTCATCATCATCCACCTCATTCAGCTTCCTCCTCCTTCTCCCCTCATCATCATCCACCCATTCTTCTTCCTCCTCCTTCTCCCTCATCATCATCCACCTCATTCTTTCCTCCTCCTCCTCCTTCTCCCTCATCATCATCCACCTCACTTTTCCTCCTCCTCCTTCTCCTCTCCCTCATCATCATCCACCTCATTTTTATTTATCGCCTTTACCTCCTCTTCTCCCATTGCTTCATCGTCTTTTTAGCCCTCACGTGTTCGTTTCTTATCCTTATTATCGTTCCCACCGACTCATCCACGTATCATACATGACTCATACACGTATCATACACGACTCATACACGCATCATACACGACTGACCTCTTTATCGATTCTTCGTATTGTCATTTATGTTTTATTCATTCTTCTTAGTTTTATCTTTGTGTTTGTTTCATTTAGCTCAATTCCAGCTTAATATGCTCTTTCCTTTCCTTTCTTTCCCGTCCTTCCTTTCCTTTTTCATTCTTCCCTTCTTCCAGTTCCTTCCTTTCCTTCTCCCATTCTCTTTCTTTCTTTCTCTTCTTTATTTATTTCATCCTTTCTTTTCTTTTCTTTTATTTCTTTATTTATTTCTCTTTCTTTATTTTAGTTCTTTCTTCTTTTATTCTTTCTTTCTTCTTTTATTTCTTTCTTTTATTTATTTCTCTCTTCTTCTTCTTTCTTTCTTTCCTGCCTCTTTTTCTTCTTCTTCGTTCCTTTCATTTAGTTCCTTTCTCTTTCTTTCTTTCTTTCTTTATTTCCTTTATTTTATTTCTCTTCTTTTTATTTAGCTTTTTCTTTCTTCTTTACTTTTCTTTTATTTTATTTCTCTTTCTTTCTTTCTATCTTTCTTCTTTCTTTATTTCTGCCTATTTCATTTCTTTCTCTCTTCTTTCTTTCTTTCTTTGTCTTTCTTTCTTTCTTTTCTGCTCTTTCTTTATTTAGTTTTCTTTCTTTCTTTCTTTCTTTATTTCTTTATTTTGATTTCTCTTTCTTCATTTTAGTTCTTTCTTTCTTTCTTTATTTCTTCTTTATGTACTTTCTTTCTTTCTCTTTCTCATCTTCTTTCTTTCTCTCTCATTTCTTTCTCATTTTCTTTCTCTATCTTCTCTTTCTTTCATTTCTCTTTTTACTTACTTCCTTCTCTCTCTCTCCTTTCATTCCTTCTTTATTTCCTTCCCTCCTTCTCTCTTTCGCCACTCCTTCCTTACTTCCACTTTCTTTCCTCCTCCTCATTTTATTCAGTTCCTTCCCACTTTATCTACCTTCCCATTTCCAGTTCCTTTCTTTCAGTTCCTTTCTCTTTACTTCTTTTCTTTTTATTTATTTCTTTCTTTCTTTTCTTTCTTTCTTTCTGTCTTTTTTTCTTTCTTCTTCTCTGCTCTTTCTATTTAGTTCCTTCCTTTCTTTCTTTCATTTTATTTTACTTACTTCTCTCATTTTTCAGTTTCTTTCTTTCTCATTTTCCTTCATTTTATTTTCACTTCTTTCTTTCTCTCATCCTTTCTTTCTTTCTGTCTTTATTTTTTCTCTTCTTTCTTTCCTTCTTTCTTTCGTCTTTCCATTTCACTTCTTTCCTCCTCTTACTTTCATTTCCTTCTCTTTTTAGCCCTTCTTTCTTTATTTCTTCTTTATTTATTTCTTCTTTCTTTCTTCTTTCTTTCTCTTTTTTATTTGTCTTTTATTTATTTCTCTTTCTTTCTCATCTCTTTCTTTATTTCCTTTCTTTATTTATTTCTCTTTCTTTCTTTCTTTCTTTCTTTCTTCTTTCATTTCTGTCTTCATTTTATTTCTCTCTTCTTCTTTCTTTCTTTCTTCTTCGTTATTTCGTCTTTATTTATTTCTTCTTCTCTTTCATCTTCTTCTCTTTGCTCTTTCATTTATTCTCTTTACCTAGTTCCTTCTAGTTCCCTTCTCTTTCATTTCTCTTTTATTTACTTCTTCTTCTTCTTTCTATCTTTCTTTCTTTCTTTATTTCTTTATTTATTTCTTATTTAGTTCTTCTTCTTTAGTTCTTTCTTTCTTTCATCTTCTTTCTTTTATTTCTGTCTTTATTTATTTCTCTCTTTCTTTCTCTATCTTTCTTTCTTTATTTCTTTCTTCTTTATTTCTTTCTCTTTCTGCCTATCTTTCTTTCTTTATTTCCTTTCTTTATTTATTTCTTTTTTCTTTCTTTCTTTTCTATCTTTCTTTCTGTTCTTCTGTATTTTTGAAACACTCAATAGGTAGTAGGTAACAGGAGGTACTACCGCCTGGGAAGACATTGGAAGCATAATGTGTTGTCTCATGGTCGACCCTGCTGCTATATGGCATCACGAAAATTGTGACTAAATCCCTGATGCTGATCTGTCTTTCTGCTCATTTACACACAATTGCAGGGTCTCAATTGTTTCTTCTTATCATTGACAACAACATATATATATATATATATCGTTTCTCACTATTGATTTTTATTTTATTTTTTGTATTACTTATGGTTCTTTTATTACATATATTGTTGTTAGTTATTATTATCAGATTATTTTATTATTTATTTTTAATTTTTGTATTTTGATTAATTTTTTATTTAATATGAATTATTATTATTATTATTATTATAATATTTTCGCCCAGGCCCACGCTGTCTTGGAGAGGTAGAGGAGGAGAAGGAGGGAGTAGGGATGGGAGTGAGGAAGAATAGAGTGAGGAGAGTGAGAGTGAGAGTGTAAGTGGTGAGGAAGAATGAGGTTGACGTGAGGGGTGGGATGAGGTGAGGAGAGGAGGCGAGGAAGAAGAAAGAAGAGATGAGAGTGAGAGGGGTGAGAGTGAAGAATGAGGATGAAGGAAGAATGTCAGTGAAGGAGTGAGAGGTAGGAATGAGAGTGAAGTGAGAGTGAGGGGAGTGTGCTGGCTGTAATTTAGTGGCCAGGACGCGGGTCTGTTTGTTTCGCAGCTAAATTAACTTGATAAACTCACGAGTTCAAGAATAAAACACAACTGCTCCTCAAATTGGGTCGTGTGCTCTGCCTCTGTTCCTTCATTGTTTTTTTGTTCTTAAGGGTTATTGTCTTCTGTACCTTTTTTTCACTGTACGTGTTCTTCATTGTATTTGTTTTCATTGTTCTTGTTCATCATTGTTTCTGGGTCATGTGGCATCTCCGTTCTTGTTCTTGCTGTTCTTGTTCTTCATTGTTCATGGGTCGTGTGGGTATCGGTTCTTGTTCAATGTTCTTGCTTTTCATTTCTTACCGGTCTTGTTCCTCATTGGGTCCTTCTACTCGTGTTCTTAAATGGTTCATGTTCTATTGTTTTGTTCTTACTGATGAACATGAATAAAGAAAAATAAACTCAACAATAATAACCAAATATCGTATATGATTGATTCAAAATACAAATTACAATACAAGTTACAATAATTACATAAAATAATAAAAACTGAATCAAAATACAAAAATTAAATAAAATTAACTGAAACATAAATAAAATGGTTTAATAATATAACATTGATTATAGCCAATTATAGTTATAGTAAAATAAATAGATCTATTATACTGACGAAAGAAGTAGTTTATATAACCCGGATATAATTATAAAATAGATAATATTCTCTTACCGTGGAGGAGAAGTTGTCTCTGTCTCCTCATTAAGACCAAGAGTCTAGAGTCTCCTTTTATGTCTATTCAGCAGGATGAGATATAAAATTTACATATAATTCAGAAGGAAAAGAGATATAAAATTTACATATAATGCTCAGTTCTTATGCTCCAATTCTCACGTGGGTCCACCGCTCCTCTCTCTCTCTCTCTCTCTCTCTCTCTCTCTCTCTCTCTCTCTCTCTCTCTCTCTCGTCTTTATAGCTCACGAATGTCTATATAAATAAGGTACTTAAATTATCCCCCTCTCTCTCTCTCTCTCTCTCTCTCTCTCTCTCTCTCTCTCTCTCTCTCTCTCTCTTCTCTCTCTCTCTCTCTCTCTCTCCTTCATATATCTGCGTCACTCTAAAGCCTGCTGACGTCCTGTACTTGGTGACGTCCTATCCCTTGTGACGTCCTATACCCTGGTGACGTCCTATACCCCGGTGACGTCCTATAACCCCTGGTGACGTCCTATACCCTGGTGACGTCCTATACCCTTGTGACGTCCTATACCCCGTGACGTCCTACCCTTGTGACGTCCTATATCCCTTGTGACGTCCTATACCCCTGGTGACGTCGTATACCCCTGGTGACGTCCTATACCCTGGTGACGTCCTATACCCCTGGTGACGTCCTATATCCCTTGTGACGTCCTATACCCCTGGTGACGTCCTATACCCCTGGTGACGCCCTATATCCTTGTGACGTCCTATACCCCTGGTGACGTCTTATACCCTGGTGACGTCCTATACCCCTGGTGACGTCCTATATCCCTGGTGACGCCCTATCCCGTGATGTCCTATACCCCTGGTGACGTCGTATACCCCTGGTGACGTCCTATACCCTGGTGACGTCCTATACCCTTGTGACGTCCTATACCCCTTTGACGTCCTATACCCTGGTGACGTCCTATAGCCCGTGACGTCCTATACCCCTGGTGACGTCCTATACCCTGGTGACGTCCTATACCCCTGGTGACGTCCTATACACCCCTTGTGACGTCCTATACCCCTGGTGAAGTCCATACCTCTGGTGACGTCCTATACCCTGGTGACGTCGTATACCCTGATGACGTCCTATACCCCTGGTGACGTCCATACCCTTGGTGACGTCCTATACCCCTGTGACGTTCTATACCCTGGTGACGTCTCTATCCTGGTGACGCTCTACCCCTGGTGACGTCCTATACCCCTTTGACGTCCTATACCCTGGTGATCCTATACCCCTGGTGACGTCGTATACCCCTGATGACGTCCTATACCCTGGTGACGTCCTATACCCCTGGTGACGTTCTATACCCCTGGTGACGTCCTATACCCCTGGTGACGTCCTATACCCCTTGTGACGTCCTATACCCCTGGTGACGTCCCATACCCTGGTGACGTCCTATACCCTGGTGACGTCGTATACCCTGATGACGTCCTATACCCCTGGTGACGTCCTATACCCTGGTGACGTCCTATACCCTGGTGACGTCCTATACCCCTGGTGACGTTCTATACCCCTGGTGACGTCCTATCCTGGTGACGTTCTACCCCAGTGACGTCCTATCCTGGTTACGTGGGTGTGTGCTGGTGCCGTCCTGTGAGTCACACCACAGGAGCTATAGGATAATTAAGATGTTCCTGTTATTTTCTTTACATTAACTGAAAGATTTGTGGGAGGAAGGGGGTGTGAGAGGAGGAGGAGGAGGAAGATGGAAAGAGGAGGAGGATGGAGAGGGGTGGAGGAGGAGGAGGAGGAGGATGGGAGAGGGGTGAGGAGGAGGAGGAAGATGGAGAGGAGGAGGAGGATGGAGAGGGGTGGAGGAGGAGGAGAAGATGGAGAGGAGGAGGAGGATGGAGAGGTGGGAGGGAGGAAAGAGGGGGGAGGAGGAGGAGGAGGAGGAGGAGGAGGTGTGGAAGGAAAGGAGGAGGGGGGAGGGAGGTGGAGGAGGAGGAGGAGGAAGATGGAAAGGAGGAAGAGGTGGAGGAGGAGGAGGGTGGGAGAGGGGGTGGAGGAGGAGGAGGAAGAGAGGTCCCAGCGTCAAAAGTGTTATTTTTTGTGAGGTCTTATAGTGAGGTTTTATAGTGAGAGGCATACAAGGCCGCCTCTTATACTCTTTCCTAGAGACGCAGGAGGAGGCCATACTGTGGGGAGGAGAGCTGGGGCCTGGACACACTAGGGGCCTGACGCACACTAGAGGCCTCACACACAACTAGCCTGATGGCTAGGGGCCTCACGCACACACTAGGGGAATGACGCACACACCAGAGGCCTCACACACACTAGCCTGACGTACTAGGGGCCTCACACACACACCCAAGGGACTGATATACACACACTAGGGGCCTGTCACACTAGGGGCCTGACACACACTCAGCTCCGACACACACACACACACACACACCAAGGGACTGACACAACACACTAGGGGCCTGATACACACACTAGGGGCCTGTCACACACACTAGGGGCCTGACACACCTAGGCCTGACACACTAGGGGACTGATATACACACACCCAGGGGCCTGTCACACCTAGCCTCTACACACACACACACACACACCAGGGGACTGACACACTAGGGGACTGATATACACACACGGGCCCTACACACTAGGGGCCTGACACACACACACACACACACACACACACACACACACACTAGGGGCCTGACACACCAGGGGACTGATATACACACACTAGGGGCCTGACACACCACACACACACAACACACACACTAGGGGACTGACACAACACACCAGGGGCCTGATACACACACTAGGGGCCTGTCACACACACTAGGGGCCTGACACACTAGAGGACCGATATACACACACTAGGGGCCTATCACACACACCGGGGCCTGACGCACACACACACACACTAGGGGACCACACACACACTAGGGGCCTGACACACACTAGGTACTGACACACACACTAGGGGTCCGACACACACACTAGGGGTCTGCACACACTAGGGCACTGGACACACACTGAGGGCCTGACACACACACACACACACACACACTAGGAACCTGACACACACACTCCGACACACCCAGGGGCCTGACACACCAGGGTACTGACAACACACTAGGGGCCTGACACACACACACACACACACCAGGAACCCTGACACACACACCAGGGGCCTGACACACACACTAGGGGCCTGACACACCAGGGGGCACTGACACACACACCAGGGGCCTGACACACTAGGGTACTGACACACTAGGGTACTGACACACACTAGGGTGCTGACACACACTAGGGACTGACACACACACCAGGGGTCTGACACACACACACACACACACACTAGGGGCCTGACACACACACTAGGGGCCCCACACACACACCAGGGGACTGACACACTAGGTACTGACACACACACCTGGGGACTGACACACTAGGGTACTGACACACACACTAGGGGCCTGACACACTAGGGCACTGACACACTAGGGACTGACACACACACTAGGGGTCTGACACACACACACACACACACACCAGGAACCTGACACAACACCACCAGGGCCTCACACACACAACTAGGGGTCTGACACACACACTAGGGGTCTGCACACCAGGGGCCTGACACACACACACACACACACACACCAGGAACCTGCACACACACACTAGGGTCTGACACACACACTGGGGGCCTGGCACACAGTAGGGGCCTGACACACACACTAGGGGCCTTGCACACAGTGAGGGCCTGACACACACACACTAGGGGCCTGGCACACAGTAGGGCCTGACACACACACACACACACACACACACTAGGGGACTAACACACACACCAAGAACCTGATACACAACACCTGTGGCCTGACACACACTGGGGTCTGACACACACACTAGGGATTGACACACATACTAGGGGTCTGAGACACACACACACACACGCACACACTAGGGACTAACACTAGGCCTGCACACACACACACACACAAATTAGGGACTGGCACTAGGCACTGGACACACACACACACA
>NW_024735503.1:4045083-4057478 GCF_018991925.1 Homarus americanus | reverse complement strand
CACGGATTTATTGTTTTGTTCAAGACATCTTCAGAGGCAGTTTCTAGATGTCTTAATAAAGAGAAAGCCAAGGTGTCTGTTGTTTCCATTTTCCCATGTGATTTTATCAAGATATATCTTATCCACGTTTTCATGTGGATTTATATATATATATATATATATATATATATATATATATATATATATATATATATATATATATATATATATATATATATATATATATATATATATATATATATATATATATATATATATATATATATATATTTGATATAATTAAAAAAACTCAGGTTCGCCAATATTCATTATGAGGTATTTGTCACCTCTGCAACAAACGTCCAAATGTAGTGAAGGTTTAGTGTGTGTTTGTCTGTCATCAGAGTCTGGTGTACCTGTGTCCGTCGATCGTGGGGCTCAGGATAAAAGTGGCGGCATTATTTACCTGTGGAGTTACACGTACACACAGATTATCACGTACATAGAGACTATCATGTATACATATAGGGTTTTACTATACGTACACACAGATTATCTAGTAGACAGACACTATCATGTATACATATGAGGTTTTACTACGTACACACAGATTATCACGTGGAAAAGACTATCATGTATACATATAAGGTTTTACGTACACAGAGATTATCACGTACACAGAAACTATCATCTAAGTGTAGGTGATGGTGATGTGATAGTGTACTGTAGGTGATGATGATGTGATAATAATAATAATAATAATAATAATAATAATAATAATTAACGGTTTATTGAACACCATGGCAGGTGGAAGGCTGAAAATATATAGTTACATAATTGGGGAATGGGTTTCTTGATTTACAAATAATATACAAGTGACATAAGTGATAAGAAATATGATGTATAATAACTAGGTGGGGAGAAGCTCAAACACAGTACTTCAACATAGTGACAGTGCAAAAAGTAAGATTGACTGAGAGTGAACACACTGGTTGATTACAAGTTATTGATAATTTTACAATGGTTTGGACTGGGCTGTTCTTATAGCGATCAGCCGTGCTCAGCGCTGGATGCAGTTGTGGTGTCGAACAGTGTAGGTAATAGTGATGGTGATGATGATGTGATAGGTGTGGGTGATGATGATGTGATGATAGTGTAGGTGATGGGTGTAAAAGAACCCACAAACTGTGGCTTAGGGAAAGAACTTGTTGATGAGTTGATGCATGGAGACTAGGTGCAAAAAGGCACTAGTCGATCCAGTTTACTATGAAGAGATGTATCAAGTGAAACATGTATATGGAGCAAGTAATAAGATCACTAGATTACAAGATGTTGTAAATTGCTAGATTAAGGTTAGGATATAAACCTATGTTCCGTAGTCAGCAACAAGACTAAATGTAGTGTGTGACCAGACATATAGCCACACACTTGAACACTACGTCCTCGACTGTGTGAAGATAGAACCTTTAGGACAGGTCCAAGCACTACTGTGTGTGAAATGGCACAACACTTCATCTCTAATGGCAAGATAGCCGACATATTAAGATTGTATCCACTTTTTTTGCACTTAGTAACTATATCAGTTCTCATGTACAGAACCAAATACGCAATGTGCTTGAATACTTCTCACGTAAATGAATAACAAAAGTGTGCGGCCAGACATACTGCTCACACGCCTGTACTCACGCATTTGGAATAAACCCTTTATGTATAGAACTAAACAAATAATGTTATTGAAATACTGTGCATTCTGTGCGCATAATATCCTGACAACAGGGGTTAATTATTGTGACCCGTTGTAAACTCTACTCTATAATCCTTGCGCTACTGTTCAGGAAGAGTGTGGGTACATTAAAGTAGCCGCTGTAAGGGAAAATCTAACAATCAATGTAAGTGGTGTGTAGAATATCACATACACAGGCTATCACATACACATAGACTATTAAGTGCACCCAGACCATTAAGTACACACTGGCTATCACGTATTCTACATACATACATACATACATACATACATACATACATACATACATACATACATACTCACCCGTGGCGTCCCCACAAGGCACCAAGATGACCACTCTGCTTTCTTATGCTTATCAATGATGCCCTAAGGCCTAAGAGAAACCCCTGCTCGTTGGAAATATGTCAACGACTCCACTATTGGGATCAGTGTCAATAACTCGGCTCCCGACTATACAGCTCTCCAGGATTTTTTGAACAGTCTCCAAAACTGGGCCACCAACAACCACGCCACCAACAACCATACCAAGACCATGGTTATGCACATCAACCTCTCCTCCGACATTGTCCCACCCCCTTCCATTACTCAAGGCCCCAACACACTCCAGGTTGTAGACTCCACTAAGCTCCTCGGCGTCACTATAGATAACAAACTGAATTGGAAAACACAAGTCAGTGAAGTTGTCAAATCCTCCAGTTTCCGTCTCCACCTCCTCCGCCGACTCAAGCCTCTCGGAGTTTCTGTATCCGAGCTCCTCAATGTTTACTCAACATTCATACTTCCCAAGCTCACCTATGCCTCCCCTGCCTTATCTTCCTACCTAAATGCCACACAACGGAAACGCCTAGATAAAGTGGAAAAGAGGCTTGCAAAATTATTCTCTCCCCTTCCTACTCCACATATCAAGAAGCGTTCAACACACTGACCCTCTCTGTTCTCACTGACCATCACCACGACCTCATCTGCAAATTTGGTGAGAAGCTTCTGCAGCATCCTCAACACTGGCTCCTACTACCACCCGAGATCCCTCATCCGCGAATTGCTGTTCGACACCACAACCGCATCCAGCCCATACGAGCACGTACTGATCGCTATAAGAACAGCCCAGTCCCAACCATTGTAAAAATTATCAATAACTTGTAATCAACCAGTGTATTCACTCCCAGTCAATATTACCTTTTTGCACTGTCACTTTGTTGAAATGCCCTGTAGTATGACCTTATCCCACCTAGTTATTTTATATAATATTTGTATCACTTATGTTACTTGTGTATTATTTGTAAATCAAGAGACCCATTCTCCAATTATGTAACTGTACATTTTCAGCCTTCCGGCTGCCATGCTCTTTCAATAAACCGTTTATTATTATTATTATTATTATTATTACATACATACATACAAACAAGTTTTATTCAGGTGCACTATTATCACCCCTCCTCCCCCACCCTCTCCCCAACACCCCAATACCTCTAACCTCCCCAGGTAGTAGAGGTCAGGAGAATGACCTCTGGTAGAACACACTAAGTTGACCCAGGCAGCCAGAGTTCACGAGGAGCCGCCCAGAGAGACAACTTTGTGGCGCTAATTGAATAAGACCAGTGAGGTGTTCATTGTGTTTTGGGGGGCTTTGTACAGTGAAGAACAACCTAGTGTGTGGTGTTGATGATGGTGTGATGGTGATAATATAGTGATGGTGTAGATGTTAGTTACTACTACCCCAAGTCTTCACACACACACACACACACACACACACACACACACACACGAGCTAGGGGAGAGGGACCGACCGTGTACTGTACTGTATATCTCCCAAGAGTGTTCTAGCTCTACCTGGTCACCACACCTGTCTTCTCATTAGCTGGTCACCACACCTGTCCTCTCATTACAGGTATCCATCTCACGTCTAGTAAGCCTCCACAGATTAGTTAAATTGGATGTGTGAAATAAGGTTAGGTTAGGTTAGGTTAGGTTAGGTGTTGTTTGGTGGCGGTGGTGGGTTAGGTTAGGTTAGTTGTTGGTTGGTGGTGTTGATAGTGTAGGTAGGGGTGAAGGGCTAGGTTAGGTTAGGTGGTGGTTAGTGGTGGTGGTGGTAGTGTACTGTAGGTGGGGGTGGTGGTGGTGTTGGTGGTCGTGATAGTGTAGGTGGTAGTGGTGGTGATAGTGTAGGTGATGGTGGTAGTTGGTAGTGGTGGTAGTCACAAGTATACCACAACTCCTGCAGCCACGGGATCATACTCGCTGTAGATAGACCCAACATCACCCGCCGCCAGATCGACTCAAAGGTCACTGAGCGGTAGTCGAGGATCAGCCCTGTGTAAAAACATCACTTCACACACACACACACACACACACACACACACACACACACACACACACACACACACACACACACACACACACACTATTTACACTTTCCTCGTGAGTGTTATTGAGTAGTCGTCCGTGTACTTAAGGTCAATACGTCACGGTCAAAGGTCACACGCGCTTGAATCATAACCGTGCACGCCTATGATGACCCTGTCGAGTTGTACGTTTTGCCGCCTCCCTCCTCTCTCTCTCGGGTGGCGGGCCAGAGTACTCCATCAGGGGCGACACTGCTCACTCGCACCGAATGTAAACTAACAGGTAATGACAGTTTTGAAGTTACGTGACTTTGGATACTGAATCGTCAATTAGATCACCTCCAAATGAACGTCAGTCAGTCATGGCACCATCTTCACGCCTAAGGGTTGGGGACCACTGCCCTCTGCTCCCACCGGCTTCGGGTTGTCTTTACCAATTTTACGGTAAACAACACTAACAAGAGGTAGTGACCCCCAGTACCACCGCCACCACAACAGGAAGGAGGAGGTAGGGACCCCCAGCACAACAAGAGGGAGGTGGTAGGGACCCCAGGACAAGAGGCAGGAGGTAGGGACCCCCAGCACAACAGGAAGGAGGAGGTAGGGACCCCCAGCACAACTAGAGGCAGGAGGTAGGGACCCCCAGCGCAACAAGAGGGAGGAGGTATGGACCCCAGCACAACAAGAGGCAGGAGGTAGGGACCCCAGCACAACAAGAGGCAGGAGGTAGGGACCCCCAGTACAACAAGAGGCAGGAGGCAGGGACCCTAGTACAAATTAAGAGGCAGGAGGTAGGGACCCCAGTACAACAAGAGGGCAGGAGGTAGGGACCCTAGTACAACAAGAGGCAGGAGGTAGGGACCCCCAGTACAACAAGAGGCAGGAGGTAGGGACCCCAGGCATGTAACAAGAGGCAGGAGGCAGGACCCCAGTACAACAAGTAAGAGGCAGGAGGTAGGGACCCCAGGTACAACAAGAGCAGGAGGTAGGGACCCCAGTACAACAAGAGGCAGGAGGTAGGGACACCCAGTACAACAAGAGGCAGGAGGTAGGGACCCCCAGTACAACAAGAGGCAGTGAGGTAGGGACCCCACAACAAGAGGCAGGAGGTAGGACCCCCAGTACAACAAGAGGTGAGGTAGGACCCTTAGCACAACAAGAGGCAGGAGGTAGGGACCCCAGTACAACAAGAGGCAGGAGGTAGGGACCCCAGGCACAACAAGAGGCAGGAGGTAGGGACCCCCAGTACAACAAGAGGCAGGAGGTAGGGACCCCCAGTACAACAAGAGGCAGGAGGTAGGGACCCCCAGTACAACAAGAGGCAGGAGGTAGGGACCCCCAGTACAACAAGAGGCAGGAGGTAGGGAGCAACACACAAACAACAAGAGGAAGAGGAGGGAGGCCCCAGCGCTATGTATCCCTCGGGACAGCTAACTTGATCTGGCCTCAGTCCCTAAGTCTTCCTCAATATCTCTAATTGCTGTAGTCCGCCTTTACTGCCACTACCACCACCTTTTGTTGCTTTCTCTCTATTATTTACCGACCTCCTACGTGGCTCTTCAATCATTCAGGGCTGTTTAAACTGGGCTCCTCCCGCCCCGGCTCCTCAAACTGCAAAAGTCTTCATCATTTGGGCTAAAAAAGCCTAATAGAATGGCGGGAGTTGAGGCAGGACGCCGCCGCACGTCGCTTGGTGAGGGTGGGCGGCCAGACAGGTCCTCCATGTTGGGTTATGACGCCGCCCACGGTGCTGACGCCCACCCACGATGGGGGGCGAACTGACGCCCACCCACGGTGAGGAACGTGCTGACGCTCTCCCACGGTGAGAGACGTGCTGACGCTCACCCACGGTGAGGGACGTGCTGACGCTCTCCCATGGTGAGGGACGTGCTGACGCTCACCCACGGTGAGGGACGTGCTGACGCCCACCCACAGAAAGGGACGTGCTGACGCTCACCCATGGTGAGGGGCGTGTGACGCCCACCTACAGTAAGGGACGTGCTGACGCTCACCCACGGTGAGGGACGTGCTGACGCCCACCTACAGTAAGGGACGTGCTGACGCTCACCCACGGTGAGGGACCTGCTGACGCGCGCCCATGATGCCGAAATGAACACTGCGACTCCTGTTGTCTCGGTAGGCTTGTCAAAATCCTTCGTCCGTTGAGCCATATTGTGTAGCAAATAAAATTGCAGATACTTGTATACAGTACAGTACAGTGCAGTACAGTACAGTACAGTACAGTGCAGTACAGTACAGTACAGTGCAGTACAGTACAGTACAGTACAGTACAGTGCAGTACAGTGCAGTACAGTACAGTACAGTACAGTGATTACAGTGCAGTACAGTACAGTACAGTACAGTGGAGTACAGTACAGTACAGTACAGTACAGTACAGTACAGTACAGTACAGTACAGTACAGTGCAGTACAGTGCAGTACAGTACAGTACAGTACAGTACAGTACAGTACAGTACAGTGCAGTACAGTGCAGTACAGTGCAGTACAGTACAGTACAGTACAGTACAGTGCAGTACAGTGCAGTACAGTGCAGTACGGTACAGTACAGTGCAGTACAGTACAGTACGGTACGGTACAGTACAGTACAGTACAGTACAGTACAGTACAGTGCGGTACAGTGCAGTACAGTACAGTACAGTACAGTGCAGTACAGTACAGTACAGTACAGTACAGTACAGTACAGTACAGTACAGTACAGTACAGTGCAGTGCAATTGCAATTACAGTACAGTGCAGTACAGTACAGTGCAGTACAGTGCAGTACAGTGCAGTACAGTACAGTACAGTACGGTACAGTGCAGTACAGTGCAGTACAGTACAGTGCAGTACAGTGCAGTGCAGTGCAGTACAGTGCAGTACAGTGCGGTGCAGTGCAGTGCAGTGCAGTGCAGTACAGTGCAGTGCAGTACAGTACAGTACAGTGCAGTAGTGCAGTGCAGTGCAGTACAGTACAGTGCAGTACAGTGCAGTGCAGTACAGTGCAGGTGCAGGCAGTGCGTGTAGTACAGTGCAGTATTAGCACAGTACAGTACAGTGTGCATAGTATGCACAGTATGCACAGTACAGTACAGTGCAGTACAGTGCAGTACAGTACAGTACAGTACAGTGCAGTACAGTACAGTACAGTGCACAGGCATGGCAGTACATATACAGTGTGCAGCATAGCACAGTGCAGTACAGCATGTACAGTACAAAGTACAGTACGTTAGAGCAGTACAGTACAGCACAGTACAGTACAGTGCAGCACACCTCAACATCAGTCGGTGAATATTAATCATATGACTAGTACAAGATCTCTCAGGCTAGTGACCCCACGCCTTCCCGAGAAACCCATGCCTTGCTGGCTGACTACCCCTGACACTTCACCCCACCAGCTGACTCCTGACACTCTCCACCCACCAGCCGACACCCTGCCATCTCGCCCAGCAGCAGACCCCCAACGGCCTGGAGTCATAGACATCTTGCATTAAGGTGGTTAGGCTAGGGCTTGGGTAGGTTAGGGTTGGGTTAGGTTAGACTGCTGGTTAATTCGTGATCCGAAAACAAATATTTGTGTAAACTAGTGAACTGAGATACATTAGTAATAATAACAGATAGATCTGATATATACAGTACTGACGTCATCTTGCAGGGTGCAGTCCGCCAACAAAGCAGGTGACGAGAAGCTGTGCACCTACCATTATTAACGGTGTTTACTGTTATACTTATAGTGTCATTTACATTGTTCTATTTACAGTAAATATCGGGAATGGTGGCAGTAAATGTTGCAAGTGGATAACAGTTCAATATTTACTGTAAAAGAGCAAGTATAAAATATATCGAGGATAACTATGTGTTTAATTAATGAAGGTGTAAGTGAGTGGTTAGGAGGAGGTGTAATTACTGTAGAGGTGTGTGGGGTTGAAGGGGGAAGGTTTGGGGCGGGTTAAGGGGTAGAGGTTGGGGTGAGGGGGATGGGGGGTTAGGTTAGCGTTACGGTGGTTAACCATAAGAAATGTCCAGGCAGGGGACAAGCAGCAGGTGGCAGAGCAAGCAGCAGGTGGCAGGAGCGGCAGCAGGTGGTGGAGCAGCAGCAGGTGGTGACGCGCAGGTGGCAGGGTGGCCAACAGCAGGCAGGAGCAGCGAGCAGGTGGCGGGGGAGCAGGCAGGTGGCAGGGAACGCGTATAGCGCAGGCTGTTGCGGAGGCAGCAGCAGGTGGGCGAGGGTGGGAGCGCGGCAGGTGGCAGACAGCAGCAGGTGGCAGGGGAACGTGGCATGCGGCGGCAAGCAGGTGCATGTGGCAGGGCGAGCAGCAGGTGGCTAGTGGGAGCAGCTGAGCAGGTGTGCGGGGGAGCGCGAGCAGGTTGCTGGGGAGACAAGCGTCAGGTGGCAGGGAGACAGCAGCAGGCAGGCATTGTGAGGTGGCAGGAGCAGTTGAAAGAGGTGACAGAGCAGCAGGTGGCAGAGGCAAGAGCAGGTGGCAGGAGCAGTTGAGGTGGCAGGGGTAGGCAGGGGGTGGCAGGGGCGGCAGCAGGTGGCAGGAGCAGCAGGTGAGGGGAGCGGCAGTGGGTGGCAGGGGAGCATCAGCAGGTGGTGGGAGCAGCAGCATGTGGGCAGGGTAGCAGCAGCAGGTGGCAGGGGTTAAGGTGGCAGGGGAGGCAGCAGCGGGGAGGTGCACAGCAGGCGGTAGCAGCAGGTGGCAGGGGAGCGGCAGCAGGTGGGGGCAGGTGGCGTGAGCAGCAGGTGGCAGGTTGCTGCTAGGTGGCAGGAGCATCAGCAGGTGGCAGGGGGACATCAGCAGGTCAGGGAAGCATGTAGGAGGGGGAGGGGAAATGAAGAGGTGGTGTAGGGGAGGGCGGCAGGGGTAGGAATATAGAGCAGCAGTTGGCAGAGGCAGGGGGAGCAGCAGCAGAGCGGCAGGTAGGAGAAGAGTGCAGGCAAGGTGAGCGGTGGCAGGAGATGGCAGAGGTGGCAGTGAGCGTGAGATGGGCAAAGCAGGTGAGCGCGTGTAGAGCGTGCGCGTGGGGGGTGAAAATTGCAGGTACAGGGTGGAACACCAGGTATATTGCTGTTATATGAGCTGCTAAGGCAGAGCGGCAGAGCCGTTAAGGCGGTGACGGCAGCAGGTGCAGGAGCGTTGTTAAGGTGGCGTTGATAAGTTGTTATGGTGGTGTTAAGAGCCATATGGCAGAGTTGCTGTTATGCAGCAGTGGCAGAAACAGTAGGTGCGGCGGGGGATAACAACAGGTGGCAGGCGCATTGCTGCTGTTATATTGCGACGCGGCGTTATGCGACAGACGACATGCTGCTGAGCAGACAGGGACATAAACAGGTGGCAGGTATTGCCAACAGGTGCAGGCGTGATGTTGCTGGCAGTGGCATGCAGAGGAACAGGAGGCGGCAGAGTTGCGCAGCAGGTGCGGCGTAGCCGTTGTTATGCGATGTGGAGCCGCGTTATGCGGTAGGTGATAAGCGTTAACTGATTGCGCATTGCTGGTGCGCATTGCGTGGTTGCCAGCAGGCCGATTGCGAGCCAACCGAAATATGCGCAGGGATGTTGCTTGGCGCACGCAGATGCTGCTGGCGCACGGCGGATGCTGTTGCGGCGGCAGATCCCAGCAGGGCGCGGCGGGCGGCTGCTGTTATGCGGCAGGAAGCCGTTGCGAGGCGGCAGCACGCGGCAGAGCGCCGTTATGCGGCAGGAACAGTTATATATGTGGTAGAAAGAGTTGTTAAGAGGTCGACGGCGAGCCGCTGTTATGCGGCGTATTTCGCGCAGCCAGGTGCAGGCGATGCTGGTCGACGGTGACAGCAGCAGGTGATAAGCGTGCCGCGACAGGCATGCCAGCAAAAGGCGCGCCAGATGAACGAGTGCGCGTATTAAGCAGCAGGCGGTACTGCCGTTATGCGGCAGGCGTGACAAGGTTAAGCCGACGGTATGGCGGCAGGGGACATAGCCAGAAAGATGCGGAAAGAGCCGATTGCGTATTGCGCAGCAGGCAGAGCGCCAGCAGCGATTGCGTGACGCGTTACGCAAGGCGACAGCGTTATAAGGCCCAGACAAGCAACAGGTGGTATTGCCGCGAGCCGATTGCGACAGCAGGTGGCAGGATATATATGATCTAAAGATTGCTGCTGGCGGCAGGATAAACGTTATGGCGCCCAGGAGCATAAGCAGGGTGGTATAAGCAATTGACAGAGCAAGGCAAGACAGGGGACAGAAGGATAGGAGCACCAGCAGGTGTGGGTAGGCAGTGCACAGAGCAGCAGCAGGTGAGCAAGAGGCAGGTGAGGAACAGGGTGGCAGGGTAGGAAACAGGTGCAGAGCAGCAGCAGGTGGCAAGGAAACAGGAGTGTGTGGAGCAGCAGTGACAGTGTATAAGCAGGCAGAGCAGGTGGCAGCAGGTGGGTGGTGAGAAAGGCAGGTGGCAGAGAGCAGGCAAGTGACAGAGCAGCAGCAGGTAGGGAGCAGCAGTGTCAGGGAGTGAAGGTAACTATAGAGTCAACCAGCCAACAAAGGTGTGAGACTCTCGAGTGACAGTGATGGATTTGTACAACAGACAGGTCAGTGACGAGGGACAGGAGGAGACGGAGGAGCGTGTGTAGAGAACAGGAAGGAAAGGGAGAATAACCAGCAGCTAACAAGGGAGAGGCCTACTGGGAGCACAGAGCAGACGGGGTGTGGGAGGTGTAATGAAAGGTAAAGAAGATGAGACACTCAAACCTGGATATCTAGAAAAAGTTGGATATTATTTTTCTATGTTGACGGCTGGACAGGTGTCAGAGGGTGGGGGGGGCGACGACAGGTGTCAGAGTGGGCGATGTGGGGTAAGTGAGGGACAGTCGTCAACAATGTCGTCTGGCGAGGGAGACTTCTGTGTAGACAGCCACAGACAGACAGACATGCTGCTACCTGTAATATCATGTTTGAAATTCAAAATAAGAAAAAAAAATCATACGAGGCTGTGGTGACGTAGTTGTTGTTCCCGGTAGTGATCACACATTGCTGGCAACAGGTGCAAAAGAAGAAAAGGTGTGTTAGTGCTGGTGAGTGTGTGATGAAAAGGGTGTTGAGGTGTAAGCCATCATGGTACAGGCAAGAAAGGCACAGGTAAAGATGAAAGCTGGTAACAGGTGTGTGTTAGTGCTTGGTGTGAATGAAGTGCTGAAGGTGCGTTAGCGCCGGCAACAAGGCAAGAAGCGCTGGCATTGAGGTGCGGTGTTAGGCGTGCTGGCAACAGGTGGTGGTGTTATGCCGGCAATGGCGTGCGTGTTGGGGTGCTGGCGCACAGGTGCAAGGCGCTGGCAACAGGTGGTGTTAGTGCTGGAACAGGTGTGGCAAGCTAGTGCTGGCGGGCTGCGTGCAAGCTAGTGCTGGCACAAGTGCAAGCTAGCGCTGGCAACATTGGCGTGTAAAGCCAGGCGCTGGTGGCTGGCGTGCAAGCGAGTGCTGGTATGCTGGCACAGGTGCGTGTTAGTGCTGGCATTGAGGTGTGTTAGTGCGCTGGCGAGGTGTGTGTTAGTGCTGCAATATGTGTGGATAAAGCGCCTGGCAACAGGCGGTGCGTTGAAGCGTACGGGCAGATAGGCGTTTGCAGGTGCGGTTACCTTGCTTGTACAGGTGGTGATAGGCGTTTGCATTATGCGTGCGTTAGTGCTGGCAATAAGTGTGTGTTTATGGCTGGCGCAAAAGTTAGTGCTTGGTAACAGGTGCGGTGTTGTGCGCCGGCGCTGAAGTTAGTGTTATGTTGGTGCGTGCGTTGAAGGCCGGCAACAGAGTGCGTGTTAGCGCCTGGCATTGCGTGCTTAGTGCTGGCAACAAGGCGTGCGTGTTAGCGCCGGTATTGCGTGGGTGTGCGTTAGTGCTTCAGGCTATAGTGGGGCATTACTGCTGGCATGAGGTGTGTGTTAGTGCTGGTGCAGGTGTGTGTTAGTGCTGGCAACAGTGCGTGCGTTGTGCGCTTGCAATATAGGGTGCAGTGTCACTGCCTGCGGGTTGCGTGTAGCATTGCCTGCATAGGGTGCGCGTTAGCGCCTGCGGCTGGCGCGTGCATTAACGCTGCGTATTGCGTGCGTTAAAGTGCCTGTATTGCGCGTGCATTGGTCAGGTTGCGTAACAGAGGTGCAGCATTGCTTGTGATAGGCAAAGCTATGCGCTTGCATTATGTATTATTACTGTTTGCAACAGGTGCGTAGCATTGTTTTGTACAGGTGGCATTATTGCTTGCGGGCTGCGCGTGTATTGCTTGCAATATGCGTGTAGTATTGCTCGGTAACAGGTGTGTTAGCGCTGGCAATACAATGTCGCAATCGAACCAGCTATCAAATCGA
>NW_024735503.1:3998695-4044983 GCF_018991925.1 Homarus americanus | reverse complement strand
AATAATCACGACTATGATTATAACAATCACGACCATTATTATATCAATCAGGCTTATGATTATAACTAAACGTCATCATGATTATAACAACCAACCATGATTACAACATCCACGACAATGATTATAACAACCAAGACCATGATTATAATAAACACTACTATGATTATAACAATTACGACCATGAATATAACAAGTCCATGAATAACAACCACTGACCATGATTATAACAACCACGACTATGATAATAACAACCACAGCCATGATTATAAAAACTGCGACTATGATTATAACTAACCACAACCATGATTATAACAACCACGATCATGATTATAACAACCACGACTATGAATATAACAACAACGACTATGATTATAACAATAACGACCTATTATTATAACAACCAGGATCATGATTATAACAACTACGACTATGATCATATCCACATCCATGATTATAACAACCACGACTATGATTATAACAAATCACGACCATGATTATAACAACCACGAATGATTGTAACAACCACGACTATAAATATAACAACCACGAATTATGATTATAACAACCGCGACCTTGATTACAACATCCACGACTATGATTATAACAGCCACGAATATGATTATAACAACCACGACCATGATTATAACAACGACCATTGATTATAACAACAACGACTATGATTATAACAACCACGACCATTATTATAACAACCACGACCATGATTATAACAACCACGACTATGATTATAACTAAACCACGACCATGATTATAAAACCACGACCATGATTATAAATAACCACGACCATGATTATAACAACCACGAATATGATTATAACAAACAAACCATGATTATAAATAACCACGACTATGATTATAACATCCACAACCATGATTATAACAACCACGACCATGATTATAACAACCATGACTATGATTATAATCAACCACGACTATGATTATAACAACCACGACCATGATTATAACAACCACGACCATGATTATAACAAACAAACCATGATTATAACAACCACGACTATGATTATAGCAACCACAACCATGATTATAACAAACAACGACCATGATTATAACAAATACGACTATGATTATATCCACATCCATGATTATAACAACTACGACTATGATTATAACAACTATGACCAGTGATTATAACAATCACGACTGATAATAACAATGACGACTATGATTATAACAATCACGACTATGATAATATCAACCGCGCCTATGATTATAACAACCACGACCATGATTATAACAACTACGACCATGATTATAACAACTACGACACCATGATTATAACAACCACGACCACGATTATAACAACCACGACTATGATTATAACAACCACGACCATGATTATAAAACCACGAATTCATGATTATAACAAAACAAAACCATGATTATAACAACCACGACTATGACTATTACAACCACAAACTATGATTATAACAACCACGACCATGATTATAACAACCACTACTATGATTATAACAACCACGACTATGATTATAACAACCACGACCATGATTATAACAAACTTAATTCATGATTATAACTAAACAAACCATTATTATAACAACTACGACTATGATTATAATAACCACAACCATGATTATAACAACCACTGCATCTGCAGATTATAAATACCACTATGATCATATCCACATCCATGATTATAACCACGACTATGATTATAACAACCATGACCATGATTTCAACACTCTACACACTGTATACGGGCAGGCACACCCAATAAATATGACATGACTTACAGCCTAACATAATGTTTGTTGATGTGTCATCCTAAGCATTGCTGCTTGCGGTAACAACCATGATTATAACAACCACGACTATGATTATGACAACCACGACTGTGATTATAACAACTACGACCATGATTATAACAACCACGACCATGATTATAACAACCAAGACCATGATTATAACAACCACGACTATGATTATAACAACCACGACTATGATTATAACAGCCACGACTATGATTATAACAACCACGACCATGATTATAACAAACACGACCATGATTATAACAAACACAACCATGATTATAACAACCACGACTATGATTATAACAGCCACGACTATGATTATAACAACCACGACTATGATCATAACAACTACGACGATTATAACAACCACGACCATGATTATAACAACCAACCATGATTATAACACGACCAAGACGACCATGATTATAACAAACACGACCATGATTATAACAAACACAACCATGATTATAACAACCACGACTATGATTATAACCACGACTATGATTATAACAACCACGACTATGATCATAATGAATCACGACCGTGATTATAACAAACACAACCATGATTATAACAACCACGACCATGATTATAACAACCACGACTATGATTATAACAAACACGACCATGATTATAACAAACACAACCATGATTATAACAACCACGACCATGATCATAACCACGACCATGATTATAACAACCACGACTATGATTATAACAAACACGACCATGATTATAACAAACACAACCATGATTATAACAACCACGACTATGATTATAACAACCACGACTATGATTATAACAACCACGACTATGATTATAACAACTACGACCATGATTATAACAACCACGACCATGATTATAACAACCACGACTATGATTATAACAAACACAACCATGATTACAACAACTACGACTATGATTATAACAACCACGACTATGATCATAACAACCACGTCTATGATCATAACAACCACGACCGTGATTATAACAAACACAACCATGATTACAACAACCACGACTATGATTATAACAACCACGACTATGATCATAACAACCACGACTATGATTATAACAACCACGACTATGATTATAACAACCACGACCGTGATTATAACAACCACGACCATGATTATAACAACCAAGACCATGATTATAACAACCACGAACATGATTATAACAACCACGACTATGATTATAACAACCACGACTATGATCATAACCACGACCATGTTAATAACAACCACGACCATGATTATAACAACCACGACCATGATTATAACAACCAAGACCATGATTATAACAACCACGAACATGATTATAACAACCACGACTATGATTATAACACCTACGACTATGATCATAACCACGACCATGATAATAACAACCACGACCATGATTATAGCAACCACGACCATGATTATAACAACCAAGACCATGATTATAACAACCACGAACATGATTATAACAACCAAGACCATGCTTATAACAACCACGACTATGATTATAACAACCACGACTATCATCATAACCACGACCATGATAATAACAACCACGACCATGATTATAACAACCAAGACCATGTTTATAACAACCACGACCATGATTTTAACAACCACGATTATAACAACCACGACCATGATTATAACAACCACGACTATGATTATAACAACCACGACTATGATTATAACAACCACGACCATGATTATAACAACCTCCACCATGATTATAACAACCACGACTATGATTATAACAACCACGATTATATCAACCACGACCATAACAACCAAGACCATGTTTATAACAACCACGACCATGATTTTAACAACCACGACCATGATTATAACAACCACTTACCATGATTATAACAACCACGACCATGATTATAACAACCACGACTATGACAACCACGACCATGGTTATAACAACCACGACCATGATTATATCAACCACGACCATGATTATATCAACCACGACCATGATTATAACAACCACGACCATGATTATAACAACCACGACCATGATTAAATACAGGCGCGAGCGCACTTCTCCAAATATTCCTCCATTACTGTTTTGTCGAACTATATAGCGAACTGGGCACGAAGGGCCCACGATCACTTGTAGTAGCGAAATGGTTATTTGATTGCTCAGCTGCGTCACCATTAGTGAGATGGCTCAGGAAGGGGAGGGGATGTGTCTTAATGTTTAGTCCAGAGAGTTCTTTGAGCTTACCATACCACAGGTGTTACAATTTGGTTGGGTAGTGAAACTTCTTTGCAGTGTGTATTTCGCGGATGACTCGGTTGCGAAGGGACCTGTAGCGGTTGTGGTCATTGAGATAAAAGGCTCTGTCTCTCTGTTGAATAAGTCTTTTGATCCGAGGTGTGATCCAGGGCAAATCAGCTGGGTGAGATCTGGCGGACTTCTCGGGGAAGAAGTGGTGGTGAGCTTCCGTGGTGGTGTTGGTACAATTTATCCATTTGGTGTCCACGTCATCCACACTAAGTACTTCAGCCCAGGGGTGGTGAACTATCCACTGTCCGAAGAGACGCACTGCAGTCAGTAATCGGCCTGTATAGTGGGAGTGGCAGCTGGGGACCAGAGCACTGATAGGTGTGCGCTACACCCGATAGGAGGCATTGGTTGAGGTGGTTGGTACTGGTCTGTGTGTGTGTGTTGTTTTGATTATTTCAGAATTAAGCAGGTGGCGCCCTAGAGCTAACTGCGACATTTATAATTGTATCTATGGTAGTTAGGTCGTTCAGCTTGAGTTCCACACTGGTGAACGACGAGAAGGTGTGTGTCAGTCAGTGTCAGTACCTAGTGGTGAATCTGTGACTGGGAGAGTGAGGGTGGTGACTGTGATAGTGATTGGTGACTTACTGATTGACTGCCTTTGAGAATCGCGGAAGGGAACTGACGTTGGTGTGGACGCGGGCTGACCAACTTAACTACACGGTAAGACTTTCTCGCGTGTTCAGTTACAGTGAAGGAAAAAACGCCACATTACTTTTTTTTTTTACCTGTCCACTGTTGTTACTTCACTTGGAGGTCGGACAATCAGGCAGGGATCACCTGAAGATTAACCCCCAGCTTATTTCACATGAAGATTAACCACCCTAATGCCCCTTGGGGCCCGGAGGGGTTAGGTTAGGTTAGGTTAGGTTAGGTTAGGTTAGTCTGAGTGTGGTCAGTTTCCAAGTGAGATAATCTGCAGGTGATCCTCGAGGGGCGCTAGTATTCGCTGTTGGCAGGTCCTGGGTCTGGTCTGGTAACCTTGCTCTGGTCTGGTCTGTACCTGACCGTGTGACTCGACGAGCCTCGGCCTACTCACACATCAGCCACAGTTTATTTGAAAATATTACACGTATACATACTAAGGTATAAGATGGCGTCAAGCTATTGTGAACCTAACCTAACTTAACCTAACTTATCCTGACCTAACCTAATCGAGGATTTGGGAGATAAAGGTTTGTCATCCATATATTAATATGTATTATGATTTTGTGAGAACTGATATTATAATACAACAACAACAACAACGAGAGAGAGAGTGAGTGAAAAGAGGTAGTGAGAAGAGAGCGAAAACAGTGCGGAGAGAAAATAGTGTGAAAGAGAGAGAACGTAAGAGAACGGAGAGAGAGAAAGAGAAGACTTTACACCTTATTATTGTTTCTTGACTGTTAATAATAACATTAATAATTATTATTATTATTATTATTATTATTATTATTATTATTATTATTATTATGATTATTATTATTATTATTAATATTATTGTATCATTATCACCTTGGATCAATTAAAATAATTAATAATGATGTTACGTGAAGTGTAAAGGGAAAAATGAAAAATAGATGGAAACAAAAAATTAAATGAGAAAGAGAGAAGATCAGGTGTGTGGGAGGAAGATAGAGAGAGAGAGAGAGGGGGGAAGTGAGGGAGTAGGGAGAGAGGGAGAAACTGGGGGTGCAGCAGGGTTTGGGAGGCGGGACTAAAGTTGGGGGAGGTGTGTGTGGGGGGGGGTGGTGGGGTGAGGTGGTGAGCAACATCCAGGAGGCAACATGAGCTCAACGCCCTCACTTATGGCTCACTGTTGCACACTTTGCAAAACACGCCCGTGCCTGAGGAAGAAGGGTGGCTGCCATGTGTTGTGTTCAGGATCAATGCAGAGAGAGGGAGGGACGTTGCAACCCCCCCCTTCTCCTACCAACCCCTCCCGCCCTCCACCATGCACTCTACACATTTCTGCGATATTTGCAAGCAACTGGTGGGTCTTGTAAGGAGGACTGTGTGGTTTATTTTGATGATTATTATGTTAGTATCTGAGCTGCTGGTGACTAGCCTGTGTCGTGGTAGTTTTCTGATCTTTTGTTGGTTTTATTGATTCTATTTATTCTGTCAGATGATCCCCGTTAATACTGAACCGAACACAATAAGGTGAATAAATATATAGAATAAACTTAATTATTATCTATATTGTTCAATACAACAATAGTTAAATGACATACAAGTGATGTGTGTGTGTGTGTGTGTGTGTGTGTGTGTTTTTGTTTGCAAGGTATTTTTTTGTGGATATTCAACACTGCAGCCTCAGACTCGTTGCAATTCGGTTCGTCGTCAAATTTGCGAAGGTCACAAGGCCCTGAGTGTGGGCGGTGCTTAGCCATGCAACATTTTTCAGCTGCAAGACACCCAGCCAATGACAGATGTTCCCGCCACACAGGAGCCCCACCATTGGTTAAGAAAGAGCTGGTGACCTGGCTCAGGATTGGCCAGTCGGTGGAAGGAGAGTATGGGGGGACTTAAGAGAGAGAAGGGAGGTGTGGGGGTGTTGAGAGAGGGGTGGAGGGTGTGGGGGGTGAGAGAGGGGGTGGAGGGTGTGGGGGGGAGTGTTGTGATGGGGGAGGGGGTGGGGGTATTGAGAGGGGAAGGAGAGGGTTGAAACATAAATCAGGGTAGCTCGCTGCATGATGACGCAGTATTAACTGAAATATTTATATTATTTGATCACTATAGTACTATTAGGTGCAGTTGTCCGCCGCCATAACACAAGGTCACTCATTGTGTTGGCAAGAGAGAGAGTTCAGCGGCCCTGAGGTGTGTCTCTATGATGGCCACTGCGTCAAGGATAACACAAAAAATAGAAGAAAAAAGCCAGACTAAAACCCAGACGGTATCTCAACGCCAGACAGGGCGAACTGGCAACAGCTACCACAACAAGCTACTGCCAGCACGAGCGAAACTACGACAACCATAATGCTAACGTAAATTAATAACTTTGATCACTAAACATCGTGTAAAAGGTTGGTAAAGTACAGTGACTTGCAACAGGAGGAGAGAGAAAATAACAGAGTACACTTTGGGTACGACGGAGGGCCAGACGCTGCCAGGATTACCACCAAGTTTAACATGTTTTCTTTTAATCTCGGCCACAACGTTAACATTATGGCAGAAACAGTGACTTTCTCAACACACTCACGTTAAAACTCGCTTTATTTTGTTGGACATTAAGTTATCATCGAGGTGTAGACGTCATCAACACCGCAATAATTCAAGTGGGGAGTTTGGTAGAAGTAAAGGAACAAGTGAGCAGCGTGGCAAGTGACGACGGATTATGGCGACGCTTCAACACCAGCCATCGATTCCTCCTCCTCGTCTCGTCTGGATTCACAAATACTCGGTTCCTTAAATTTTTGCCCTCTAACTGGTACTATGTGAGCGTTCCTAGTTACGGTAGAGTCTCAGAGTGCCTTTAAAACCACCATAAGACGTAATAACTTTTGAATTCGTAATTTATATAAGATGATACCGTATCCCATCTCCAGTTATAACTGACCTTACGAACTTTTCAGAATAAGAGGATCTAGTATTGCATTACCCTTTAACGAGCACCAAGTGAATGTGATCCAGTAAAAGTGAAGTCTCAGTTTAATGTCATTTTCGACGTTATTAATTTCTGATTCCGTCAGTTAGTGCGTTATTATACGTATCCAACTACGGGGAGATGTCCGCTGGTCGATCGAACACTCTCTTCCTGGTTATGTTAAAACCTAGACGTTGTCGCAAACGTTAGTGAGGTACTGCTCTTTCTCTCTCTTTACATATTTGATATTACCGTCTCTCTTCTATTCTACGTCTTTCTCTTATTTTCTTCCATCTATTCTTTCAATTCTCAACACAACTTTTTCTCTTTCCTTCCCTTTATATCCCTAGTACTCCACTTCTCTCATTTTCTTCCTCTTTCTCTCTTACTGACTCATTCTTCACAAGAAATGAACCACCTTCGTCATCGCCACCTCCTCCCACCGGCAGCCCCCCACCCACCTCGCGCAGTCCGCCACTACAACAAAATTCAGCCTATAAGAGCCCGCACCGATAGATATAAGAATAGCACCATCCCATCTATTGTTAAAATAATAAACAACTCCTGATTTATGTACTGCACAGCCCTGTAAATGTATTCAATGCATATTATATCATTATGTCTAAAGCAAATGTAATCTGTATATTTTCAGCCACCGGCTGCAACTCTATTAATAAACCGTTTATTATTATTATTATTATTATTATTATTATTATTATTATTATTATTATTATTATTATTATTATTATTATTAGACAGTCTCCCCGGTACGCGTGGAGTACACTCGGTCCGTCCAGGGTCCGTTAGGTTCGTTGCCACTCCACAAACTCACGCTCGCGGCCGGAAAAGGTCAGGAGCCGAATTCTCAAAGGTTCCGAATCTGGACCCTCAAAAATTCAGTATTTAGACTCTTATATAAGATTCAGCATTCGAACTCTTATAGATTCAGTATTCGAACTCTTATAAATTCAGTATTGGGACTCTTAAAAGATTCAAGATACACATTCTCGTAAGTTCGATATTCGGACTCTTATAAAATTCGAGACCCGGAAGCATACGCGTCTGTCTATAAAACAATTGTCACGCCGTGTTGCCAGTGTACCAGAGTCCTATACTATACTGTACCTACACTGTTTACCACATCATCCATTCAACAGTTTTTCCCATACTGTTCTTGATAGCAGTGTTACCAGCATATATTTTAAAACCTTTCTCCAGTTATTCTTGTTTAAATCTACTTGCTATTTACTAATGTATGCAGACTTTATTTAATATGTTAGAAGGATATTGAAGTACATATTGCATTTAGGTTCAAAAAGTTTATTCAGAAAGTACAATTATATAAGAGTGTTTAACTACAGGTAGATTAATTAACACCTGGCCAGTTAGTGTTACAATCACATACATATACAGTACATACAGGTGTACAGCAATACTTTCCAGGTGTTAATAACAAAAACCAACAGGTAGAAGCGGTCTTTTGTAAATGAGTATTAAGACCAAGTGAATGGTGGTGTATAACCTAAAAATATGACCTGGGTCTTAGTTTAAGTGTTTCACCTGCCAGGTTTATTAAGCACCGTT
Organism: Homarus americanus; assembly: GCF_018991925.1. NCBI lineage: Eukaryota > Metazoa > Arthropoda > Malacostraca > Decapoda > Nephropidae > Homarus > Homarus americanus. The sequence continues at coordinate 4,035,725 of NW_024735503.1, read as the reverse complement.
CACTTGGTCTTTGTTTTAAGTACTTCACCTCCCAGGTTTATTAAGCACCGTTCACTGGGTCTTTGTTTTAAGTGCTTCATCTACCAGGTTTATTAAGCACCGTTCACTTGGTCTTTATTTTAAATGCTTCAGCTGCCAGGTTTATTAAGCACCGTTCACTTGGTCTTTGTTTTAAGTGCTTCATCTGCCAGGTTTATTAAGCACCGTTCACTAGTTTTAGATTCTACAAAAGACAATTAATAAACACACACGAGACACCTGCTACAGCCACCCCACCAGGCAGGTGTTCCTCTCATACTGACTCAAAATTCGCATGTTAGTGGAGGTGTGGCCTAGTGGCGTCATGAGCTGGGTGGGGGCGTGCTAAAGAGAGAGAGACAGAGAGAGAGGGAGAAGGATACAAAAAAACACTGCAGTTTGTGAGAAAGGATGTAACCCGGGTTATCAGTTGCTGTTGGTGGGAGAGCAATGTTGGCAATGTCCAGTACTGAGTGCGTGTGTGTGTTTGTGAATGTGGGTGTGGATTATTTGTTTGTGTGTGTGTGTGTGTACTGTGTGTGTGTGTGTGGTGTGTCGTGTGGGGTAGCTCTGACCATCTTTTGTCCTGTCACTGGTATTCTCTTGACAGGTTCAGAAAGTATCACTGAGACATAATTATCATGACAAGCACAACAATGTTTTTGTACAAGGTGAGGGACACAGTAATGATCAGGTGGCGGCAACAACATTAGGACGGTAATTTGGCGTAAACAACATGGCAGTTTCGGTAGTTGTGTGACGTATGCAACAAAGACACGTTATAGTGGACCTTCTTGCAACAATCACAATATTGCTGTTATACTGAAGTACTCCTGAACATATGTGGCCTCAGTATAGTTTCAAATATAATGTAATTACTCGCATAGGTAATACAGAAAAGACACAAAACATTTAATAGTAGTAATCAACATTGGTTTTTGAGGTGAACCAGTCGATGTTTGGCACGGAAGGTGTGTGTGTGTGTGTTCGTTCGTTCGGATTCGCACACCGCCCGTTCATGAGCAGGAAGGGGGGGGGGACTGGGTAGGGAGGAGGAAGAAGAGGGAGGAAAGGTTGGTGGCGGTGAGGGAGGGGCTGAGGACTTGTCTGTATTTGCACTTCCCAAAGCGGGGGAGAGGAGGAGAGCCGGCAGGAGGGAGGGAAAGCTGGGCAATGACTCGGTAGTAATAGTTTACATTCACTGTTTCTGAACCGTTGTTATATATGTCCATATAAACGTTATTCCTGGGCACTTTCATTGGTAATTTACACAGAAACGTTCATTTAGATCTTCTGGTGATGGACTGTACATTGTGTTTATTGTACTTTGTGATGGTGTACAGTACATTTATTACCTCTGAACATGAAGGACTACTGTAGAATGATCCTGAACAGTGTTTCTCTTCTGTACTCTTGTTGTTTTATAATCTCTGTTCATTATACTTATATCTGTATCTTTACGTGTGTGTGTGTGTGTGTGTGTGATTCTACTAGTAAATAATAAACAACTATACAAATGTCATTAGAGTGGAAAATACCTCATCTTTTCCATCTTATCAACACCCTTTCCTCCCACGTTTACAGTTTTAATGTAGAACCTTTTTAACTCTATAATGTATTTATATTATGCACACTTAGTTCCACAAATGAAGGCAAATGTCTAATAAAGTGAACTTAACATGTTTCCTCTGGTGTTCTATTTAACAGTTCCCGTTGAAAATTTCGTTTTCTCTGGCTGATTGCAAGGACAATACCGTTGCCAGGTACGCCGATTAATCAACCACTTTAAACTCCTTCCTTGTTAAATTTTCAATTATAACAGAACTAACACCTATTAAGTAACATTTACTAGAGCAGTTCGATTTATCACAGCGAGGAAAACGGATGTAGTTGTCATAAAAGAGTAAGATAATATTGTGTGTGAGCGAGAGACGGCCCCACGCCACCATTGCACACACCACATCCCTCGTATCAACACTCCTCAACACCACCACTTATGGCTCTCTGTTGGAATTTAAACCCAATGCTTCGGATTTATTATTGAACCCTTTAAAAATATTTTACTAAAGAAATAAAAAAAATATAAGTCTGTATATTGAGCAGCAGCGTCTTGCAAGGAGATGGACTTTGGTGTATGGAGGGACGGGGTAGAGGAGGACTTTTCATATAAAAAATATTATTTTTACTAAATTTTCGTCTTGACTCATTATTTTTCGTTCGGTTTCTCCACATATTTTACAAATAGTCTATCAAATTCTGGTAAATGTTGTCGGTTTTCAGCTGGAGAGGTTTCGTAGAATTAGTTAGAGAGAATGGCGAAGGGTTAAGGAATAACGAATAAGACATGTCTTATATTTAGGATTATCAATCTGATCAAAGAACGATACAATATGAGACTCTTAAGTTTCTGGGGCGGAAACTCCCAACAGGGGATATGATATGTATGTATATTAGCCTATCTGTTTATCTATCAACTAATTTTATGTTTATATATGTATCTACTTCTGAGTGGCTCTCCATTTGCCTATTTTCTATCCCTTTGTCTATCTCTATAACTAACAATCTATCTATATATCCCTAGTAAATGTATTTATATAATCTATAATTATGCGTCTCTGTCAGTCTTTGATAGTTTTGAGTTTTACAATGACGTGAAAAGTTTGTTTTACCTCGCATCGCATCGCATTACTTCACATCGCATCTACGTCACTCAAATCTATTTATTTTCTTTAAAACCAAAAGCGTTCACTTCAGTAATCATCACACGAGTTTCTAAATTACAAATTTACGTGTCGGTACAGATGCGGGGACATGGTGTACTGCGAACATCATGGTCACCCTTATTCTTTCTCTGTTCACATTACAGTTGCTTACCATTCAAATTCACATCGCTTGCGGAGTCACAGAAAACGGTAAGCCTTTTAAAAGGGGTGACTCACATGCTGTATGTTGTTTTGTTCGAATTGTACCAATGTAAGGGCATATGATATTAAGTGTATGTATTGATAGTATTAAGGAGAACTCAAGGTATCTATAACCGCCATCCGGGCGGTTAAAGGGTGAATAATACTTCTCAAGTCGTACACGAACATTATAATTCGGTCAAACCTGTTGAATACAATTCATTTAGTATTTCAAATAAGTCATACATAGGCACTCTTACATAAATGTTTAATCCAATATATATTTACATAACAATCATGGCTATGTAATTAGTCTAATCTTAACACAAAAACAATGACACAGTCTACCCGTGTACACAATAAGTACTAGTTAAACTTACGTGTTGAAAGTCTAGAGCAGTGGTTCTCAACCTTGTTTGCCCCATGCACCCCTTTCACCATATGTCAGAATGTCATTCCCCCCTCCTTTCCAAGATTGGCTGCCTCAAAAAGTGCATTCCAAATAATATGCATATAATACCGAAAATCCTTTATTTTTTCCATATTAGTACATATACATTTACAATTTTACATGGATTATTTTTATAGTGGAGTTTTACAAATTAAATGCCAATTGAAAATGTTGATGGATTTATAAAACTTGAATAAAAGTAAAATAGTTTTTTTTATTTATAATGAATTACTTAACAGACCAAACTGAAGCATAATGCAATAAACAAAAAGTTCAATAGAATACCAGGATATTGTAAATTTGTAATTAATTTTATTCAGATGAAGATTACAGTCAATGAGAAACCTGTGATTGTTTTTTCTTCGCCAATTCTGGGATACGCGGAGGAGTGCTTGAAAGGGCACAACGCAGGTCATTTTCTACCTCTAATCTACTACGTTGCTTCGTTTTAATTTGCAACAGAGTTGAAAAGCCTGACTCACAAAGATATGTCGACACAAACGGAAGCAATGCACGGATAGCTCTTTCTGCCACTTTTGGGTAGGAATCGCACATCAAGGGCCAAAATTCTGTGATTGATTTCTCATCGAACATATCTCTTGCTCCCGAATCAGTTCCCCCCCCCCCTGAAAACCTGAATTCCCCCCCTGGGAATTTCCCCCCTGGTTGAGAACCCCTGGTCTAGAGAGAAGCCAGGGTAGGTGTTGACTCTAAGATATGGGTAGCTATACTGAAATGCCTACCCTATAGCCTGGCCCCTTGGCTGGTCAGCTATGGCTGAGTCAGGTGATTATAATTATACATAAACAAACTCCCTTCACACCCTCCAACCTCCTTCTGGGCCTCTCATCTTCAACCATCTCAACACTCTACATTGCATACGGGCACGCATGCCCAATAAACATGACATGAGTTACAGCCTAACATAACATTTGTTTATATGTCATCATAATTATGTACCTCTTGCGGTAACATCCACTCCGTTGAGCGTTCACGCTCAAAACCAGATCAGGCCTTTGATACTTAAGTTTGTCACGTTCATGCGACTATGCTTTCGACAGTGTACCCCACGAAAGGCTGAAAATCAAACTGGAAGGGTACGGAATTCGGGGAAATGTCCTAGCGTGGATAGAAGACTTTCTACATGACCGCAAGCAGTGTGTGGTGATTAATGGCACGAAATCGTCATCTGTACCTGTAACAAGTGGGGTACCAAAGGGCAGTGTATTGGGCCCGCTGTTGTTTGTTTGTTTCATAAATGACATGCCTGACGTTGTACACTCCTCCATACAAATGTTTGCCGATGATGGCAAGTTATTTCGGGAAATTAAGAACCAAGCGGACTGTGAAGAGCTGCAGAAGGACCTCTGTGGGCTCCAGGAATGGTCGAAGAAATGGCTGCTGAGATTCAATGTCACGAAGTGTAAGAGGATGCACCTGGGGCGTACCAACGGTAAGGAGGCGTATCATATGTCCCAACGGGATGAAGAAAATGCACTAGTTGAGACTGTGTGTGAGAAGGACCTAGGTGTGTATGTTGACAATGAGCTGAAGTTCTCGGGCCATTGTGAGAAGAAGGTAAATCAGGCAAATAAATTATTGGGTCTTATAAGAAGGTCGTTCAGATATCTAGACGGTCCGTCCCTCGTAACGATCTTCAGGAGTGAAGTGCTTCCCCATCTGGAGTACTGTCACCCCATCTGGTCCCCGAGATATGCTAGGGACTGTCAGTTGGTTGAAAATGTTCAAAGGAGGGCCACCAGACTGGTGCCTGCACTTCGGCACCTCAGCTACCCTGAGAGATTGGAGCGCCTGAACTTGCCTAGCTTATACTACAGACGGGCAAGGGGGGACCTAGTTGAGGTGTATAAGCATCTCAGGGGGCACTACTTAGTTGAGTGTCCTTACTTGGAGCTGGCGGACGCTCGCCCCACAAGGGGTCACAGCTCAAGATTGAAGAAGCCGAAAGTCCAGAAAACCGTGAGGGCAAACTTTTTCGGAGTGAGGGTTGTAAACTCTTGGAACAATCTACCAGAGAGTGTTGTGATGGCACCGAGTGTGAGCTCTTTCAAGAGAAGACTTGACCAACACTGGAGCGGGTTCAGGTACATTCAGGAGCCGGTGCATGCCCAGTATTTGCCAACAGTGCGTGACAGAGACGTGACCGATCGCCGGGGCGGCTAGCGAGCCGATCTTTTGGTGAAGAATATAAATGAAAAGAGACGTGACCGATCCCCCAAGCGGCTAACTAGCCGATCAGTGGCGAAGAGGATAAAAGTAAAAGTATGCTGCCCTCAGGCTGGTGGTATTTAACTTTAATTTTCCGTTCTATGCTGCCCTCAGGCTGACTATGCCCCCAGGCTGGTGGTGGTATTTAACTTTAATTTTGTCATGTTCTCGTGACTATCCTGCCTCAGGCTGGTGGTATTTAATTTTGTCACGTTCTCGTGACTTAGCTGCCTCAGCTGGTGGTATTTAACTTTAATTTTGTCACGTTCTCGTGACTGTTGCCCTCAGGCTGGTGGTATTTAACTTTGTCACATTCTGTGACTAAGCTGCCCTCAGGCTGGAGGTATTTAATCCTTTTAATTTTGTCACGTTCGTGACTATGCTGCCCCTAGGAGGGTATTTAACTCTTGTCACAGTCTTGTGACTAAGCTGCCTCATGTGTGATACCCAATTCATTCTCCTGGCTGACTCTGTCAACCCTTCCATTGCTCCTCCAACAAGCAAGGTTATGCTAATTTTGTCACAGGCGTCGCAACATTGTGGGACGTGTCGTTGTCTTAACCACTGCCTGTCGTACAAAGTTCATCCTCGCCAGCCTTGACTTCCATCACTGACCAAGGTGCCATTTGTTGCGTGGACTATTTGTTTTTGCTATAATGATTAGGTCACCAGGGCGAAAGTTGCCGTAATCTTGTCGCACTTGTCGAGTTCTGAGTTGGAGGGAGGCACCACGTCACCCAAAGGCTTCCAAAAATTGGTCTTCAAGGTACTGACATGCTTCCACCTTCGTGGTATGATTCGCCTATTGACCTTCCACCTAAGGAAGATTACCCTTCTGGACTTAAGTGCAAAAGATCAGGCAGGAGGGAGAGCCTTTGGTGCATTTGGAGTGTTTGGAACTGGGGGTGATTGGCCTTCTCGGTAACTATGGTTTCACTTCACAGAACAGTGTTTGCTTGATGTCCAACGTGTCTAAAAACTTGTGAGCCCACAATCGCCTGCAGGACCTTCTTTTCTGTGCGAATCTGCTCTTCCTCTATACTCCCCCATGTATGGGGGCAGCTGTGGTGGATTGGAAGACCCAGTCAATATCTACTTTCAGTAAGGCACCTCTGAGTCTGTCATCTTGCTCCCCCAACTTTTCACTGCCAGTTTGAGCTCTTGGTCACACTATGTTTGTCCCATTGTCCTAATTCTTAATACGTTCTGGTGTACCCTTGCGTCGAGAACTGTTATTATTGCGTTGAGGAAGGCATCTGCGTCTAATGAGGCCAAGACCCTAGATGAAGAGTCCTAATAGTTAGACATAAACAGACATCCCCAGATCTTGCCCTGTTTCTCCCTACCTTGATAATGAATGGACCAAAACAGTCCGTTCCAGTGTAATCAAATGGTGCCTCTCCAGGAGTGACACGATCTATTGGTAAATCAGCTTGCCTCTGATGCCGATTCTCCAGTTGTTCCGTCGGCACACTACACAAACGTCGTATGATTCTACCGCGCATCATCTGCCCTGGGGAATCCAATATTTGCCTCACACACGCCATCGTGTGTTCTCGTCTAGCATGTCCATAGCTTCCTCTCTTTGTGCATCTCCCCACTATGATTTCGGTGATGTGAGGACTATGGGCAAGCAAGATTGGCGTTCTCACCATTGCCCACAAGTGCCTTTACTCCTTCTTCCCCTTTGATCTGGAGCAAGCAACGTTCATCGTACAAGTAAGGTTCCAGTTTATACAGCTTATTGTCCTTCGGCAGCTCACCCTTTATGACAGTTTGGATTTCTTTCTCATAAACTTCTTTCTGCACCAATCTTATAATTGTCTGCTCAGCTGACTGTAGTTCCTCAGTGCTTAGCCTCTTCAGTTTGAGGCGCAGGTCTGGTGGTCCTTGTACTGGACCCAAGCCACCCTTTGGCCACCGTTCTTCAACACTGAGTAGAAAGTCAGGACCTCGTATCCACCGAGATCCTGCAACCAGGTCCAGGACAGGTAATCCCCTAGTTGCATCATCTGCTGGGTTCAGCGATGTGCCGACATGTCTCCACTGGTCAGTTCTTGACAGCTCTTGTATGACTGCTATCCTGTTGGCTACAAACTTTTGAAATTGTCTGCTCGAATTGGCGATGTACTACAAGACTAGCATGCTATCCGTCCAAAAATAAGATTCGTGTATGGTCATGGTCATTTCTCGGCGAATCGTTCGATCAACGTTCACTGCCAGGACAGCTGCACAAAGTTCCAGCCTTGGTATTGTCAATTACTTGAGTGGGGCCAGCTTGGCCCGTCTGTACACGAAAGAGCACTGGATACGTCCGCCAGAGTCTACCATTCTCAGATGGGTCACCGGACTGTAAGCAGCCTGTGATGCATCGCAGAATGTGTGCAACTGTGCTGAGATGATTTCTTTAGCACATGCTGTTTTTAGGCATCTGGGTACCCTTTATTTCCCTAGGTGGGCCAGTTCTCCTAGCCAGGTGCTCCAGGTCATGTGATTAATAGCCGACAAAGGTTCGTCCCACCCCAATCGACGCCTGCATTCACACTGAAATAATATTTTAGCCCTGATGATGAATGGGGCCACGAGCCCCAGTGGGTCATAAATAGAACTGACCAGGCTTAGTACTCCTCTCCTGGTCGCTGGCCTTGAGTTTGGTTGCACCTTGATGGCGAGCTGATCACCTTCCAGGAGCCACCTAACCCCCAGGGCTCGCTCCATTGGCAATTTGTCTTGCCTCAGATCAATTTCCTTCAGTGCATTTTGCCTCTCCTCCGGTGGGATGGTAGCCAAAACTCCATTGTGATTACTGGCCCACTTAGATGACCTAAATCTTCCACACGCCAGCAGTCTTCGAAGCTGACACGCTAACATTGATGCTTCATTTGATGAATCCAGCGACATGAGCAGGTCGTCAACGTAGAAGTTTACTTCCGCTTGCGCCACCATGTCGGGAAACTCGGATCTGTGGTCTTGAAATGTGCGCCGGAGAGCGTAAGTTGCACATGAAGGGCTCCACACCCCACCAAAGGTGTGCACCTTCTTCCTGTAAGTTACTGGCTCTCTACTCAGGTCCCCATTCTCCCACCAGAGGAATCTTAACGCATCTCGATGTTCTGGCGCTGCTTGGATTTGATGGTACATAGCCTCCACATCTGCCATGATGGCTGTAGTTCCTTGGCGAAACCTAAACAGGACTCCAAGTAATTTGTTGTTGAAGTCTGGACCTTGTAGTACCTGGTTGTTCAGTGATGTCCTTTTGTGTTTGGCTGCACAGTCAAAAACTATGCGTACTTTGTTTGGCTTATTTGGGTTCAACACCGGGTGATGAGGCAGATACCAGACCAGTTCAGTATCTGACTCCAACTGGCACTTAGGCACTGATTCAGCATATCCTTCAGCAAGCAGTTTATTTATTTCCTCTACGCATCCTTGTCGCAGCCGTGCGTCCTTGGATAGCCTCCTTCGAAGCCCATCTAGTCGACGCTCTGCCACGGCCTTATTGTTTGGGAGTTCCATGTTCTCATTACGGAACGGTATGGGAAATTGGTAATGACCATTAGTTTTGATGCCTGTCTCTGACCATAGCCTCAACACTCGTTTGTCCTCAAGTGAATGAGCTGCTGACTGCAAGGCTCCTGTGTCCTCACTTTCCAGCTCCCAAAAAAGCTTAACTTATCTTTCCAGACGGGTTTCAGGACTCACAACGGTTTCGGTCATCAGGCATCCTGACATGCAAACTCCTTGTGCGTCTTGGTGGGGCCCCACCGGTCCATTTACTATCCAACCGAGTCGCGTTTTTATGGCGAATGGCATTCCATCCCTTCCTGCTCTGACCCCCAAGGGTACCAGGGCCTGTGGCACATCTTGTCCTATCAGAATTTCTATGCTGTTGCTCTGCAATTCTGGTAATTCCACACCTCGCAGATGGGTCCACCTTGAGTTATCACTTGTGTTCGCTACTGAGTTGTGCAGCGTTGTGGGAAAATTTTGTATAATGAGTACTTTCGGCATAAGTATGGTTCTGCCTTGTTTCATGCCTGCGCCAACCACTTCTAGATCTACCTCCGCTGACTCGAGTATCATCTCTTGCTCAAGTATACCCATGGTTACCAGGATAGGTGTCCCTTTCACCCTTAGTTTCTGTGCCAGATCTTTGGTGCAATACGACCTGTCGCTGCCTGAGTCCAAGAGAGCTAAAGTTCTGATGTGATTTCGTTGAGTCCTTTCCTCAAATCTTCACACTCACTATGGACAGTACAATCTTGGCATTTTTCGTCGCTTTCGCAGCTGTATGGGTTTTCATGGCCGTCCTTTCTCCCTGTAGCATAGACATGGCTTATTTTTCCGGCCATGTACGAACTGTCGTTGGCTTTCTGGGCCATGCCAGCATCAGAGATGCCTGCCATTGACTCCTGTTTCACGAGACCTTGAAAATTTCGCTTCACGCCACCCTTGCTTGTGTTTGACATACTTGCAGTAAGTGCCTCCCTTCGTTCTTGATGCAACAGTCTAGAATCCTTCTCTTTGCACCCATTGTCATGGTCAAGTTGACTGCTAGTCTATTTAACTAATGATTCTTATTAAACTCCACGACCCCAAAACATGAGTGAGTTAGCGACCCCCAAGAAGACGTGTTTTTCCCCATAGACGCTACAGTTGTGTTTCCCTCCCAGAGTCCCGCCTATGTGAAGACAGTTATCAATGCGTTGTTATTCCACTTTCTCCTGGGAAGCTCAATCTTGAATTTGTCTGTGTAAATCAACTCAAGTAATTCGCCAGACCTTTGTCAACTGAGGGTCATCTTTGAATGAGTAACAGTTAGTTTGTTTGTGATTACTGTCATTGCGTGAGTAGCGATCACTGGCAACTCAGGGGTATTTATACCCGTGAATCGCGCAGGGCAAGCGTCCCCTGACCCTCTCCAACGTTTCTCCAGGTATGTTTATGTGTAGCCATTCAGTTAATTCAGTCAATTGTAGTGAATATCAGTGTTCATCAGTGTTCATGCTTTAACAGTTGAATTGTCATTCACCCAGTGTAAGAAGTAATATAACGTAATACGTCTGTCGTCTAGACAAGAGAGTTGTTTGTGTTGTCATGCTTCCCAGTCCGTCCCCTGACGCTGCTCCAATGTTTCTCCAGATCCCATTGTGATTCTTGCATCGCTCAACCACTCAACAACTGCCCCGGATGTAGTAGATACCCAGCAGGGATCATATATGAAACGATGGCACCGATGTGGCCTGATTAATGTGCTCCACTGACTCGTTGGGCCAGACCCCAGACTCGCCATGTGTCTGGCTACTACTGACCACAGCAACGGTCGTGAGCCCCAGTGTTCTACCCTGGGTTACTCCTTGGAAGTATATGTCAACAGAGAGTGTTGTAAGATGTATGTTAGGGATAATTAGTTGGAAATAATTATCCCATGTTGGGTAGTGGACCCCAGGTATCTGCTGATTTAATTATTAACGAGTATGTTGAGTAAAGTAATCTACAATGAGTGCCATGTACTAGGTATTGTAATGTAACACCAGTAAGGTTGTGTGCAGTAAGAATGTAAGATCTGAGTAATTACTGTTGAGTAAAGAAATAAGAAAATAAGTAAATAAGAAAATAAGTAAAGAAGAAAGTACTGAGTCTGCAATAAGCCCAGGAGTTGAACCTGGTAGTTATATGATTAATAACATATCTTTTCCCTTTGATTTCATAGTAATAAATTTGTTTTTAGAGTACTTTAGGTGTATTTATTTCTCCCACAGTATTTTACCTTTATTTCCGTCCAAATGACTTGATACCAGAATTACCATACCCATGTGCCTAGACCCTCGACCATGCTACCAAAGGAATGACCATGCTACCAAAAGAATGACCATGCTACCAAAAGAATGACCATGCTACCAAAAGAATGTCCATGCTACCAAAAGAATAGGTGACAGAACTGAGTAAGAGTAAGATGAGAGAAGTAAGTAAGATGAGGGTGGTGTAGAGGTGTGGGAAACACGCGCCCTCACACCATCAGTACCACACCTGAAGCATGACGAACACTCAGCAACACGGTGGCCCACTCTCAGACACAAGAAACATGCTCCGGAATTTGTCGCACCCTGCTAATCCATGTGCTCTGGAACATACTGGGCACACGCCTTTTCCAGAGCTTGTTTCTCCTCCGTTGCCTTTCGCTTCACTGATAGTCACTAACTCTCTTATTTCTTCACCCTTCCCTGATTCTCCCTGTGGATGCATAATTGTGACTTGAGGCGCTTTGTTTGCAAGCATTGGCGGTAACGATGATGCAATTATCTCGACATTGACCGATGCCTGTCGCTGGGTTTCTTCCCGTACTATTGGCTTCTCATAATTGCTGGAGTTCTCTGTCGAAGACTGTGAGCTGTCACTTCTTTGTGTTAGTGCTGATGTCTCTTGACCGCCACCATTCCAGTGTGCATCTTCTTCATCCACTCTGCCTTAAGCTCTCACAAGGCTCGGTTTACATAAGAACATAAGAAAATAAGGAGTCTGCAATAGGCCGGTTGGCCTGTGCATGGCAGCTCCTGTCGAGAGTTACTACCACTCTCTATCATCCATGAATCTATCTAGCCTCCTTTTGAAACTTTCCAGAGTTCCCGCACTTACTACAAAGTTGCTTCAAAAACTTGTTCCTCGTCCACCACCCTATTTGTGAACCAGTTTTTCTTCCTATCTCCCTCCAAAACCTAAACTTATCCAACTTGAATCGGTTGCTTCAGGTCTATCCTGCTCGGATGATATAAGGACTATCTATATCCCTTTATTGATTCTTCACCCCGCCAAATACTTCCATCATATCCCCGCACTCTTCGTCTTTCTAGGGAATGCAAGTTAGAAGTTTCTTTAACCTATCTGATATGGAAGGTTTATAAGTCCCGGAAAAATTTTTGTCATTCTTCGCTGCACCGACTCTGGTGAATTTACCAATAAAACTCTATAATAGGGCACCAGAGACTGGACAGCATAATCGAGGTGCGGCCTGACTAGCCTAAGATATAGTTGCAATAAGACCTCTGCACTCTTGTTGCCTTACACTTCTAGATATAAAACCCAATACTCATGTTTGCCTTGTAATCGAACATTAGCAGCACTGTTTTTCTAGGCGTGGGTGGACTTACAAACTTCAAGTCTCTTTCTGATCGACTTCTCTAGGTTGATGTTGTTAAGGCTGTATACATTATAAGTATTTGTTCTTCCAATATTAAATGCAGCTGCACTTGCTGGTGTGATTTCATTTGCATTTTCAGGCCACCCTACAGTTTATTTAGATGCTCCTGTAATGCATTGCATCCTGCCCTGCATTAATTTGCCGCCTATTTTTGGTGTCATCCGCAAACTTTTGCTTATGTCACTGCTGATCCCGAATATCTAAATCGTTTATGTAGATTATGGTGAGTGGGCCTAGTACCTGCTGACCCTAGGGAACCCCACTGGTTACACGGCCCCTCCAGATTTAACACCATCTATGCTGACCCTCTGCACGTTCTGTCGACCATGATTTTATCAATTTAAAACTTTCCCTCGATACCATGAGCCTTAATTTTTTATAAAGTATCTGATGCTGTACTCTGTCAAATGCTTTGCTAAAGTCTAAGTAAATAACATCGTAATTTTCGTCATTATCCTACTACCTCGAAGACTTTCTAAAACGTTAGCAGATTTGTTAGACAAGACTTTCTCTTTGTAAAGCCCATGTTGAGAGTCGTAGATTAATTTGCTTTTCTCTAGATGCGATCGGATGCTATCTGCTGGAGTGATTCAAGAAATTTTACCACACACTACTGACGTCCATTTGATCGGCCGGTAATTTGACGCTGATGTCTATCTCCCTTTTTTAGAATATGGGTACTACATTTGCCTGTTTCCACAAGTCTGGCACAACTCAGTGTCTAATGATTTTGTAAATATAAGTTTACGAGGGTCCGCTAATCTGTTCCTACACTCTTTCAAGATTTCGAGGAAAATTTCATCGCCCTGGGGATTTTGTTTTCTTTAGTTTATTTATCTTCTTAGAACATCCTCTTTTCTGATGGTGATATTCTTTAATTTTCTCTTCTTCCTTTCCCTTAAATATCAGGTTTCCACCTCTGGAATTTCATCTCCAAATTTGCTACTGATAAGAAGTAGCCTGGCCACAATGCTGTATATCTTCACTGCCATTTATCACTTCTCCCTCCTGACTTTAAAAGGCCCAACTTTGTCCTTGACCTTTGTCCTATATACGGAAGAATCCTTGGGATTCGCCTTGGATTCTCTTGCTATTTTTATTTCATAGTCTCTCTTTGCTTTTCCTTACATTTTTTTCTTAACATTCCTAGATAGTTCATTATACCTGTTTCTGAGCTGCTCTCCCTCCTTTAATTTCTTATATATTCCTTTTCTTTATTCCTATGTCATGTTTGATTTTCTGGTCATCCACATGGCTCATTCTTATTTGATAATTTTTTCTGTAGGTATATTTTGTTCTTGTGCTTTATGTAGTATACTATAGTAGATATTATAGTCATGATCAATTGTTGTGTCATCTATGACCTCGGCCTTCCTACTGAGAACTGACGTGACTGTTCCCAGGTGACCTCACCTAGGTACCTTCTTAACCCACAATGAAAATCCGCCAACCGAAAGTTTGGGACTCTGATATATTGTCATTGTTTTCTTTTTCCCAATTTAGGGTGAACCTGATTTCTCTGCTTGATCACTGTTACCTAGTTCTTCCCCTACTGTGATATCTCTGATAATATTTTCTTTATTTGTTAATACAGGTCTAATATATTGTCACCTTTAGTAGGTTCTGTAATTAGTTGTTTCAAAAAAATTTATACTGCGTCTAGGAAGTCTTCAGATTCATAGTCGCCTACAATGTGTCCCAGTCAATATTTCTGAAGTTGAAATCCCCATAATGCATAGGTTGTTATATTTTGCTGCCCTACTCATTTCCTGCATATGGGTGAGCTGCTTCTTTACCAAGGGCTTGGGGGCCTGTAAATCACTCCCATAATTAGTTTTTCTCTTCCTTCGTGATTTCTACCCACACAGACTCGGTTTCCTATTTCACCCTTTATTGGATTATTAATACAACATTTAATGTATCCTTGACGAAGAGTGCGACTCCTCCCCCTTCCTACCTTCCCTGTCCTTGTGAAAAAGGTTGTACCCTTCTATGTAATTCTTACTCTGATAAAGTACTCGCCAAGATTCATCCAAGTTTCGGTGATTGCTATGACGTCTACATTCTCGGTACATACAGCCGCTCTCAGCAAGTCTATTTTTTATTTCTTGCTCCTACTGTTTGTAAGTATACATTTAAACTACCCTTCCCCTGTCTGTTTTGCCTTGTCCTGAGCAAGCTAATTTTACTTCCCAGGACCTGCTTGTCTTTGCTGACTCCCACTTTCCCCGACCCTCTCTACTGAAACCCCCTCCCTTCAGATTGACAATTTCGCTCAGGGATGCAGACAACGTCTTTACCCCCCTCACGGACAAGTGTACTTCCCGTCGCGACAGTACAGACTAGTCGTTGCCTAGAATCGTTGCCAGTTATCAATGAATGCCCAGCCATTGTTTTGCTGCAATGTTTTCCAGTCGGCAATTTATAGCAATTGCCCTGGACAGCTCATTCACGACCAACCCCTCTTCTAGGCAAGACACCACATACTATCAGGATCCCTCCTATCTCTAATCTTCCCCAGCGCCTCCTATACCTCTTGAAAGTTCCTCACTCCTAACCTTACCTATGTCGTTTCCTCCACACTAAGACACACTACTGGATTGGTACCCTCCCCTGACAAAACTCTGTCTAACCTCTCGGCTACATGCCCATCAGCCCCAGGAAAACACACCTAGCCCTACGTTTCCTATCTCTCGCACAAGCCTATCTACAAACCTCACCTGGCTGTCCCAACTACCACGACCTTACCTGTGGGCGGGGTTTGTACAACTGCCCTTTCCTCTCCTTGATCCATACCGTCTCTTTCTTCCTCGCCAGCTTCCTGCAGCACCTGGTAAGGGTTACCATACACCTGGTCAGCTTTCCTGAGCCTGACCCTGAATCCCCTTGGAGACAACCACTCTCCACGCCTGCTCCTCCTTTGCAGGTGTCCTGCTAGGCTGGGACACCTACCTGAGTTCCGTCCTGAGGGCTGTTTTCCCCCTTTAGGTGTCAGCCTCACTCCTCCAACTGCCCCAGCTGCCTTAACAGAGTGGCAAGGAGGTCGTCTTTCCCCTCCTCCTGCTGACACAACGATCCACGGCGGCCATTTTCCTTGGTCTCTAACGGGAGCACTATCGGGCACGACCTTCTCCAAGCTGGGTCAGAGGTCAACTTCGTCCGACGCTGCCTCAGCTCTGGCCACTGCTTGTTGATAATCCAATTCCGTACTGTGACCTTCCCGTGGATCTCCTGGTATTGCAGGCTCATTTCCTGTTTCACCACTCTCTGATTGTACCTGGGTGAGCGGATCCATTGTCATTAGGTCAAAATGTTTACTTCCATCTTGGTCCGACTCCCCTTCCATGTCGTCAATATACCCAATCTCCGACATCTTGCTTATTCAGGTAATTTGAATTGCGTTCGTTTCCACCACTCTTAAATCAGGGCACGTTCGTGTGCCTTGACATACTCATTTATCAAGGCACGTTCGTGTGCCTTGTCTCACTAAAATTATCAGGGCACGTTCGTGTGCCTTGACTTGTACTCATTTATCAAGGCACGTTCGTGCCTTGTCTCACTAAAATTATCAGGGCACGTTCGTGTGCCTCGTCTTATTGCTTTCGTTACAGTCGACCTGGCACTCACTTAGCCCACTCTAACACTCGCACCTGATATCATTACAAACTTTACATTGATATTGGGGTTATTTACAAAGCAATATCATTTCAGTCAACTATGATTGCTAATTGTGTTCTGCACTTACGTCAGACAACAAAATTACATGTGTTTTCATTCTCATATGCACTACACTGGGAGTGGTGAAGGTCACTCAGAGAAGACTATTTTCTGGACTAACAAGGTTTAACTATTATCGATGCGAGAAGTATACGGACGTTGCACTTCACTTCTCGCCACTGGATACGCACACATACATACCCACACGCACGCACTCGTCCCTCGAGCGATGCGTGTTGGTGAGCCAGGCTACACTGAGAGTGGCTGAGCTCACTCTGACAACATTATTTTCTTCAATAACAAAAGGTTCAAATATTATCGCCACAATAAATCTACGGGCGTTGCACTGTAATCCGTGGCACTGGGAACACACGCGCATGTACACACGCACACGCACATCCCTCCAGTGGGTTGAGTTGAGTTGACCTTGGTTACTCTGCTGCCCGCATGTTGATTCAAGCTTACACCCTGCTACACGTTAGACAATCATGTTTGACTGCCACCGCCATCCGGGCGGTTGAAGGAGTAATTAGACTTGTCACGTTATAGTCGAACATTATAATTCGGTCAAACCTGTTGAATACTATTCATTTTAGTATTTCAAATAAGTCATACATAGGCACTCCTACATAAATGTTTAATCCAATATATATTTACATAACAATCATAGCTATGTAATTAGTCTAATCTTAACACTTACAATGAGTACTTAATTTGCCATATTTCTATATTGTCACAATGATAAATGATGGAATGGACACAGTCTACCTGTGTACATGATGTACTAGTTAAACTTACGTGTTGAAAGTCTAGAGAGAAACCAGGTTAGGTGTTGCTTCTAAATATGGGTAGCTATAATGCCCACCCGATAGCCTGGCCACCCTGGCTGGTCGAAGAGCTGAGTCAGGTGATTATAATTATAATTAAACAAGCGCCCCTCACACACTCCAACCTCCTCTGGGCCTCTCATCTCCACCATCTCAACACTCTACACACTGTATACGGGCAGGCACACCCAATAAACATGACGTGACTTACAGCCTAACATAATGTTTGTTGATGTGTCATCCTACTCATTACTGCTTGCGGTAACATTGAGTATTGACCCATAAATATTGATATGACCAGTAATGACGTTTGTGATGTGAGCTGTGAGTACATCATTCATATGTACAACTGAGTTCTGGTTAAAGTGCCATGTTGTTCAATCCAGAAAAGTAACATTATGGGCTAAGGAATATCTTAATTTGGGGTATTGTCAAGTGTATCATATAACCATCTGCATTGACAATGAAATAATATAATGATTATTTAATGTTGTAACCCAGAATTGAAGATTTATTTTGCTACTTGTAAAAGTAAGTCCTAAGGGTCCACTCCTATCTGAGCGTGTAAAATAAACATCTTTTTTGTCAAAGAAATAATATAACAGTCGTTTAATGATGTAATAAGTAATTGAAGATCTGTTTTATGAATTGTAAAATAAGACCTAAGTGGTCCAGTCTTGTCTGAGTGTACTTAATTAACATCGTGTTCACTCCTTATGTTAATAAATATTGAATTAGTAAACTACGAGTATCACCGCTCTATTCCTTCTACCCGTTGGTTCTCAGAAAATAACTACTGTATTGTAACTCACGTGCCTAGAAGCTCACTAGCACGCTACCTAACAGTTCAAGGAGATATGTTATATTCTAATAAAAGTCTGGGTGGTGACAAGCTACCGTGGTAAGTATAATAAGTGTTATAGTAAGAATGACATGGCTTTCCCAGACTAATCCATGTTATAGAATATAACTAGGGCAGGATAATAAATTGAGAGAAAGAAGATGTATAAAATATAGAAAATACAATAATAGATATAACAGAAGAAATAAAGTATAGAAAAGAATATTAACTTAGAAAATATAAACAAAGAAATATAAGATATATACTTATAGACAGAAAGACTTAGAAAATAAAATTATTAATATATACACAAGAAAAGATTAATAGAAAATATAGATATGAAGCAAGTATATAAGTATTGAAGAATAGAGAGAATACATATGAATATAAAAAGAGCATCCTCTGCACATGTTCACACACCTTAGTGTATTCCTCTTCATCCACGCCACCACACCACACATCACACCTTAAGTTATAGTAAGTTATAAATCTATTGGAAGCATAATGTGTTGTCTATGGTGGACCCTGCTGCCACATGGCATCACGAAAATTGTGACCAAGTCCCAGGTTGCTGATCTGACTTTCTGCGTCATTTACATAATCGCAGGGTCTCAATTGTTTCTCTTGATATTGACAACATAACATAGATATAGTGTTTCTCACTTTTGATTTTTTCATTTGTATTTCTTTATGGTTCTTTATTATTATTATTATTATTATTATTATTATTATTATTATTATTATCATTATCACATTTCGCCCCTAGGCCCCGATGTGGGTCAGTGACCTGTGCCTGGGTGGGCTAATCCCCGTAAAAAAAAAATACAAAACCGAATATATCCTCATATAATTAATCTCTCCTTCAGATCAACTTACATTTTATGACTTATCATTATTATAGAAAGACTTTGATAACAGGTGCACTTCTAAACACTTAAAAACAGTACTTTTTTTTCAAAAATACCTGTGTATTTCCTCTCATAAAAGCTATAGATATGTGACTAATATCGAAAGCATGAGTACATTAGACTACTACTAGATCATATATATATATATATATATATATATATATATATATATATATATATATATATATATATATATATATATATATATATATATATATATATATATATATATATATATATATATATATAAAATAATCAATGAAACATGGAACTTTGTCTTTACAAGACATCTTGCCTCTGAAGATGTCTTGAATAACGACTTAGAATATATATATATATATATATATATATATATATATATATATATATATATATATATAGATAGATAGATATAGATATAGGAGTGTGTGTGTGTGTGTGTGTGCTGATAACCACAATGGAAGAAATGCAAGTTCCCAAGCGCTTTCGTGTAATTCACAAGGTTATCAGCATATACTTGGATCACGCACCTACAGTGATTTACTTGTATATATATATATATATATATATATATATATATATATATATATATATATATATATATATATATATATATATATATATATATATATATATATATATATATATATATATATATATATATATATATATATATATATATATATAGAAACGGTTTAGGAAACGGAAATTATTTTGACAGCTCCGGCACCTTAAAAATTGGCACTGCAACACGGATAGTAAACCGTGAACTTTACTTTAGTGACCCCTGCTTCATCATCTCTTTCAGTTAAGGAAAATAAAAAACTTTTAAGGTGAACTACTTCATTAAGGTTTAGTGCTGTAAGGGATGAGCAGCTGGAGATGTAATTTATATGAGGAAGTTATTTAGAACGTTCAGTGATGGAGGTGCGGAAATTTTCGTACACAAGTTTATAAAAGCACTTTTATAAGTATGCCCCCCTCTCTCTCTCTCTCTCTCGGTCAGCATCACCAGGACGTGGTTCGGTCCTCCTTCTCGTCATAAGTTCGGCTGAGTTTCACCATGTTATGTTTTCTCATTTTTGTCCAACAATTTCTCAAATACAACCCGTAAATTCGTTTCCTATTCAGCAAGAGCACACTTTAGTTTATACCTGGGTGTTTACCAATCAATTATTCACATCAGGACTGTCATGAATAACGTTGTAATGATCGTAATGCACCACTATAACAAGGTCGGTGCACGTTCTCAACATTTCGTTAATTTTCTAAATAATTTTCGCCACGTTTTCAGTATTTATAAACTTCTACTCATATATCAGTCAGGTAATTAATTTTCCATCACAGGACTCTGGCATTGATAACAGTATAAGCGGTGTTAATATGTGATTATAACAAGGTCGGCAGAATTGTACCTCTAGTTTAGGGGTTTCGGACTCGCTCGGGCATCTCTTTGACTCACCGCTCCCTCTCTGGGTATCGTTCACAGGCCCAATTCTCAAAAAGTTCTTACACTTCGTTAAGGACCTGACTGAGAGGTTTAAAGTTGGCACGACGCTGTTTTATTTACTGTGTGTGTGCGCATATGTGTGTGTGTGTGTGTGTGTGTGTGTGTGTGTGTGTATGTGGAATGAACATACACACTTCCAACATCACTTGCTTTGCCAATAAATTTGACGAACTGGCAACCACAGTCCGGTCAGTTGGTGCCAACGTCTTTGTCATCTGCGAGAAGTGGCAAATTGTTCCTGAAACTTGCCAAATTGAGGGATATCAACTCTTTCATCACCTTCGTTCACATGGACGTGGAAGGGGGTGTTGTCCTCTTCTGTCAAGATGAACCACGTCCGTCATGCCTGGATGTTTTAGTCCCAGCAGATGTGAAGGCATTATGGGTACGTGTTGTGCCACGTGCCACACTGCCTCTATAATATACTGTATCACTTATGTTACGTGTATATCATTTGTCAATCAAGTAACCCATTCGCCAATTATATAATTGTGTATTTCCACCCTTCCGGCTGTCATGCTCTATCAATAAACCATTAATTATCATTATTATTATTATTATTATTATTATTATTATTATTGCACACACACACACACACACACACACACACACACATTTTATGGGAACTAAGAGTGTTACTACAGCAGCTATTTCTGATAGCTCCACTGAAAAGGAATATTTAGATAGATAGCTATTGATGCTCCTAGCAATTGTTCAATCTTCGCCATTTTACCGTTTATATTTAGCTAGTCTACTTGCATGCCCGGAAGTAGCAGTGAACAGTATGTTGTTTGGGTGAAAACTTGGCCTGGTGGTTCGAGGATCACAAGTGTACAGCAGACGTTGTTGTATTGTCACCAACATCTTGTGGTCGTCCCCAGGCGTTATAACACGTGGTCTGCCGCTGCCTGGCCTAGTCTCCACACTTGCCTCAGTTTTCCATCTTGCAGTCTAATTATGGAGAGTTTTCTATCACTGACAGGCTCCTATAATCTCCGGCAACACACACACACACACACACACACACCAAAACTATTAAGAGAAGCGCGCCATCTGTTGGTAAACATAACAATCTGTTAATGAAGCTTCAGACTCAAAAGATCAAATATATTATGTTCATATACCTCCAGGTCGGTGTCTGCCAACTTTTGTCCGCGACTGTATTTATGTATGCATATATGTGCTTATCTATCTGTCTGTCTATCTATCTAGATCTAGGAATCACGTTATTCTACTGACCTACGATAGTGTCATGAGTTAGTTAGTCCTCTTGGGCGCGTTGAGATGGTGCGTATTGGGCATTCCTGTACATTAATTTGGGGGATTTTAAATATTTAGTATGCATTTTACACACACACACACACACTAACTGGCGACGTGAGGACGCATCTAACTACCTCACTCATACACACAGCACAAAGCCACCGGCCTTAAATGGCGGCCAAACAGTACCGAGACTTGACCTTCCACAGATACAATAGTGGCATGTTTTTGACTTGACCTCATGTTTTATAAGGTCACCCTATGTACATAAGCCTCTCTCAGTCCTTGTAATTCAGTTGCCTCTGAAGATGTCTTGAATAAAGACGAAAGCTAAGGTTCTCCATTGTTTCCCTTTTTCCTGTGTGATTTTATCAAGATTTATCTTACCCATGTTTCCACTGTGGATCTACATGAAAGATACAACACAATAGTAAATAAACACGGATCGAATTTAGCTTAAAGAATCTATTACAAACACACACATACACGTTCACCTTGACCGCGGCGACCTGACCCCTCATCGCTATTCCCCAAGTGTATCGGTCGGCTTACCTGTGTATGCCAGGCCAGTCATACCTGACAAACTCCCACTGGGCGAAATATGACAACAGAAGATGTTCGAGGAAATTGTATCTGTACCTGCCCTGCACTTGTACCTGTACCTGTTCTTGTGCCTGTACCTGCACTCTCGACAGGAGCTGCCATGAACAGGCCAACCAACCTATTGCAGACTCCTTATTTTCTTATGTTCTTATGTGTACCTGTACTTGTATCTGTACCTGCACTTGTACATGTACCTGCATTTATGTCTGTACTTGCACTTGTACCTGCACTTGTGCTTGTACCTGCACTTGTATCTGTACCTGCACTTGTATCTGTACCTGCACTTCTATATATACGTGTACCTATAGCATATAGCAGTACTGTTGTGTGGTGAGGCAGCAGATGTGACCAGACGCGCCAAGTGATCAAAGTGAACATATTTAGCGGCGGTATGGTGGAGCTCACGACGCTTTGATCTGGTAACACTAACGCAGCTCAGGCGAGGAAGATAGTGATCTCTCTAAACTATTTTTTTGAAGACTTTGGCGAATTACGTCACTAGAGGATATAGGTGTTGGTCTCTCTCTCTCTCTCTCTCTCTCTCTCTCTCTCTCTCTCCCTCTCTCTCAATATCTCGGCAACATAACACAAGAAGTAAAAAAATTAATAATATTTGTATTACTTGCTTATCGTTTCTATAATAACCTCTATTATCACACACACACACACACACAGCATCATCGTAGACGCCAGACCTGCCTCACGCAACTATACCCACCCGTCTGCTAGTACACAACGTGACGTCCTTAAAGGCGACATAGCTTTGGGTGCTCACACGATCCGCTTAGTCGCCTACCTCGTGTATAGTGACGCGTTCCCACCCCTCCCCCCACTCCCCCCAATCGAGAGCGCTTATAGGCCAGAAACATTACGCATAAAAACAAAAAATCTCAGAAGATACAGTAATCTATTTTTTCTATAATATATGATTTATGGATGTATTTTAGTCTTATGGAAGATTTTACATAGAGTTGAGAGGTGATTTCCAATGCGGTTTGGATATTGTGCTGAGAATTAAAAAATGTGGGGATTATGTGCTCATCTCCTTCGGTTAAGACCAGATATTAGTCATCATTTGTTAGTATTTTTTTTTCGCAAAGCATTAACAGTGTGATATACAAGGGGTAGAGCTGCCATGTAGTTATGTGACTCGATCCATTCTCTCATCCTCCACAGTTCTGGGGAAAACTGGATCACTTGGTGAATAAAGATCCCCCTGGGTTAGTTCACCTTATAATAAACCACCCAAGTGCTAACCTAACCGAACCTTGCAGGACACTCCCACCAGCCCGAACACTCCCACCAGCCCAAACACTCCCACCAGCCCGAACACTCCCTGAAGTCAACACGTTAGGTATTCTTGCTGGTACACTTACTAGGAATATTAATAGTATGACCTTTTGAGAGTCAGATGCCAAAGGTGTGTGTGGAGGGGGGAGTGTGATGCAGGAGGAGTTTACAGATGGAAAACAGATGTTCATTCACGCTAAGTGGACAGCACGCGAGCATGTGTGTGTGTGTGTCAACACTCTACATGAGTCACACAGTATTCCTCCCTTACTGTACCTGTCTCTGCCAGAAAGGTGACTTAGGAATGTTTCCTCTCCGTGTCTGTTCCTCAGCCCGGGCGTCCATCCATACTCGCATTCTCCCTACTCGCATTCTCCCTACTCGCATTCATCCATACTCGCATTCTCCATACTCGCATTCATCCATACTCGCATTCTCCATACTCGCATTCATCCATACTCGCATTCATCCATACTCGCATTCCACTCGTACTCGCGTCCATCCAAGCTTCTGTACACAGCGCCTATACACCCACCCCTGCTCTTATCCACCTATGCACCTCCCCGGGGGTTTAGCAGCTGTGATGACTAACAACTCGACAAACAACAGAGAATTTTAGCCAACCTCAGTGTGTGTGTGTAACAACAGGTCACGTGTGTTGATGATCAGTTTTCCCTGCCTTTACTGCCCTGTCACCCCTGCAACTTTACCCTGACATAAGAACATAAGAATGGTGGAAACTGCAGTGGGCCTATTGGCCCATACTGGGCAGTCCCGTTTACACCCAACCCCTTTTGCTCATATAAGCATCCAACCTATGTTTGAAGCTATTCAGCGTATTCGAGTTAATGATGATATTTGGTAACTTGTTCCATTCATCCACTACTCTGTTTCCAAACCAGTGTTTACCTATTTCACGCCTAAATCTAAATTTGTCTAATTGAAAACCATTGTTACGAGTTCGCTCCTGGTTGGATAGTTTGAGTACCTTTGTAATGTCCCCTTTGTTTAGCCCTGACTTCCATTTATACACCTCTATCAGGTCGCCCCTCGCTCTACGTCTCTCGAGGGAGTGCACATTAAGATGCTTTAACCCTGTATCTATACTCAAGGTTCCTAATGCCCGGGACTAGTCTTGTCATTCTCCTCTGAATTCTTTCCAAGGATTCCATATCCATTCTGTAATACGGTGACCAGAACTGAACTGCGTAATCCAGGTGTGGTCTCACAAGCACAAGATACAGTTTTAGGATGACCTCGCTAGTCTTGTAACTAACACTCCTTTGTATGAACCCAAGTACTTTATTAGCCTTGTTACAAGCAAAAACACATTGTTTACTTGGCTTAAGGTTCCTACTTATCATTACTCCTAAATCTCTCTCGCAGTCGGATTTCTCAATGGCATCGTTGTTCATCTGGTAACTGGTTTCCCTGTTTACATCTCCTATACTGAGTTCTTTACATTTGTCCACGTTGAATTTCATCTGCCATTTTTCAGACCTTTCAAAAAATTTGTTTAGATCTTCCTGTAGTTTTGCTGAGTCCTCGTCAGATTTAGTAACACGTCCTATTTTAGTGTCATCAGCAAATTTACTTGTGTTGCTGTCTATGCCGATATCTATGTCTTTTATGTATATAATAAATAATAACGGTCCAAGTATTGAGCCTTGGGGAACTCCACTAGTGACGTTGCTCCAATGGGACTTAGTGCCATTAATGCTCACTCGCTGTTTCCTGTCATGTAACCACGCCCTAATCCATTTAAGGATATTACCTTTGACGCCATGTGCTTCTACCTTTCTAATTAGTCTTTCGTGGGGGACTCTGTCGAAGGCTTTGCTAAAGTCGAGATATACCACATCATAATTGTGCCCCTCGTCCACCGATTCGAAAACTGATGAAAAGAATGTTAATAGATTAGTTAATAATAATAATAATAATAATAATTAACGGTTTATTGAAAGAGCTTGGCAGCCAGAAGGCTAAAAATATACAGTTACATATTTGGGGAATGGGTTTCGAATTACAAATAATATACAAGTAACATAAGTGACACAAATAAGATATATAATAACTAGATGGGGAAAAGCTCAAACTACAGTTCATTTCAACATAGTGACAGTGCAAGGAGTAGTGTTTACTGGGAGTGAATACACTGGTTTATTACAAGTTATTGATAATTTTTACAATGGTTGACTGGGCTGTTCTTATAGCGATCAGTTCGTGCACGTATGGGGGATGCGGTTGTGGTGTCGAACAGCAATTCTCGGACTAGGGATCTCAGGTGGTAGTAGGAGCCGGTGTCGAGGATGGTGTAGAAGCTTCTACCAAATTTGCAGATGAGGTCGTGATGGTCAGTGAGAGTCGAAAGGGTCAGTGTGTTGAGCGCTTGATATGTGGAGTAGGAAGGGAGAGAACAATCTTGCATGCCCTCTTTGCACTTTTTTCTAGGTGTTTACGTTGGCATTTAGGGAGGAAGACCAGGTGGGGGAGGCATAGGTGAGCTTGGGAAGTATGAATGTTGTGTAAACACTGAGGAGCTCGTGTGCAGGAACTCCGAGGGACTTGAGTCGGCGGAGGAGGTGGAGACGGAAACTGGAGGATCATTGATCAATCTGTGCTTCTCCAGGTGATTTCGAATAGAGTTTGAAATGATTGCTTCCAGTAATTTGCCTACTATTGATGTGAGACTGATTGGGAGGTTGTTAGAGGATAGTGATCTATCCCCCTTCTTGAAAATCGGTATTACATTCGCTATCCTCCAGGATTCTGGTACTACACCTGTTTTTAAGGACATGTTAAGCAACTTTGCTAAGGGCATACTAAGCTCTTCCTTACATTCCTTTAATACTCAGGCAAATATCTCATCGAGACCAGGTGACTTATTAGGCTTTAGTTTGTCTATTTGCTTACTCACATCGTTACTAGTCACTACTATCTCGCTTAATTTGTTTTCTTCACTATCTCTGAATAGAGTTGGTGCCTCGGGTATCATGTTTAAATTTTCGGTGGTGAAAACTGTTGAAAAATATTTATTGAGATTATTGTTCATTACTCTGTCGTAATCAGTGAGCTCGCCGGTATCTGATCGTATTGGTCCAATCTTTTCTCGTATTTTAGTTTGATACATTTGGTAGAATCTTTTGGGGTTTGCCTTCGCCTCCCTTGCTATCCTTACCTCATTATTCCTCTTGGCTTTCCTTACCTCGGTTTTAACCCTACTCGCCAATACCTTATAATAATCCAGGAGGTAAATTTCGCCACGATTTATCCTTCTACCTATAGCCTTCCTTTGGCCAATGATGTTCCTTAAATAATTATTTATCCATTTAGGGTCATTGTTGTCTCATCTGAGTTTTTTGTATATGTTCTGCCTTTGTGCATTAAGTAACTCATTATTTAAATTGCCGTGGAACTCGGCAATCTCAGATCTCGTTATCAGGTTAGTCTCAACTGTCAGGTCTCCTGGTACGGTGAGGTCGCCCTCTGTGGGTACATTGAATGAGGTCACCTCATGTGAGGTCATGTAGCTCACCCCCAAGTGCAACACCTTCTCCCTCAGCTGCTTCTTCAAACTGTCAAAGTTTGCCCTTCTGAAATCTGGTACTTTAGTGGTATTTTCCTTACGTCTGCCCTGAAAATCTAATTGAAATCTAATTTCTTTGTGATCGCTGTTTGCAAGCTCGTTCCCTACCTCGACATTGCAAATGAGGTTTTCTCTGTTCGACAGAACTAAATCGAGTATATTATTAACACGGGTGGGTTCGGTTATATGTTGACTTAGGAAACAGTCCTGGAGAGGGGGGGGGGGTTAACTGAATACTCCTGGCAGTCAGTCAATTAGTCAGTCAGTCAGTCAGTTCATATAGTCACTACATACACTAAACGTTAACGGTGCTGCTACCTCTACTCATAGCTAGTGACATTATTACACATATCCACGACTAGTTGGCGACACCACCCGTCAGGACACTTGGTCGAATCAGCACACTTTATACCATAGTTAGCATACCTGCACCACGGTCTCGATACATAGTAAATTAACCAGGTTTTGTATGGCGATTTTACTCTATCTATCTATCTATCTATCTATCTATCTGTCTATCTGTCTCGTTAAACAGAAAGGTTGGCTAACTTCTGCCTATAGCAAGCGTCTGTATCGAGGCTGACAATTGATGACAGGATCGCTAATTGTATTGTTAGCAAGCGTCTCAGTAAATTCTTGGGGGGCAGCTTCACCTTCCCGTGGATTAATGAGGGACTTTGATGTGAGGGCCTCGCGATGTAAACACGTCTGAGTTTGTTTACGGACAGTGAGGAAGTTTACGTGTGTGTGTGTGTGTGTGTGTGTGTGTGTGTGTGTGTGTGTGTGTGTGTGTGTGTGTTTATAATAATATGTATTATTTTCGTTAATGATTTATAAATCTCGCCAGCAGCCCCGCCAGTGTTTGTTTATGTTTGTGTGTCACAGAAAAGGTCCGTCCCCAGGTTAGATTATGACAGTTTACGGTAGGTTAGGTTAGGTTAGCATTAAGTTAGATTAGGTTAGTTACAGTACTGTATATGATGAGGAGCCTCTAACAATGACATCCAGTATTAACTAACAATACTTATTACCCCCTTGTGTAACACAGTGACGAAAAGGAGCCCTAACGCTAGATAATAACTACAGGGAATAATACAATCAAACTCCGCTGGCATCGTGTTGTGATATTTTAGTTATCGTCGCGTTCACATCGCACACTCGGGGTCGTGTGGACGGACAAACACACAGGCAGTAAGTTAGCATCATTACTCTGAGGGCAGCAGCCAGCAGGATAAAGAATGTTGTGGTTAGGGAGCATGAGAGGTGACCTGGCCAGCCCCTCACCCTCACCTCCCCGTGGCCAAACTTGACTTTGATCTGCCAGAATTAGTGAGCGAGCGAAAACGTCCGAATCCGACCACCCGCCTGTGACTCACACCACCGCCTACCTCTGTAAATGATGAACCACGCTTTACTCTCCGACTCTAAAGGCTCTTACTATATGCCAGCATGACTTCACTCACCCAATATCTGAGTAATATAAATTAACGAATAACTGTAATGCTTTTGTATCCTCAAAGAAGTCTAAGATTTCCTTTTGGAAGTATTATTTTTTTTCTGCTTCATCTTAATAGGGCAGTTAAGTGCGCCTTTACATTTCCATTTACAGGAAAACCCGAGCCGACGACTGGTCCAGGTATCCGAACACTTGTAGTGCCAGTTCAAGGTTAAGTTACAGTCCTGGCGTAATTTTCATGCCATTTTGGACGTAATATTTACGCTGAAACATGAACCGTTTCAGACGGTAGACTAAGACTGGTTCAATTGTCCGAACATTTGTGGTGGCAGATCGTGGCAACGACCACGTCAAGGCCACACCACTCCGGAGCCCCTTGAAGGGCTTACCACTAATGGGGTCATTAATTCACAGGCTTAATCAGTAACGAGCTCAGTGATTGGTTCACTAGTTTTGTGTAAGCCTCCACGACGCCCGCAGCCAGGCCGGCGAGGCAAAGCACGATAGTAAAATGTGCCGAGACTTAACACAACTGTGTCGCTCCCGTTCATCTTCACCTGTTAGAGGGAAGTTGGAGACGATTTGGGGTAATTTGTTGATATTTTGTTCCTTCACTAGGAAGCTAAACCTAACCTAACCTAACCCAACCCAACCCAACTCAATCTACGCTCGTTTAGCAGATGTCAACATGATAAACAGAACAAATGGAGGTGAAATCTGGCCGACCTGTTGTATCACATCGACGTCTTAAAGGGAGGCGATAATAATCATCATTTTCTGTCAGTTAGGCTCCTTCAACTGTATTACGACGCCACGCCAGGATGACTGAGAGAACGTGTACATGATGACTGAGAGAACGTGTACATGATGACTGAGAGAACGTGTACATGATGACTGAGAGAACGTGTACATGATGACCGAGAGAACGTGTACATTATGACTGAGAGAACGTGTACATGATGACTGAGAGAACGTGTACATGATGACTGAGAGAACGTGTACATGGTGACTGAGAGAACGTGTACATGATGACTGAGAGAACGTGTACATGATGACCGAGAGAACGTGTACATGATGACTGAGAGAACGTGTACATGATGACTGAGAGAACGTGTACATGATGACCGAGAGAACGTGTACATTATGACCGAGAGAACGTGTAAATGATGACTGAGAGAACGTGTACATGATGACTGAGAGAACGTGTACATGATGATTAAGAAAGTGTACATGATTACTTGAACGAGCCTCTAGTGGTGAAAGACTTCTAAATCACTTCAACGCCTTCGAAATTTTGGCCATTAAATACAATTCGTTGACAGCAATCACGGACTTGACAATGTAGTTTTACCTCAACCTTACCCACACACACCACTCCTACCCACACCTTCCCACACACATACACCACACGTACCCACAGTTCCACACACACACACACACACACACCACTCCTACCCACACCTTCACACACACACCACACGTACCCACAGTCCCACACACACACACACACACACACACACTCCACCCACATCTTCTCACACACACCACTGATACCCACACCTACCCACACACACACACCACTCCTTCCCACACACACCACCCTTCCACACCACTCCTACCCACACACACACCACCCTACCCACATCACACACACACACACTGATACCCCACACCTACCCACACACACACCACTCCCCCACACACACCACCCTTCCCCACACACACACCACCCACCACACACACACACACACACCACCCCCCACCACACACACACCACTCCCCCACCACACACATCACACCAACTCACACATACCACACCCACCCACACACCACATCACCACACACATCACACCACCCACACACACCACACCACCCACACACACACACCCACCCACACCCACACACACACCACCCCACACACACACCCACACACACACCACACACCACACCCACACCACACCAACCACCCACACACACCACACCACCACACACACCACCCCACCCACACACACACACACCCCACCCACACACACACACACCCACCCACACACACACACACACACCACGCCACCACACACACACACCACACACACACCACCCCCACACACACACCACACACCACACACACACACACACACACCACACACACACCACCCACACACCACCACACCCACACCACACCCACACACACCACACCACCCACACACACCACACACACCACACCACCCACACACACACAACACCACACACCACCACACACACACACACCCACACCACACCACCCACACACCCACACACACCACACCACCCACACACACACACCACCACACACACACCACACACCACCACACACCCACACACACCCACACACACACCCCACACACCACACACACACCACCACACACACCACACCTACCACACACACACCCACACACCACACCTACCCACACACACCACTCCTACCACACACACCACACCTACCCACACACACACCACACCTACCCACACACACTACACCTACTCACACACACCACTCGTACCATGGCTTACAGACTTCCTCAGTGACCGACGCCAAGCTGCACGCTTCCGAGGGGCTGTCTCCATCTTTCAGTCACTCACCTATGGCGTCCCCCAAGGCACCAAGATGGGACCACTCTGCTTCCTTATGCTTATCAATGATGCCCAAAGAGAAACCCCTGCTCGCTGGAAATATGTCGACGACTCTACCATTGGGATCAGCGTCAACAATTCTGCTCCCGACTATACCGCCCTTCAGGATTTATTGAACAGTCTCCAAAACTGGGCCACCAACAACCACGTCACCATCAACCATACCAAGACCATGGTTATGCACATCAACCTCTCCTCCGTCATTGTCCCACCCCCTTCCATTACTTTAGGTCCCAACATTTCAATCTAGATTCACCAAGCTCCTGGCGTCACCATAGACAACAACCAAATTGGAAACCACACGTCAGTGAAGTTGTCAAATCCTCCAGTTTCCGTCTCCACCTCCTCCGCCGACTCAAGTCCCTCGGAGTTCCTGCACCCGAGCTCCTCAGTGTTTACTCAACATTCATTCTTCCCAAGCTCACCTATGCCTCCCCTACCTGGTCTTCCTCCCTAAATGCCACACAACGTAAACACCTAGAAAAAGTGCAAAAGAGGGCATGCAAGATTATTTTCTCCCCTTCCTACTCCACATAACAAGAAGCGCTCAACACACTGACCCTTTCGACTCTCACTGACCATCACCACGACCTCATCTGCAAATTTGGTAAGAAGCTTCTGCACCATCCTCGACACCGGCTCCTACTACCACCTGAGATCCCTAGCCCGAGAATTGCTGTTCGACACCACAACCGCATCCAGCCCATACGTACACGAACTGATCGCTATAAGAACAGCCCAGTCCCAACCATTGTAAAAATTATCAATAACTTGTAATAAACCAGTGTATTCACTCCAAGTAAATCCTACTTCTTGCACTGTCACTATGTTGAAATGCCCTGTAGTTTGAGCTTTTCCCCATCTAGTTATTATACATCTGATTTGTATCACTTGTGTTACTTGTATATTATTTGTAAATCGAAACCCATTCCCCAATTATGTAACTGTATATTTTCAGACTTCTGGCTGCTATGCTCTTTCAATAAACCGTTAATTATATATATGTATTATTATTATTATTATTATTATTATTATTATTATTATTATTATTATTATTATTATTATTATTATTATTACACACACACATATTACACTACCCACACACACACCACACCTACCCACACACACATTACTCCTACCCACACTATATGAATCGGCTGCTTGTCCAATTAACCAGTCCGTTCACACATATTTATATTTGGGTTTTAAGTAACGAAACCCAAACGTAGTTCCTTTGTTTTATTATAAAAGGTTGTATATATAATTCCTGAGTGTATATCAACCGTAAGTCTCACTGTCTAGAGTGAATGAAAGGGACGGCGTTTATGTATGATAAACGTTAGGTCACGTCCTTACTATGACTTGGGTGAGCTACTGAAGCTTAGGGGGCATCGCAGTGCGTGCTTACAGGAATGCTGAGCTATGGGTCTCGCCCTCTTGGGTAAGTTGCCCGCTCACGTGTCAATCTCATGTCTTACTCATAGACAGTGAAAGTTACAGGGTGGTGAATCTGAATATAATATCAGATGTATTGACCCATTTATATAATACGTTCTGTTGATGAGACAGGGGTCCTACACACACACACTACTCGCACACACCAGTCCTACTCACACACACCACACCACCCACACACACCCACACACCACACCACCCACCCACCCACACACACCACACCCACACACACCACACACACACACCACCTACCCACACACACACACCTACACCCACACACACACACCACCACACACCACCACACCACACCTACCCACACACACACACACACACACCACACACACACACACACACACACACCACACCCACCACACCTGCACACCACCACCACACACACCACACACCACACCACTGCCCACACACCCACCCACCACACACACCCACCCACACACACCCACACACCACACACACCACACACACACACCACACCACCACACCACCCCACACACACACCACCCCACCCACCACCACACCACCCACACACACACACCACACCACACATCACACCCACACACACCACCACCCACACCCACTCACCACACACACACCACACACACACCACACCTACCCACACACATCACACCTACCCACACACACCACTCCTACCCACACACACCACTCCTACCCACACACACCACACCTACTCACACACACCACTCCTACAATGTGTTTTTGCTAAGTAAACAATGTGTTTTTACTCGTAACAAGGCTAATAAAGTACTTGGGTTCATACAAAGGAGTGTTAGTTACAAGACTAGCGAGGTCGTCCTAAAACTGTATCTTGCTCTTGTGAGACCACACCTGGATTACGCAGTTCAGTTCTGGTCACCGTATTACAGAATGGATATAGAATCCTTGGAAAGAATTCAGAGGAGAATGACAAGACTAATCCCGGGCATTAGGAACCTTGAGTATAGAGGCAGGTTAAAGCATCTTAATTTGCACTCCCTCGAGAGACGTAGAGCGAGGGGTGACCTGATAGAGGTGTACAAGTGGAAGGCAGGGCTAAACAAAGGGGACATTACAAAGGTACTCAAACTATCCAACCAGGAGCGAACTCGTAACAATGGTTTTAAATTAGACAAATTTAGATTTAGGCGGGAAATAGGTAAACACTGGTTTGGAAACAGAGTGGTGGATGAATGGAACAAGTTACCAAATATCATCATTAACTCGAATACGCTGAATAGCTTCAAACATAGGTTGGATGCTTATATGAGCAATAGGGGTTGGGTGTAAACGGGACTGCCCAGTATGGGCCAATAGGCCCGCTGCAGTTTCCTCCATTCTTATGTTCTTATGTTACCCCACAAACCACACCCACACACACACATACCACGCCCACCCCCACACACCACAACCACCCCCACACACCACACCCACCCACACACACCACACCTACCCCACACCCACACACCACACCACCCCACACACCACACCCCACCCACACACACCACACCCACCCCACACACCACACCCACACACACCACACCCACCCCACACACCACACCCACCCACACCACACCACCACACACACACCACACCCACCCACACACACCACACCCACCCACACACACCACACCCACCCCACACACCACACCCACCCCACACACCACACCCCCCACACACACACCCACCACACCCACACCCACCCACACCACCCACCCCACACACAACCACACCCACCACACACCACACCCACCCACACACACACCACACCCACCCCCACACACCACACACCCCACACACCACACCCACCCACACACCACACCCACCCCACACACACCACACACCCACACACACACCACACCCACTCACACACACCACTCCCACCCCCACACACCACACCCACCCACACACACCAACCACACCCACCACACACACACCACAACCAACACACACACCACACCCACCACACACACCACTTCTACCCCACACAACACACCTACCCACACACACACCACACCCACCACACACACCACTCCCTACCCCCACACCACACCCACCCCACACACACCACACCCACCCACAAACACACACCACACCCACCAACACACACACCACACCTCCACTCACACACACCCCCCACCCCACACACAACCCACCCACACACACACACCACACCCACCACACACACCACCCCACCCCACACACACACCCACTCCACACACACACCACACCTACCCACAAACACACACCACACCTACCAACACACACACCACACCTACTCACACACACCACTCCTACCCCCACACACCACACCTACCCACACACACACCACACCTACCCACATACACCACACCTACCCACACACACCACTCCTACCCAGTGCGGCGCCTTTCCCCTCAGCGTGTGTGTGAGCAGGGCTGTGAGCGTGGACCACCTGTGATCGTTTTAAGATTACGGTGGTACACACTGGGAATTAAGGTGCAGGATTCTCACAGGGTGGTACTGAATATTAGGTGTTCTTCCTAGCACTATCACTTGGAGGATTACCTTAACCCGATAGGTCAACAACTGCATATATGTTGCCTGTATATCAAGTGAACTATCGTGTGGGTTGAGCACACTGGCGTGCGTAAGTATGGAGAAAGGAAACTCACAATGTGCTCACTGTATTGGATGTACAATGCAGCTTGTTGCTGGGTAGAAAGCATGGTAACAAGCGTTGAGTAGAGAGAGCTGGTTGGTGAGGGTGCCCAGAGAAGCGCGCAGCTTGAGGGACGCCGAGGTCGCCGGCGGGAGCGGGAGCCGCCAGGCTGGCGTGGAGGAGGAGGTGTTGCTTGCTGGTGGCACTGGGTAGAAAGAGAGCGGTCACAACGGTGTCAGGCCTTATAAGGCGGGGGTAGGCGTGGATAGATAGTTGACCCCCGCTCCGTGGGCGGCGCTGGAGGCGTAGGCTGGGGAATTCGAGAAGGTTCGGTGCTTGTAGGGGAGGAATCCACTACAATACTCCCCTTCCCCTCCGGGCGCGGCTGGAGGTTGGCAGAGTTGCGTGCCACATGTGAGGCAGAACGGGCGGTGCATGCCACATGTAAGACATAACAGCGAGGGCGTGGATGAGCCGGCCGCTAGGGGGGGCAACTCTGCCTAGATACACGAGATCTGTGGGAGAAAAGAGGGAGAAGGAGGGCTGTGGAGGCGATGAATGTTGTGCTTCCCTCGCGACAGGTACAGAGTCCTCAGATGCGCCTGCTGGGGTGTGTGGGCCTGGGTCAGGAGCAGGGGCTGCGTTAGGGAGAGTGTCCATGACAGCAGCAGGGTGCATGACAGCAGCAGGGTCCACGACAGCAGCAGGGTCCACGACAGCAGCAGGGTCCACGACAGCAGCAGGGTCCACGACAGCAGCAGGGTGCAGGACAGTAGCAGGGGGTACCTGGGGGAGAAAAGAGGGATATGTGGGTCCGGGTCAGGAGCGACAGGGGGTACTGCTGGGCCGGGGGCGGCGTCTGAGGCAGGACGGGTGTGTTGGGGTCGGTAGGACGTGGTGCTTGGGGCAGGAAGAGGAGCGGCTGTCTGCTTAGAGTAGCAGAGCTGCTCTAGGGTGTCTAACCTGCGGTGTAGAGACAGTAGCTGTAGAGCCGATGAGAGCTGCCTCTGTGTGGATAAGCCAGTCTTCCATGTTGTTTGAAGACTGGGAGCGTGATCGGTTTCTCCTCCATCCTGTGTGAGTGCGAATCTCCGGGGGTCACCATTTGTAGCGTTATGGGATATTGGTTCACACTCAGGAGGGGATGGGGAAAGGAAACTCACAATGTGCTCACTGTATACATATTGTATTGGATGTACAATGCAGCTTGTTGCTGGGTAGGAAGCATGGTAACAAGCGTTGAGTAGAGAGAGCTGGTTGGTGAGGGTGCCCAGAGGAGCACGCGGCTTGAGGGACGCCGAGGTCGCCGGCGGGAGCGGGAGCCGCCAGGCTGGCGCGGAGGAGGAGGTGTTGCTTGCTGGTGGCACTGGGTAGAAAGAGAGCGGTCACAACGGTGTCAGGCCTTATAAGGCTGGGGTAGGCGTGGGTATATAGTTGACCCCCGCTCCGTGGGCGGCGCTGGAGGCGTAGGCTGGG
>NW_024735503.1:3870838-3998595 GCF_018991925.1 Homarus americanus | reverse complement strand
GGCTGAGTATTAAAGAAGATGGTAGGTAGTCACTGTGCCGTAGGTTTCAGGATAGGTGATCCTAGTG
Organism: Homarus americanus; assembly: GCF_018991925.1. NCBI lineage: Eukaryota > Metazoa > Arthropoda > Malacostraca > Decapoda > Nephropidae > Homarus > Homarus americanus. The sequence continues at coordinate 3,998,528 of NW_024735503.1, read as the reverse complement.
TGGTCACTTCCCAGAGTAAACCCGCCGTAATCAAGTACAAGTTTCCTCGGCAGGTAATACAGAGTGTCATGGCGACCGTGTGGTCACTTGGGGTGAAAGTCTGACCCGTATCTGAGGTCTTCCCGCTCTTACCGCCACCAAATACCTGTCGAAATCACCCCGTGTTCTGACTATCTAACAACTGTAATTACCTCGTTAACCATGACGCCGTGACACGACGACGCCGCCCAGTGTTGACAGTGACGACCACACTAGTGAAGATGTCTGTCTCTGGCGTCATGCACTGGCGTATGAAACTGACTTTTAATAGTTAGATAGACAGCCTAAGGGTATAGTAAGATCTAGGTTAGGTTAAGTTTTGCTTAGGTTAGGTTAGGTCAGGTTAGGTCAGGTTAGGTTAGTTTAGGAGTTAACCACTTCATATTGCTTTGGCTACCGTTATAATATCGGAGCATTATCGATTACTAGTCTACCTATAACTCAGAACGACAACATTCCGATATCGTAAATATAAGTACTACAAAAGCAACACACACACACACACACACACACACACACACACACACGGAATATACGTTCAGCGGCAGGTAGTGATAACATGGCGCGGTAAACTCAAAGAAACAAACGGGTGGTCGACAGTGAGTGGCGCCGCAGCAAATCAGAGGGTTTGTGGGAGTTAATATTTGACTACACGTAATTGAAGAAGGTTCAATTTTTTTTTTTAGGATTCGGGCTCGGGATTCAAGGGCGAGAGAATAAGATATCTTAATGTAGTGAAATATACATTAAAAAAATTATATCTCTCTCTCTCTCATTGAAACGTAAGGTATCGTATCCTTACTTAACCTAATCTAACCTATTCGGATCTAACCTAACCTAACCCGAACCAAGCCTAACCTAACCTACCTTAACTGTAACCTAAATCAACCTACCTAACCTTAACCAACCCTAACTTAACCTACCCTAAGTCCTAACCTAACTTAACCTATACCCTAACCATTACCTTCCCTAACCTAACTTAACCATAACCTACCTCAATATAGCTTAACTTAACCTAAGCCCTAACTTAACTTAACCTACACCTTAACGGTCTAACCTAACCTTACGGAATATGACAAGAGAACATTAGCGTGTCCTCCATCATCTGGCCACCACGCAAACTGCACTTCCCATTTACAAGACCCAACGTCGACCACACACTGAGATGCTCCTCTCTCAGTCTTTCTCAGTGTTGGGAGATGAATGATGTTCTATTTCACATGTAGGTTAGGTTAGGTTAGGTTTAGGTACATTAAGTTAAGTTAGGTTATTGTATTCTAAGTTAGAGTATATGAAAATGTTAAGCTTAGTTCATTTTAGGGGCAATAAAGTTAGGCCAAGTGTAGAAATATTAAGGCAAGGTAAATTATATTGACACACACACACACACACACACACAGGTGAGTCACAACACACACACAGATGATGAGGCGTATTTAATTATCTGGGTTAACCGCAATACATCGACTGCTCCTCTCACCCCCTCCTCCTTCCTTCCGTCCTTCCTTCCTTCCTTCCTTCCTTTCTCCCTCCCTCCTCCTATACTGTATATAATATCTATTTTATCCAGTGACAGTCAACACCACATAATACTTTCTCATTGAGGCAATATTTGTGATACCGCCTGCGTCCTTTATAACGCCGCAAGCGTCATTTATGTTACCGCATGTTATCAGGACTATGCGGTCACAGCCACCGCAAGTTATCTCACCACCCTTGTGTCTGATGTTGACGTAACTCCCTCCCCCTGGCAACACAGGGGAGGTGTGTGTGTAAATAATAATAATAATAATAATAATAATTAACGGTTTATTGAAAGAGCTTGGCAGCCAGAAGGCTGAAAATATACAGTTACATATTTGGGGAATGGGTTACGAACTACAAATAATATACAAGTGACATAAGTGACACAAATAAGACATATAGTAACTTAGATGGGGATCAGCTCAAAATACAGTTCATTTCAACATAGTGTGTGTGTGTGTGTGTGTGTGTGTGTGTGTGTGTGTGTGTGTTTGTGTGTGTTTGTGTGTGTGTGTACACTTGCCCGTGCACACACTTGTTACATTATTACCTAGTTGCCTGTTAGCCTTCACTAGGTACTGCTAGTAGCTATGGGTATCATGGTAGCCTTTACTAGATACTTCCAATAGCTATGGGTATCATGGTAGCCTTCAATAGGTACTGCTAGTAGCTATGGGTATCATGGTAGCCTTCACTAGGTACTGCTAGTAGATATGGGTATCATGGTAGCCTTTACTAGATACTTCCAATAGCTATGGGTATCATGGTAGCCTTCACTAGGTACTGCTAGTAGCTATGGGTTTCATGGTAGCCTTCACTAGGTGCTGCTAGTAGCTATGGGTATCATGGTAGCCTTTACTAGGTACTGCTAGTAGCAATGGGTATCATGGTAGCCTTTACTAGGTACTGCTAGTAGCAATGGGTATCATGGTAGCCTTCCCTAGGTACTGCTAGTAGCTATGGGTTTCATGGTAGCCTTCACTAGGTACTGCTAGTAGCTATGGGTATCATGGTAGCCTTCACTAGGTACTGCTAGTAGCTATGGGTTTCATGGTAGCCTTCACTAGGTACTGCTAGTAGCAATGGGTATCATGGTAGCCTTCACCTAGGTACCAACTGAAGTAGCTATGGGTATCATGGTAGCCTTCACTAGGTATGCTAGTAGCTATGGGTATCTTAGCCTTCACGGTACTGCTAGTAGCTATGGGTATCATGGTAGCCTTTACTAGATACTTTCAGTAGCTATGGATATCATGGTAGCCTTCATAGGTACTGCTAGTAGCAATGGGTATCTTGGTAGCCTTCACCAGGTATTGCTAGTAGCTATGGGTTTCATGGTAGCCTTTACTCGGTACTCTATGTAACTATGGGTATCATGGTAGCCTTCATAGGTACTGCTAGTAGCAATGGGTATCTTGGTAGCCTTCACTAGGTACTGCTAGTAGCTATGGGTATCTTGGTAGCCTTTACTGGTACTGCTAGTAGTTATAGGTGTCATGGTAGCCTTCACTAGGTACTGCTAGTAGCTATGGGTATCAGGGTAGCCTTTACTCGGTACTGCTAGTAGTTATGGGTATCATGGTAAACTTCACTAGGTACTGCTAGTAGCTATGGGTATCATGGTAGCCTTCACTAGGTACTGCTAGTAGCTATGGGTATCATGATAGCCTGTATGAAACTGCTAGTAGCTATGGGTATCATGGTAGCTTTCACTAGGTACTGCTAGTAGCTATGCGTATCATGATAGCCTTTACTAGAAACTGCTAGTAGCTATAGGTATCATGGTATCTTTCACTAGGTACTGCTAGTAGCTATAGGTATCATGATAGCCTTTACTAGCTACTGTAGTAGTATGGTGACAGTCCTTCACTAGGTACTGCTTAGCTATGGGTATCATGGTAGCCTTCATTAGGTACTGCTAGTAGCTATGGGTATCATGGTAGCCTTCATGGGTACTGCTAGTAGCTATGGGTATCATGGTAGCTACTGGAGTGCTGCTAGTAGCTATGGGTATCATGGTAGCCTTCATTAGGTACTGCTAGTAGCTATGGGTATCATGATATCTTTCACTAGGTACTGCTAGTAGCTATAGGTATCATGATAGCCTGTACTAAAACTGCTCAGTAGCTATGGGTATCATGGTATCTTACACTAGGTACTGCTAGTAGCTATAGGTATCATGATAGCTGCTGCTAGTAGCTATGGGTAACTTGTGACTTCACTAGGTACTGCTAGTAGATATGGGTTATCATGGTGCTCACTAGAGTGCCTCTAGTAGCTATAGGTATCATGATGCCTTTACTGTACTGCTAGTAGCTATGGGTATGTGAGCTTTCACTAGGTACTGCTAGTAGCTATGGGTATCATGGTATCTTTCACTAGGTACTGCTAGTAGCTATAGGTATCATGATAGCCTTTACTAGCTACTGCTAGTAGCTATGGGTATCATGGTAGCCTTCATTAGGTACTGCTAGTAGCTATGGGTATCATGGTATCTTTCACTAGGTACTGCTAGTAGCTATAGGTATCATGATAGCCTTTACTAGCTACTGCTAGTAGCTATGGGTATCATGGTAGCTTTCACTAGGTACTGCTAGTAGCTATGGGTATCATGATAGCCTTCACTAGGTACTGCTAGTAGCTATGGGTATCATGATAGCCTTTACTAGAAACTGCTAGTAGCTATGGGTATCATGGTAGCTTTCACTAGGTACTGCTAGTAGCTATGGGTATCATGGTATCTTTCACTAGGTACTGCTAGTAGCTATAGGTATCATGATAGCCTTTACTAGCTACTGCTAGTAGCTATGGGTAACTTGGTAGCCTTCACTAGGTACTGCTAGTAGATATGGGTATCATGGTAGCCTTCATTAGGTACTGCTAGTAGCTATGGGTATCATGATAGCCTTTACTAGAAACTGCTAGTAGCTATGGGAGTTCATGGTAGCCTTCACTAAGTACTGCTAGTAGCTATGGGAATCTTGGTAGCCTTCACTAGGTACTGCTAGTAGCGATGGGTATCATGGTAGCCTTCACTAGTTACTACTAGTAGCTATGGGTATCTTGGAAACTTTCACTAGGTGCTGCTAGTAGCAATGGGTATCTTCAAAGCCTTCACTAGGTACTGCTAGTAGCTATGGGAGTTCATGGTAGCCTTCACTAGGTACTGCTAGTAGCTATGTGTATCATGGTAGCCTTCACTAGGTACTGCTAGTAGCTATGGGTATCTTCAAAGCCTTCACTAGGTACTGCTAGTAGCTATGGGAGTTCATGGTAGCCTTCACTAGGTACTGCTAGTAGCTATGTGTATCATGGTAGCCTTCACTAGGTACTACTAGTAGCTGTGGGTATCTTGGTAGCCTTTACTAGGTACTTCTAGTAGCTATGGGTATCTTGAAAGCCTTCACTAGGTACTACTAGTAGCTATGGGTATCTTGAAAGCCTTCACTTGGTACTGCTAGTAGCTGTGGGTATCTCGGTAGCCTCACCAGGTGCCACTAACAGCCTGATAGCCTCAACGCGGGTACCTTGTGCTGTGGCAAAGTGAAGCGAACAACAGGCAGTAATTGACCTTTATTGTAGGTAAGTGACGCCTGCCTCAGCTGCCTGCCTGCCTTCCTACCTGCTGTTTCTAATTTCTTCTAATTACAAATATTTTTCGATGTTAAATACACACTCTTAGATGTTTATTTACACTGGGTTCTAAGTGTCGTTTTTACAGTCGTTCAAGACCTCCTTAATAAATTGTCATATATCATGGCCGTGCTTGACAAAATATGAGTGGAAAACCTGTTGACTCGCCACCGACCTTCATAATGACTGTGTTCGCTGCAAGTCTCCTTTATAAACTGTGCCATAATAAGTCGTCAAACTTTGGCTCTTTTACTTAAACAAAATAAAAACAGCTATAAATTGTTTGATCACCACTCACTTGTGTTGTCTAATAAATCAGCATAATAAAGTACGCAAATACTACTACTACTAATAATAATAATGGAGGGAAAACTGTTTTATTATATTTTAACTCATTAATTCAAATAACTCCGCTGTGATTAAACACTGTAAAATGTGATCATCTAAATAGCATACATGGAAACTGACTTCCTCTGACAGATAATTATTATTCATTTATTATCATTATTATCCAGAGTAATTAGTTTTTTTCCAGTTTGTATAAAAATTCATTATTTCACCCCGTCACACACACCACGCTACACCACAGTACAGCCACACCACACCACAAACACACCACACCACACACCATGCTACACCCACAGTACAGACACCACACCACAAACACACACACACCACACCACACCACGCTACACCACAGTACAGCCACACCACACACAAAACACACCACCACACACCACGCTACACCACAGTAGCCACACCACACCACAAACACACCACACCACACCACACCACACGCTACACCACAGTACAGCCACACCACACCACAAACACACCACACCACACCACACACCACGCTACACCACAGTACAGCCACACCACACCACAAACACACCACACCACAGCCACACACCACCTACACCACAGTACAGCACCACACCACAAACACACCACACCACACCACACACCACGCTCACACCACAGTGCAGCCACACCACACACACAAACACACCACACAGCCACACCATGCTACACCAGTGCAACCACACCACACCACAAACACACCACACCACACCACACCACAGCCACACACCACGCTACACCACAACCACACCACACCACAACACACCACACCACAGCCACACCATGCTACAACAGTACAGCCACCACCACAAACACACCACACCACACCACCACAGCCACACACCACGCTACACCACAGTACAGCCACACCACACCACAAACACACCACACCACACCACACCACAGCCACACCACGCTACACCACAGTACAGCCACCACACCACAAACCCACCACCACACCACACAACACACACCGCTACACCACATGCCAAACACCACACCACAAACACCGCCACACCACACCACAGCCACACACACACTCACGACCACACTACCACACGCCACAACACACCACACCAAACCCACCAAAACCACACTGCCACATACCACACCACATACCACAAACAAAACAAACCACACCCACACACAAACCACACCACGCCACACACCAAACCACCACAGCCACACAAAACCTCACCATAGCCACAAACCAAAACACACCACACCCACACACCAAACCACTCACCACACCGCCAAACACCACACCACACCATAGCACAAACCAAAACCACACCACCCACCAAACCACACTCACGCCACACACCAAACCACTGCCACCTAGCCACACACCACACCACACCACAGCCACACACACACTACGCCACAGCCACACACCAACACACGCACCACAGTTCACCAACCACACCAGTCCAAACCAAGACACACCACACCACACCAAACCACACTGCACCACCATGCCACACACCACCACCACAGCCACACACCCACACCACGCCACAGCCACACACCAACACACTGCACCACACCACACACAACCACACCATAGTACAAACCAAAACACACCACACCCCACCACCAAAACACACCACACCACAGCCACACACAACACCACAGCACACACCACACCACGACACACACCAAACCACCACACCACAGCACACCACGCTCTGCAGCCACACCACAGCCACACCACCACACCACACCACAACACACCACGCTCTGCCACACACCACATCCACACACCACACCGCACCAACACACACGCTGCCACAGCCACACCACCCCAATACACCACACCAAAACCACCACCAGCAACACGCAACCACACCACACCACAGCACACCGCTCTTACAGCCACACCACAACACACCACACCACACCAACACACCAAACCACACCACACCACACCACGCTACGCCATAGCCAGCAACACACACCACACCGCACCAACACACCAAACACCACACCACACCACACCACGCTACGCCATGACCAGACCACACCACACCACCAACACACACGCCCACGCCACAACACCACAGCCCCACACCACCCCACACCCGCCACGCCACAGCCACACCAACCACAGCCACACACCAAACCACACCACACCACGACACACCAAACCACACCACCACAGCCAACCACGCCACACCACACACCACACCAACCAGTCATACACACACCACCACACCACTCATTGCACACCACACCAGTCACCACACCACACCACCAGTCATGCACACACCACACCACACCACACCACTCCCACACACACCGACCACACCAGTCATACATACACCACACCACCACACAATCATACACACACCACACCAGCCATACATACACCACACCACACCAGTCGTCATACCACACCACACCAGTCACACACCACACACCAGTCATACACATCCACACCAGTCATGCACCACCACCAGTCATACACACCCACCACCACACCACACCAGTCATACACATCACACCAGTCATGCACCACACAGTCATACACACACACACCATCCACCAGTCACCCACCACCACACCAGTCATACACACACCACACCACCACCAGTCACACACACACCATACCAGTCACCACACCACACCAGTCGCCACACACCACACCAGTCATACACACATCACACCAGTCACCACACTCACCACACCAGTCATACACACACCACACCACACCACACCAGTCATACACCACCACACACCACCAGTCGCCACACCACACCACACCAGTCACCACCCACCAGTCATACACACACCACACCAGTCATACACCACACCACCACCCAGTCATACACACACCACCAGTCATACACACCACCAGTCACACATCACACCAGTCACCCACCCACCACCAGTCACACACACCACACCACCACACCACACCAGTCATCACACCACACACACCACACCAGTCACCACACCACACCACACCAGTCACCACCACACCACACCAGTCATACACCACACCACACCAGTCATACACATCACACCATTCACACACCACCACCAGTCATACACCACCACCACACCAATCACCACACCAGTCGCCACCACCACCATCCCACCACACCAGCCTACACCACACCACCACACCAGTCACCACACCAGTCATACACACACACACCACATCGCCAAACACACCACCCCACCAGCCATACACCCACCACCACACCAGTCATACCACCACCACACCAGTCACCACCACCACCAGTCACCCACCACACCACACAGCCCACCACCACCAGTCGCCACCACCACACCAGCCATACACCACCACACCACATCCGGTCACCCACACCACACCAGTCATACACCACACCACACCAGCCATACACCCACCACCACCAGCCATACCACTCATCAGTCATCGCCACACCACCACCAGTCATACACACCACCACACCAGTCGCCACATACACCACACCACAGTCATACATACACCACACCACACCAGCCACCACACCACCAGCCGCCACACCACACACCACCCACTCATACATACGCCCACACCACCAGTCACCACACCACACCACCAGTCGCCACACCACACCATCATACATACACCCACAGTCATACACCACCACACCACAACCGCCACACACCACACCAGCCATCCACACACCACACCACCAGTCATACACACCACCACCTCCACAACCATCGCCACACACCCACCACACACCAGTCGCCACACCACCACCACCACACACCACGCATACACCACACCACAAGCTCATACACCACCAGTCATACACACCACCACCAGTCATACACACACACCACCAGTCCTTCCACACCACACCAGTCATACACACACACCACACCAGCCATACACCACCACACCACCATCCATACACCACACCACCAGCCATACACCACACCACACCACACCAGCCATACACCACACCGCAATACCTGCCACCGCACCACCAGTCACATACACCACCACCAGTCATACACACACCACACCAGTCACCACACCCACCACTCACCACCGCAGTCATACACCACTCCATCCCGCCACCACACCAGTCACCACACACCACCACAGCCACACCACCACACCAGCCACCACAGCCGCCACAGCCGCCACCACACCACACCAGTCATACACACACCACCACCAGCCATACACCACCACACGGTCATACACCACCACCGATCATACACCACCACCACCCGATCATACCACCACACCACACCAGTCATACACCACCACCAGTCGCCACGCAAACCACACCACACAGTCACACCACACCAGTCATACACACCACACCACCAGTCACCACACACCACCACCAGTCACCACACACCACCACCAGCCATACATACCACACCACCAGTCGCCACCACCACACCAGTCACACACCACCACACCAGTCACCACACCACCACACCATCGCCTGCGACACCACACCAGTCGCCCACACACCACACAGTCACAGCCACGACACCACCAGTCACCACGACACCACCCATCATACACACACCACACCAGTCACCACACCACACCAGCCACCGCCACCACCACCAGTCACCACACACACCACACCACACCAGTCGCCACACCACACCAGATCGCCACCGCCGCCACCACCAGCCATCCACCACCACTCAGCCATACACACCACCACACCAGTCATAACCACACCACCAGTCATACCACCACACAGTCATACACCACACCACCAGTCGCCACCACCACACCACCAGTCACCACACCCCCACACCAGTCATACACCACACACACACACCAGTCACACACACACCCACCACACCAGTCACCACCACACCACACCACACCAGTCACCACACCACACACCACCAGTCACCCAGTCCACCACACCACCAGTCACCACCACCACACACACCACCAGTCACCCACCACCACCAGTCATCCACCACACCACACCACCACACCAGCACCCACACCAGTCTCACCACCACACCACACCACACCAGTCGCCACACCACCACCACCACACCAGTCATACACCACCACCAGTCATACGCACCACACACCACACCACCAGTCACCACACCACACCAGTCACCACCCACCACACCAGTCACCACCACCAGTCACCACACACCACACCAGTCACCACCACCATACACCACACCACCAGTCACCACCGCCACCAGTCATACACCACGCCACACCAGTCATACACCACGCCACACCAGTCATACACACACCACACCACACCAGTCATACACCACACCACACCACACCACACAATCCCAGTGGCAGTTTGTTCGTTGTTGTAAAATGCAAATGCCATAACAGCTGCTGCCACATCACGACCACATCTTTCCTTTAATATCTTAAGAGATGTGATTATTTTTTATTTCCGAAAATATCACCAATATTTCAAGAGAACGAGGATGAAAAACACACGAAGAGTTTGATGCGATATGCTTGAAATTACTGTTCCTGAAATTCCTCAAACAAGAGATGTAATATGGCACGCTGAAATATATTGGATGTTAATAAGAATATCACGAACAGTGCCGCGAACTCAATGTTTTTTTCAGATGTGTGAACCAAGCAAACATATGCTGATCTTATTAAAAAAAATATATATTAATAGGATAATTATGTGAGATTCGTGTGAATAAAAAGAATAAATGGTTTATCAATATATCGGTTTACATGGATAAACTCACTGAACCTATTCATTAGTTTGTTTTATTCAAGACATCTAACCTAACTCCACCTATCCTCACCTAAATAGTCTAACTAGAGTATTTTTTAAGGCAAATCAAGATAGTCTGGTTGGGTCACGTAACATAAAAAAAAATATTTAGGGGTGGCAGCTAAGGTCGTGGTAAGTCTTTAAACATTGACCATCTTGCTGCACAATCTCAAGTGGGGGCGCAGGAATACCGCTTAAAGTGCCACTATGTTGTTTGAATTGTTTACATTGTTCAAAGTTGATGGGAATTAATTACTTATTTTCATCTTTATTATCATTTCATGTGCGTTAACAACTAGTTCTGGTGTTCATTATCGATTTTAGTCAATTTCCATAATTATTATTTTAATGTTATGTATTTTACTTTACCTAATTATAATATTGTTTTTTTATTATTCCATTAATAGTTTTGCCTTTATTTCCTTCCAATCTTACCCAAATTTTATACAAATAATCAATTAGCGTAATATAGTATACAACTTGCGGTATTTATTGATCGTATTATTAACATTGTTTGTATATCTTCCCCATATCTATCTATCTATCTATCTATCTATCTATCTATCTATCTATCTATCTATCTATCTATATAACATCAACCAAACCAAACACAATTATAATAAGTTCTGTTAGTAATAGACAATACAGTAATTAACAAATAATAAGCTGAACAACAACAAATATAACAGAGAACATAAAGTAATTAAGGTAACGGTAATAAATGATAATAAATAATAATGCTGATAAATTAAAGTGAAAAGAAATACAGTAATAAAGGTAATATTATTTTTTGTAACTAAACAGTATGTATATATAGTTATAAACACAGTAATAAAACATAAAAAAATGATATTAATTATAAAGTGATATTAAAACTAGTAAGAAGATTATATTAAAGAGCTTTAATGATAAATAAACGGCGTTAAAGAGAGGAACTAGTTATCGGGGCGGAGTGAGCACCTGACCGTACAGCGGCTCAGTGGCTCGATCGATGCAGGAGTGAGAGGAGGTGTGGACGACTACCTCCATATTCTTACTTATTTCGACTATTTACACCATCACGAACGGGATTTTCAGTGAAGAGACAACTTAAAGACTTACGGAAGAGGGTGAGTTGTTATTATAGCGAATAAATCAATCGTAGAAGGTAAAAATAAGGCCAGAAATGTGTAGTTACAAGTGTATGTGAATGAGTGTGTTGTTGTCATGGGTGTGTGATGGTCGCCCTGCTTCCCCAGTCGTGAGATTCTTTACTTATTTCAACTATTAGCGCCATTGATGATGGGGTTATCGGTGAAGCGACAACTTTAATACTTGTGGAAATGATTGAAGTAAAGCTCAAGTGGATAAATAAGACGGGAAAGGTGGAAATAAGTCTGAAAATATATCGTACAAGTGTGAGTGAACGAGTATTGTTGGAGTGGGTGTGTGATGGTTGCTCTCCACACTCAAATATTTCAGTCATTTAAACCATTACGGACATTTATTTTTAGTTAAATTACTACTTAATAACCCGCGGGAGAGAATGAGTTATAGAATTATTAGATGAATATAATGAATAAAGGAGAAATACATTGTAGAGGAGTGAGTGAGTTTATGGTGCTCACTACACCTGATATGAATGACTCAACTTGATCCACTTCCTATGTGAGTGACTCTGCTGTACAGGCATTTCCTAACCTATCCTGCCGCTAACTGGAACTATCCCAACCTTAAACCTAAACTATCCCATCACAAACTATTCTATCCCACTTCTAACCTGACCTATCACACTTCTAACCTGACCTATCCCACCTCTAACCTGACCTATCCCACTTCTAACCTGACCTATCCCACCTCTAACCTGACCTATCCCTCCTCTAACCTGACCTATCCCTCCTCTAACCTGACCTATCCCACCTCTAACCTGACCTGTCCCACCTCTAACCTGACCTATCCCACCTCTAACCTGACCTATCACCACCTCTAACCTGACCTATCCCACCTCCAACCTGACCTATCCCACCTCCAACCTGACCTATCCCACCTCTAACCCTGATATCCCACCTCTAACCTGACGACCTATCCACCTCTAACCTGACGACGACCCATCCCACCTCTAACCTGACGACCTATCCCACCTCTAACCTGACGACCCATCCACCTCTAACCTGACGACCTATCCCACCTCTAACCTCATGACCATCCCACCTCTAACCTGATGACCCATCCCACTAACCTGATGACCCATCCCTCTAACCTGACGACCTATCCCACCTCTAACCTGACCATCCATCTAACCTGACCCTAACTAACCTACTATCCCACCTCGACCTGACCTATCCCACCTCGGACCTGACCTATCCCCTCGGACCTGGCCTATCCCCTCCTATCCCTCTAACCTGACCTATGACCTATCCCACCTCGGACCTGACCTATCCCGCCTCGGACCTGACCTGTCATCCCACCTCTAACCTGATGACCTATCCCACCTCTAACCTGACCCATCCCTCTAACCTGATGACCTATCCCACCTCTAACCTGACCTATAACCTGCCCTAACCTGACCTGATGACCCATCCCACCTCTAACCTGACGACCTATCCCACCTCTAACCTGACGACCCATCCCACCTCTAACCTGACGACCCATCTTGCATCTAACCTGATGACCTATCCCACCTCTAACCTGATGACCTATCCCACCTCTAACCTGATGACCTATCCCAACCCTAACCTGACGACTTATCCCACCTCGGACCTGACCTATCCCACCTCGGACCTGACCTATCCCACCTCGGACCTGGCCTATCCCACCTGTAACCTCTCCTATCCCACCCACCTGACCTAACCTGACCTATCCCACCTCGGACCTGACCTATCCCACCTCGGACCTGACCTATCCCACCTCGGACCTGACCTATCCCACCTCGGACCTGACCTATCCCACCCCTAATCTGGCCTATCCCATCTCTAACTTGACCTATCCACCTCTAACCTAGGCCAAGCTATCCCACTTCTAGCCTAATCTACCCTACTTCTAACCCAACCTATCCTAGCTACTTGTTATCTGATGTATCCGGCCTTCAACCTATCCTAGCTACGTGTTATCTAATGTATCCGGCCTTCAACCTATCCTAGCTACTTGTTATCTAATGTATCCGGCCTTCAACCTATCCTACCTACTTGTTATCTAATGTATCCGGCCTTCAACCTATCCTATTTGTAATCTAACCTAACCTCTCATGGCTAAATCTAACACAACTTTACCCCAAACATCTACTGCTAAGCTTGAATAGGCTAAGCAGATCTATCTACTGCTAAGCTTGACTAGGCTAACCGCTAAGCTTGACTAGGCTAAGCAGATCACCTGACGATTCCCTTCCCTCCCCCATTGCTTAATCTTGTGTGAAATAAGCTGTAGATTGAGAATGAAATAATTTGGATAGTGAGGGAGAGAGATAAATGGATTAAGAACGGAAGAAAAATGGAGAGGAAAAGAGAAATGGAGAAGAAGGATTGAGAAAAGAAAGAGATAATGGGAGATAAAGATAAGAGAGAATAGATAGAAAATAGAGAGAGTGACACACATTTCTGGTGCCTTGTGTTGTAGTACAATGGCATTTCCTGTTTCCTCATCTCCTCATAGACAATGGAGGCCAAATTCTGTAATAGGTAGATAATTACTCTGTTAAATTGTCACATAAGTTAACATTGGTTCAGTAGCTATGTACAGAAACAGTGTACAGTACATAGGTATACTGTACAATGACAAGCATGCAGTACCAACTAATAAGACTTAACATTAAAATTCCAAGGTGGCACAGTGTTGGTTGTCGTATGAGGTAAATTTTATGAATATTACCTGTCCACTACACCATTAGCCCTGCAAGTGTTCACATACAACACTTGAAGTATTGGTCATAACTCAAGTTGTTTGTAGTGTTCACTCCTTAGATATAAACAGAGTGGCTGGAATATTTGGGTGGCACAGTAACGTATCAGGGATTGAGCGTGGAGTTTCTCTCTTGTTTACCTGTAGAGAATGTATCTTCAGTTATATAACAAGAATCGTGTGCAGTATTACTACGATAATTATGGATGTTGGCTCACCATTTCGTCGTGTTCACTATTTCTGATCTTGTCCTGTTTCTCATAAGTTCGGGTAAAAAATTATTGTTTTATCGCATTTTACTGCTTGTGTTTGTGTTAATATTGGCTTATACAATAATCATTGTGGACACCAAAAGCTATAATTTAAAACATGTTTTCTAGCTTCACTGTCATTATTATGCTACTCAATCAGAGTACCGTCTTCATATCTGAGGGTCTGTGACCACATTCCTCCGCTCTAAATGTTCTCAGGCTGTTTTTACCAATCCTCTAAGGTTTTATATCTCTCTGGGGACCAAGTTTTTAATTACATTCATCCATCCCAGTCTCTGCCTTCCCCTGGCCCTGATATTTGTGCTAATATCCCTCCAACCTCTTTCTGGTGTCCACACATCTGACCCATATAGTATCCTGGCCATATGAAGCCTCTAAGCAGCCTCTTTCTCAAATTAAAGTTAGTCTTTTTTCATTAGGTCTTTTATATTGTTAAATGCTGTTTTTGCTGGCCCTATTCTTGTTTTGATTTCTTCAGTACACCATCTACCACAGCTGATGCTACTTCCCATATACAGGGTATACCAAAAAAAAATCCACTTGTTTAAGTTCCCTGTTGCCTACCATAATCATTATTTTATGATTTATTTCCTACAGTATTTGGAAACAACCATTACAATGTACTTTAGTCTTTACAGCATTAACTCTTAAACAATATTTTTCAACCTTTTCCACTATACTACAGTACTATATTATTATTACCATTAATATTATGAATATTTAAATAGGAAAGCTCTTATTTATGTGCATTCATGTGTGTGTGGCTGGGAGGGAAGGGGAGAAAATAAGGAATTTCCTTCCTAATTCCTTGGAGACTTGTGTAATATACTGTATGTGTAAAACAGACTGTTGTTATCAGTTTGTTATCTTGTAAGATTGCCAGTGTTCAGAGAATACCACGAATATGCTGTCAAACCATAATTTTCTCATTGGAAGTAAACTATCCAAGCCTAACCTGTCCAACCTAACCAAACAGCAGTGGCCGCCAGGAGTGCTCTCTGGGTCAAGAGTCTCAGTTGGAGTGTGTCTACAAGGTGGACTGAATTACTGTAGCTTAGTTTACATAAGACTTTCACAATGCCTTCTGCATGCACAATACATTTTCCCCACAGATATACCCAGGCATTGTGTGGGTGCTTCACCTCCTTGCCCAGACAATGTCTCAGCTAGAGGGTTTCTTACCCAAAGAAGTGTGGCTGTAGGCTCTTCTCCCTGTTGGTCCTTGGGTAGCTAAGGTTATGACAGGTTGGTTTAAAATTAATATTATTAACAAGCTCAATCCTCACTCGAATGGGCAATTTTTTCTTAGATTTGTGATTTTTTCACCTGAAAATTAGCCTTCACAGGTTATTTCACCTCATGAATAAACACCCAAACTATACACGGGGGAAATGGTTAGGATAGGTTAGGTTAGTTGAGCATTATGGTGGTTAATATTAAGACAAATTTTCAAGACATAAAAAAACAAATTAGAAATGACTTAATTATATTAGATTTCCATAGGAAGTGCATAATGCAGCTCTGTTGACATATGGCAGCTACTGTACAAGATTAACATTTATGACAGCACATGATGCAAGCCCACAAAACCTAACATAAGCTAACTATAATATATCCTAGAATTATTTGGTCAGGTTTGGTTGGTACATCTCTGCCTTCATTAATGGTTTTGTTATAGATTCCTAGGCTTCGTAATATCAACAGAGCCACTGACATATATTCTCCTGTGAAGACCCCTACTGGAGTGTGGCAGCTGAGTGGGTACATGACTTGCCTCCTATTCTATGGGTCATTGATTATTGCTTTAGGTATGCCCAGTCTACCCTGCTGTGAAGAGGTATCTAAGTACATTATACAGTTGGGGAAGTAAGGATGGTAGGATGCAATGCCAGCCACACTGCCTCCTTGTTTACCGAAGGCATAGTTGATGTCGTGTATCTGCATTGCCACTAACAGGATGTCAGGCCAGTGGGACCGTTTCAGTATTGGTTGGTTTGTATCGCCAGAAAGATACTTGGTGTTGTGGTCCTGTTTGTGGTGTTTTCTTAACATATGCCAGTTTGCCATTATCAGTATTATCACCATGTTATCTTTTAGCTGCCCTGATAACAAGCACCGCTTTCAGCCTCTGAGTCAAAGTGAAAGTATTTGTGTAGGTGACAGTGTTGGTGCGAGTTACTGTGTGAAACAAAAACATTAATACACCAACAATACAATAGTGATTACAGTACCTGAGATCATTAGTTCTTGTAAGTTTTTGTTCACATTTTCTGTAGTAAGCTAAAATGGGTTTTGTGTTTCTGAAGCTGCCTGATAAAACTGGTTATCTCTCTTTGAACATTTTTATCCTTGTTGTGTCTTGATTTTGGAATAAGCTGAGAGGGATTTTGTTGGGGTCAAGGTTTTAATGTTTTTATGTACCGGGTACTGTACATATATTAGTTCACTTGAGTATTTTTATCCTTGTTGTGAATTACAGTAATAAGGAAACTAAAGATCTTTTGTTTAGCCTACTGTATTGTTGTTATAAAGCTAAGGACATGATCAAGTACAGGTGCTCCACGATTTATGAACACACGATTTAAGAACTTTCAGAGATATGAACAAACCTGTCCGTATGTCCATTTGATTGTTCATACTGCAAGTCATATGCACAGTTGCCTACAAAAATTATATAAAGTATTTATGCATTAAAGTACTGTTAAAGTCTGGTAAGATATACTGGAGAGTACAGTAATGTGCTGTACAGTACGGTATTTATTATTGGGGTATAGCTGTACTGTACAATCCTTTATTTTGTTAAATTTTGTACGATACTGAATATATGATATCTACATAATTAAAGTTGGACTTACGAACAAATCTCATGAATGGAACTTGTTCTTAAGTAGAGGAGCACCTGTAGGTACTACTGAACATGCTGATTAAGGATCTGTAGTTAATAAATTGATATTTGGATAATGACTTTTCCAGTACTGTACAGTATTGTAACTGGGAATTTGCATAATTCTAACATAGTTTTTTGTGTTTCAGAGTGAGGCGAGCTGAGCCGCCGGCACCATGAGTTATCAGATGCCCCAGCAAGCACGACCCTGTAAGTTGCTAGTACAGTACAATACAATACAGTATTTCCTGGGTCGAGTACATCAAAACATTTTTCTGCTGTATGAAGCCCCTTTCCTACTTTAGTGCAGATTGGTGGGAGTCAACAGCAGACATTTTTATTTACTTGTACTTCTCTTTCCTTGTTTTGGTAAATGAATGCATATAAGTTGACTGTGCATATGTGACTAGGGTTGTCCCACGGCCAGGGGATATTGTAGCCTTGGGTTTGTGACTTTACCTGACAATGGCCAACACAGCTTGTTTTACAACCTTGGATGAAGTACTGTACGGTAGTCTGAAACTTGGTGTAAATGGGGTTATGTACAATTTAATTTGGTTTAGTTTATAACATGGACACTGGACATGTAAGTATTCATGAATTTATATACTGTACTTATTTACTGAAAAAAAGTGTAAGGTTAATTTTGAAGAAAGAAACCAGATTTGTTTTGTCGACTGCTAATAGAAGTTTATTAGGAGGCGCTGTAGTTAACAATCTTCTCTAAATTGTACCGTAATTGGGGTGTGGCAGCCTAGTGGATGCAGTGCTCGAGTAGCTGCTGTATGTACTGTAGTTCACTCTCATTTGGCTCTTGTTCTTCTGTTGCTTCCTAGTTTTTCTTCTGGTATACAGTATAGTTATTAGAATGTACTTTTAGGAAGGATTTGTCTTATAATAATGAGTTAATGGCTTGTTTGTGGAAAGTTTACTTGATGTATTTTCTTGGCTTGGCTTTAGTGAGATTCAGTTTGTCTGTAATAAAATCCTTTTGGCTGGAATAAGTTGTGTTCATCAGTGAGAGATTCTGTCTCAAAAAAGGAGGGGTTGAAGCTTGGGTCCAAAATTGTCAATGGAACATGAATGTGTAGGTGAACATCTGGTAAACACAGAAACAGCAGTTGTTGAGGAGTCAGGTCCTATACTACACGGTATAGCTAGGTGGGTTGTAGATGATGTCACACATTGGAGTCATCTGTGTGTCTACCTTGTTTGAGGTTTTGTTTGTTATGGGTCAAGTCATACTTCCCTTACCTTAACAAGAAGGTGCCTTTCTCCATGTAAGTATGCCAGCCTCTTGTTGTGTTCATGGCTGTACTGTACCAACACATGTGACTGTAGAGAGGCCTTATTACTGTTATACTGTACAGCACCAGAAAGATCTAATACTATTTGTAATCTCAAGAAGTCACCAAGATTCATAGATTGCCAGCGTCCTCTGGAAAATGTTTCCATTAGATTTTCAAGAGCTTGTTAAGATTACTGTTATATAAGTTTATGGAGAGAACAACCTTCACAGGTTAGATTGTATAGCTAGGCAATAAATTATAGTGCAGTACAGTATTGCATAATTCACAAAATTAAAAGCAGTAAAATTCTGATACTGTATATGTACTGTATGACTACCACAAACCATATCAACTGCAGCACCAGGTTAGGTACTGTACTGTACTGTACTGTACTTCAGATAAATCTTGACTCAGAATTAAAATGGTTAAATTAGTGTGTAATAGGAAGGCAATACATGTACTATACTAGTAGTGGTGAAATCTTGGCCTTTCCATATCACTTTTTCTCAGGATTTGTTTGTGTACAATCATCATTTTTGTTTAGGCCTTTGTGAATGTAGTAACACAAAATTTGCACCACCAATTATGGTAAGTATTTCAAGGTAGATGGTACAGTATAAAAATTCTTTAAAGGCTAAGATACTGTATTGTAGATTATACACATTAAATTCAAGTACAGTACTACAAAGGTGACAAATTTGAGGAGTGCTTGACCTTTTATTTTTACTTAAATTACAGAACATTTCAAGATACTGCTGTGTAGTACAATACTGTACTGCATGATTAAGTTAAACTATTGGAGCCAAATCTCTCACACTTAATGCCAACTGAGGATGATTTATCATAAAGAAGGCTTTGTTGAATACAGTACTGTACATATTTCCCTGTGAGCTGTAACCCAGCTTGAAACATGAAAAAAAATTACTGGACAGTACAGATATTGTTTTACTGGATTTCGCTCTTTCTGTGTTCATAAAAAGTTTTTTTGTGACTTGTGTAAAGTCAGCTAAAAATTATTCTGCACCTTTACGGGTTCCTACAGTATGACACACCGGACTAAGAATTCTGAAAACACTCATGAGTTAAAGCGGATGTTGGCAGCCCTGGCTTCCTGAGTTGCCAGTTACTCTGTAGATAATATTTACCATAAGGTGTTTCAGTGTTTCTGCGTGCACAATGTGATACAAGATGCGAATAGAGTAGTTAACATCAAATAACTATATTTATAGAATGATTGACTCTTCAGTTACCTATGCGTAATATTGTACAGCAAGTCCTCACTTAACATCGTCCCGCTTAACGTTGTTTCAGTACTGTCGCTAAATTTTTGAGACCGAAAATTTTTTCAATTCCCGGTGATCGGATGCTACGTCATTTTGCGTCGTCAGGGACTACTTTTTAAGGCACATCACCCGCTCCCGTCTGGCTGCGGTATGCTCCCTTGGCTCGACGCACTGCTCTCATTCGCAGAACGTCACAGCGTCCCCAAATGACGCCAAGCCAGTCTTTGTTATGACTTCACATTATTTGTGTGTGCTTAAGTGCTGTTGCTCTAAAACTGTACTATAACCATTGAAATTGGCTTCCAAGTGCCCATTAAGTGCTATTGATGCTAGTGGTTAGTGAAGAGGCAACGCAAGACTATTACCCTGGCTACGAAAATGGATGTACCGTATTAGCCCATTTTCAAAAAGGCGAATGGGCTGTGGACAAAGCCGCTGTGCTTGGTCTAACCCCCAC
The DNA here is from genome assembly GCF_018991925.1 of Homarus americanus. Lineage (NCBI taxonomy): Eukaryota > Metazoa > Arthropoda > Malacostraca > Decapoda > Nephropidae > Homarus > Homarus americanus. The sequence continues at coordinate 3,977,176 of NW_024735503.1, read as the reverse complement.
AACGGTGCATACTATCCAGACCAACGCTGACAAGATTAAGGTTAGTACTGGAAGTGGTTCTTCTCCGAGTGCTACTAAGACGACTCGTACTAGAAGCACTGTGATAGAGAAGGTGGAAAAGTTGCTGGCAATGTGGATGGAGGACCAGAATCAACGCAATGCCCCTGTGAGCCTTATGGTTATCCAGCATAAGGCCAGATCCTTGTTTGACGACTTAAAGGCAGAATAGGGTGAAGGATCGAAGGAAGAGATCTTTACGGCCAGCCGAGGATGGTTTCAACAATTTAAGCGTTATACCTTTCACAATATAAAGATGACTGGTGAAGCTGCCAGTTCAGAAACGGTTTCTGAAAGTTGCCTGAATGGTGTGTGGGGTAAACTGTGGCTCGAGTGCGTCAGCAGTTTTACGGGATTCACTGAGTTAATCCCAGCAGTGAATAGGGATATCCTCAGCTTGGCTAGAGAGGCAGGTTTTGATGAGCTGGAATCAGAGGATATTGAGGACGTCCTGGCATCCTATACAGAAGAGCTCACCAACGAAGATCTGCAACAATTAACAGAACACAGTCCTGTTGAAGATGACGACGAGGAAGAAGAACCTCCACGAATGCTAACTACCAAGAGGTTGGCAGAAGCGTTCAACATGATCCAGCAAGGTATGCAAATCCTTATACAGTGTATGACGACCCAAACAGAGAACGTAGCTCAAAGATTCAACGCGACATTGATGACAGTCTTGGTTGTTACACTGAGATCTATAAAGAGAAGAAGAGTAGCACCAAGCAGTCAACACTGGATTAATTTTTTCTTTGCGGGACGGCAGAAGCAGCAGCAGTATCTTCACAACAGCCGGCAGCCGAGTAGGAGCAAACATCAACAGAGGAGGAGCAAACAGCAGCGGAGGAACCCCAGTCAGCGCAGGAGGAGGAGGAGGCAGCCGCAGAGTCTCAGTGACTCACCACCACCCTCCTCCTCCTCCGCTGCCGCCATACGCCTCCTCCGCTCCCGCCATCCGCCTCCTCCGCTCCTGCCATCCGCCTCACTACCCACCAGACACCTCGGCCCATCGGTGATTACCCATAACAAACTTAGTACAGTACTTGTAGTTGTATATGCATGCATTATTTTCCATAGAAATGACAATAATTTTCTTTATTCATGGGGCAAAGAGAGGCTCAGGAACGTAACTCCCGTATTTTATCCATTTCTTATGGGGAAAATTGATTCGCTTAACATTGTTTCGTATAACTTCGCGTTTTCTGGAACGTGACCCCGACGTTAAGTGAGGACTTACTGTATAACTTTCCTACGTTACAAATGTTTTGTATTTGTTTTTTCTGGTTGAGGTCTTGTATTATGCCACTTCTCATCACTTTCTTAGATAGTGGTTATAATCATGAGTATTTATACAATTTCGTTGTATCTCATAGCATGCGAAATTCCTATACAGCACCTCAGTTTCTAGAATACCTGCCATTCTTACCGTATGTGGGTGACTAAACGTAATACTACTGTATAGTATATAATGCTATGACATTATCTGGTTTAAGTGCTATGGGTTTTATATGTATTCCTGATAATATCTCTGTGGTTACTTCACATGATATAAGGAATAACAGCACTTTAGTTTTACAATGAATCACACAATCAGAGATACCAACCTTACCAATACATGGCGTCAGTCTCGCAGTGTTCATTGCGAGAGCCACGCACCCAGGGGTGCAGAATAATTCTTTGGTGACTGTACATAACATTGTAATACACTGGCTTGGGTAACTCTTTTGTGATACTGTAATATTTTTACTCCTTTGGCAGTACAGTAGTACTGTAACTGTACTACACCTTTGACAGTTATGCATTTGTGCAGTAGTTCATATATCTGAAGATTACCAACCAAAAATAAAATGGCAGACACTTTCACATGACTGTGTTTACCGTACATCACATAGGTTATACTGTATCCACATTTGTGTATACACATTACTGTACTGTACAGTATGTCAGGGAAGGAGATGATGGACAGTCATCACCTGGAAGTTGCATCATTTCAAAATATCTATTTTTGGACACAAGATCCAGTTAGTCACTTTATTTTAAAAAAATTCTAGGTGTATAGGTGTTGAAGGTTGTGTTAATCACTGTTGATGCAGCTTGGTGAATGAACTATAATTCAAATAATTTTATTTTACATAAAGAACATTTATCACGTACAGTTCCCTTGTACAGGCTGTACAGTATCATCATCTCAGTTGGCTTTGATTGAATCAAATTACAGTATTTCGGCAGTTGAGATGGCAGAAAACATTTCCCTGCACTGTACAGTATTGCATGTAACCCACTTACGAAAGTAATATTTTTACTCTCAAATTTTCAACTTGCTGTATATTCAGGTACAAAAGGTAAGTACAGGTATCATTTATTGTGTAACAATGATTTAAGAATTAGCATAACTGTAAAATCATCTTAATACTGCACGTGTGATAATACAATACCGTACAGTACTCATACAGTATAGTATTATAAATTGTTTCTAATGATCAGCCATGGTGTTGTGTTCTTAATAGGTAGCATTATTGGCTCATTCATTTACTCTGTCTTTATAATACAGTACACTATTGTACTGCATTCTTGGGTTGACATCTTTCTGGCTGTGATGGGAAGGATAAGTTGATTTGAAGAGCTATTCATTTTGGCACTGACCCCACATGTGCTGATAACTGGGGTGTCTGCTGCCAGAAGTGTCCATAGCTATATGTGAGGCATATGGTACTTGTGCCTGTTTGTGGAGGTAACAACTTAATGAAATGTATTTCTCACAATCCAGAGAAAGATAATACTGTACAGTAGTGCAAAATGTGTGAAAAATCCAAGTTAAAAAAATTGACTTAGAAGATATATTTGATCCTGTTACCACAGGTGTGATAACTATCCTGTCTTTGTGGCTGACCAGGTCCTGATCCCTTAATTTTTAACACTCTGTAGTACAGGTAATAGGTTACTCTGCTCTGTAGTTTGCTGGGTTACCCAAGGTGCATGCCACCATAGTTCAGCAGCTAGTGGATTACCTCATACATTTGGCAGAATTCTCGTCCACCCAAGGTTGTTTTACCATTGGCAAGCATGCTCAATAGTGTGCAGTACTGTACTGTACTCATTTTATTGCTGGGCGTGCAAAGGCTGGTGTACAAACAAGGAACCCCGTCTTTCTCTCTAGCTGGTAATGAATTCAGGGACCTTTTACTTGAAGGCAGATGATTTACCACTGAGCTACAGTCACCAGTACAGTACACTTATACAGAGTGGGAAGTAGGCATGTATGTAGGACTTCTGAGTGCCCTCTTAGCTTTAAGGGAGAGTCACAACTCCCCAGTAAAAAGGTTTGTAAACCAATTACAAGTGAGAGCCCAAGGTGGATTGAGATTTTTTTCTTTCATATCGTGTATTACTATGTTCAAATTTGTATTTATGTACATAGTGAGAGGTTGGTGAAAATATTAGAATTCGTTAGTGAATGAAAGGAGGGAGAGAGGTAGACAAAGGAGGTGGAAGATGCACAAGAATTAAGGGGTGAACATCCAGGAAAAAGTGTTGCATGAATGACTGGAGGATGTGACATCAGGTGGTTTTGAGGGATGGACTTAATGTGGGAGGTGGAAGTGATAAGCAACAGCCTAGTTTAGTGTTAGTGGTGGCAAGCAAGGCCGAACACAAAGCCATGCCCCCTTCCTCTCTTAGGTTGTCATATCAGGGGCTTTCCCTCTCAGAAGCCAAATGCCATATCAATCCTAATGGCACATTACCCACCAAATGCTCACTCATAGTTCTCTCCAGAATCTCAATTAAAGGCAGAAACAACTAAGGGAAAGTTAAGTCCATATGACAGCTCCCTTCACTTCCCAGATACCCACCCTCCTGGTTGGCTGGTTGTTTGGGCTCTAGGCCTATCAACTGTCAGGGTTATTATCGCCATCAATGTCAAGCTACAACCACCACCCTTAGCACCTTCCTCAGGTGTTAAGGATAAATCTAAGACCACATACACTCCTACTGTGTATGTGGTCCTTGACTTGCGCCTTCCTACCCTACCTGGGTCTGATATCCCTAGCTCTTCCCTCATCAATACCTCCCTCACCCTCTTGTGACCCGTCGTGTAGAAAGACCTTGAGCCCGTGAATATGGTAGTAGGAGAGGGGTGGATGATTACTTTTGACCACAACTGTACCTGTGGTATTGGTCATATCAAAAGATGTACTGTATTGACACCATGTTTGGAAAAATAGTTTTTCTTTGGTCCCTGGGAAAAAAAAGTTAGTGTTTGTAATAACTCGGCTTAAAGGTTGGGGTTGGGTATTTTTGTGTCATGTTAAGTCATGTCATATGCCCCAAGGTAATTTCTCATTAATGCATTTTCTCTCATTATTTCATATTAGGGTGTCAGACTCATTTGTTGCCTTGGTTATCCCCCAGAAGTGATTACAGTACACTGTATTTACTGTAATATGTTTATTACATAAACTTTCAATAACAGTACTGTACACTGTGTACACATTTTGGGGATTACAGGGTCTTTAGTTTATATTTTGATATTTGCATTTAGACAGTACTGCAACACAGGATCTTTTTTCTGTGTGTTGCATTCTGGGAAATTACTGTATAATTCTTAAGTACTGTAGTCAGGAAAAAATATGGATATTTATGGTATATATATTGTGCTGTACAGTAGAGTAACTACTGTACTGTTTATTATTTATAGTTGTTGATGCATGTTGGATTATGTTAAGACCTTCATGTAGTAAATACTTATTGTAATTAGTAACATTTTAATTTGTGATGAGTTATGCAGGCCTTGTCGTTAAGACCTTCAAGTAATTTGTACTGACTACATTTACACTCTTATAATACAGTATTTCAATATCTGATGGATTGTGATGCCCTTTGGACTTTCTTCAGTAAATTCTTGTTGTAGTTACAGTGTTACTCTTTGTATTTACATTTTTGTTACATTTAATTTCTGATGGGTTGTAATGCCTCTTGGAATGTTTCAGTTAGACTTGGAAGTAATAATTAATTTATCTACATTAGTTACATCTTAATATCTGATGGGTTGTGATGCCTGTCAAGAAGACCTTGGAGTAGTTATTACTGATTGTATTTACACTTGCAGCCGGGTCACTGGTTCTTTCCTGCTTTGCAAATGTAAGCACACGTACTGTAGTGTTTAGTTTTACCCAGAGTCGTGTGTGTGTATCATAGACGTAGTTGGTTGTTTAACTCGCTCCAGTAATAACCTAACTTTTTACGCTTATGTTTTTGAATATCAATAATTTGTGTGTTTACTTGCCAGCTGGAACATTTTATAAGTGATTGTTATGTCCTTTTTCTGTTGTCTAAATTGTGTTGGTATCTTTATCTCTGCTGTGCTGTACTGTACTGTACTCATAACACTGCACTAATCTCAATAAACATACTAGTAAAGTTGTGAGTGAAGTTGTCATGAAATATGTGCCTTAACAAAATTATTCTTAAGTAATTTTCGAAATCAAACTCACAGTAAGAGACAGAAACCTGGATTAGAATAATAGCTTGTCTGGTTGACATTTTCTACAGGTGTGTTGTTTTAGTATATATAAGTTTCTGTCTTGTACTGTGCTGTGGGTCTGATTTCTGGAGCTGAAATCCATATTACAGTATTGTTAATCAAAGCAATTTTCTTTGAGAGGTAAGTTCAGGCACAAAAACGAATATTGCTTTCCAATGTTTATCAAGGTTAAACTTTTGCAAAAATTATGCCAAGTGCCTCTTTTTATTCCATTCTCACTCATTCTTCTCTTTCCCCCCCCCTCTTTTCTCCTTGTCATTCTTCCTCATCAAGTCCTATCCTCCTTTCCTAGTAAATACCTAGATTTGGTTACCTTCCTGAATGTTATCAGTTCCGGGTAAGTTGACGTTTGTACTCGTGTACTGTAGAGTGGCAGGACACACAAGTTAGTATTGTGTCTGGGTTGTGCTTTCATTTTTGCTGTTGAGTCTTAGGAACAATACCGGCCACACCCACTGAGATATCGACCAGTCAAATAAATTATTTAAATACGGCTCCATACTTGACTCACTCAGGCAGGTTTACCCTGATTCTGTTAAACTTGTAATGAAATTTCACTAAACTCACTTTTTTTCTGGAAAACATGATGCAAAATTCTGATTTTTGAAAGCATTAGCCCTCTGTGTCTGTCAGAAGTTATGGTTTAAAGTGTAGAAACATTTGTGTAGGATGTGCTGTTTTTGTGCTCTACAAGCTGTAGGTGGGGAGAGTGAGGAGACTACTCCAGTGTCTAGAATGAGAGTGTAAATACAGTACAGTACTGTACCTGTAATGACACAGTGTAACCAGAGCTTGGCTGGATGGCCTCCCTAATACATTTGTATGTACAGTACCTCGAAGAAAGAAAAAAAACATATAGCATAGTACAGTACAGTATATTGATGCTATTCAAAATATTTTTGAAAGTTGTGTATGAATGGTGATTTGTAATTTCAAAAATGTTTTAGAAGAGAGAAATACTCCAATAGGCTTCTACAATACTACATTTACCCCAAAAGAAACTTAAAGTTGCAATATGTAGTTAGCACAAGTTCAGCTGGAACAAAAGGGGTTTGTCCTTGTGATTAGCTTAAACTATGTTAGTAGGGGGGTGGGATATACAGTACAGTACAGTACCTTCATCAATAACTTCAGTTTTTTATGCACCACCTTGCCGTGTGTGTGTGTATTAGTGTGGTGCCGTCTGTGGCTGTATTCAGTATTAACATTTTGGTTTCTATAGAATACTTTTGGTGTATAATTGCCTTTACTAGGGGCTAGCCATTATAGATACACACATGCATATTCAATCAACCACTCATGTCCTCAGGGCTGGCAATAACAACATTCTTGGGCTGGTCATCATTAGTTCTCTCGGGTCTTGTATCTGTGAGGACTCGGCTTGTAATTTTATTCATCCATCCCAGTCGCTGACTTCCCCTGGCCCGCTTACCTTCAGTTAATGTCTCCACCATCATCCCCTCATCTCTAAAGTTCTGGTCAAAGTACAATACTGTCCAATAATTATTTTTTCTTATTCTATAAAACTCTAGTGCAGTATACTGTATCTTAGTTTCAGTCAACAATCGTGCTTCTATATTTGTTTTCTATCTATAACTGTTAACATATTCCTGGAGCACCACATTTTGAAAGCTTATTAATGTGACTCAGAAGTTGAGAGATGAATGTTTACAGTAACTTGGGGGAAACAACCAGCTTTCTGCACCTCTTTTGATGCTCCTTTTTATTCCATGATTGAAGGTTCAGATCTGGTACACGTAGTGGCTACAGCAGAGAAACTATCTGTCAAGCTGTTAGTGACAAGTACAGTACAGTATACTGTAATTTATTTTAAATAATTTTATAGCCTGTGAATTTATTTAAGTTTTAGTGTAAAGTTACAGTTTACAGTAACAGTTCAGACATTAGGTTGTAGGGCTTGTTGGAGCCATGGTTATTTTTTTATTAATTTTTTAAGCCCTTGCCTTAGACAAATGCAGGTACTGTAGATCATGATAGCTCTGGGTTTGACTTGAGGCAATATACCATTGACTCACTGATTGATTTCAGTCTTAGTGGGAAAGTGTATTTTTGGTTTCATTCTTGGCAATGTCCAATATGTTGGTAAGCTTTAATTTTTTTTCAATCTTTGGTTGGAGGGATGTGCAATTGTTAATGATCCATTTTTCTTTAATTTCTTGTCACATCTTCTATTATTTGACTGTATGTTTCACTTACTTTATACATTATTTACCTGCAAATTATGGAGTATTATGTTTTAACTCGCCAAAATATATACTGTACAGTGATCCAGCCAAACCCAATACTAGCAACAATATCTATATACTTGTCCTCCTTACATAACTAAACTGTGTGTTGTATAGATGCTGTGTCACCTGTGTGTTGTATAGATGCTGTGTCACCTGTGTGTTGTATAGATGCTGTGTCACCTGTGTGTTGTATAGATGCTGTGTCACCTGTGTGTTGTATAGATGCTGTGTTCACTGTGTGTTGTATAGATGCTGTGTCACCTGTGTGTTGTATAGATGCTGTGTTAACTGTGTGTTGTATAGATGCTGTGTCACCTGTGTGTTGTATAGATGCTGTGTTAACTGTGTGTTGTATAGATGCTGTGTCACCTGTGTGTTGTATAGATGCTGTGTTAACTGTGTGTTGTATAGATGCTGTGTCACCTGTGTGTTGTATAGATGCTGTGTTAACTGTGTGTTGTATAGATGCTGTGTCACCTGTGTGTTGTATAGATGCTGTGTCACCTGTGTGTTGTATAGATGCTGTGTCACCTGTGTGTTGTATAGATGCTGTGTCACCTGTGTGTTGTATAGATGCTGTGTCTGTGTGTTGTATAGATGCTGTGTCACCTGTGTGTTGTATAGATGCTGTGTCACCTGTGTGTTGTATAGATGCTGTGTCACCTGTGTGTTGTATAGATGCTGTGTCACCTGTGTGTTGTGTAGATGCTGTGTCACCTGAGTGCTGTATACATGCTGTCTTAACTGAGTGTTGTATACATGTTGTCTTAACTGAGTGCTGTATACATGCTGCCTTAACTGAGTGCTGTATACATGCTGTGTCACCCGTAAGCAGATAGATGCCTGTGTGGGCAGGCAGATGTGTCACCTGTGTGTTGTATAGATGTGTTAACTGTGTGTTGTATAGATGTTGTGTGTCACCCACGTGTTGCTAGATGCTGTGTTAACTGCGTGTTGTATAGGATGCTGTGTCACCTGTGTGTTGTGGCAGATGCTGTGTTAACTGTGGGTGCCGGTATAGATGCTGTGTCACCTGTGTGCTGCATACATGCTGTCTTAACGAGCGTTGCATATTACGTCATTTAACTGTGTGTTGTATAGATGCTGTGTCACCTGTGTGTTGTATAGATGCTGTGTCACCTGTGTGTTGTATAGATGCTGTGTCACCTGTGTGTTGTGTAGATGCTGTGTCACCTGAGTGCTGTATACATGCTGTCTTAACTGAGTGTTGTATACATGTTGTCTTAACTGAGTGCTGTATACATGCTGCCTTAACTGAGTGCTGTATACATGCTGTCTTAACTGAGTACTGTATACATGCTGCCTTAACTGAGTGCTGTATACATGTTGTCTTAACTGAGTGCTGTATACATGCTGTCTTAACTGAGTGTTGTATACATGTTGTCTTAACTGAGTGCTGTATACATGCTGTCTTAACTGAGTGTTGTATACATGTTGTCTTAACTGAGTGCTGTATACATGTTGTCTTAACTGAGTGCTGTATACATGTTGTCTTAACTGAGTGCTGTATACATGTTGTCTTAACTGAGTGCTGTATACATGCTGTCTTAACTGAGTGCTGTATACATGCTGTCTTAAGTGAGTGCTGTATACATGTTGTCTTAAGTGAGTGCTGTATACATGCTGTCTTAACTGAGTGCTGTATACATGCTGTCTTAACTGAGTGCTGTATACATGTTGTCTTAACTGAGTGCTGTATACATGTTGTCTTAAGTGAGTGCTGTATACATGTTGTCTAAAGTGAGTGCTGTATACATGTTGTCTTAACTGAGTGCTGTATACATGTTGTCTTAAGTGAGTGCTGTATACATGTTGTCTTAAGTGAGTGCTGTATACATGTTGTCTTAACTGAGTGCTGTATACATGCTGTCTTAAGTGAGTGCTGTATACATGTTGTCTTAACTGAGTGCTGTATACATGTTGTCTTAACTGAGTGCTGTATACATGTTGTCTTAAGTGAGTGCTGTATACATGTTGTCTTAAGTGAGTGCTGTATACATGTTGTCTTAACTGAGTGCTGTATACATGTTGTCTTAACTGAGTGCTGTATACATGTTGTCTTAAGTGAGTGCTGTATACATGCTGTCTTAAGTGAGTGCTGTATACATGTTGTCTTAACTGAGTGCTGTATACATGCTGTCTTAAGTGAGTGCTGTATACATGCTGTCTTAACTGAGTGCTGTATACATGCTGTCTTAACTGAGTGCTGTATACATGCTGTCTTAACTGAGTGCTGTATACATGTTGTCTTAACTGAGTGCTGTATACATGCTGTCTTAAGTGAGTGCTGTATACATGCTGTCTTAACTGAGTGCTGTATACATGTTGTCTTAACTGAGTGCTGTATACATGCTGTCTTAAGTGAGTGCTGTATACATGCTGTCTTAACTGAGTGCTGTATACATGTTGTCTTAACTGAGTGCTGTATACATGTTGTCTTAACTGAGTGCTGTATACATGCTGTCTTAACTGAGTGCTGTATACATGTTGTCTTAACTGAGTGCTGTATACATGTTGTCTTAACTGAGTGCTGTATACATGCTGTCTTAAGTGAGTGCTGTATACATGCTGTCTTAACTGAGTGCTGTATACATGTTGTCTTAACTGAGTGCTGTATACATGTTGTCTTAACTGAGTGCTGTATACATGCTGTCTTAACTGAGTGCTGTATACATGTTGTCTTAACTGAGTGCTGTATACATGCTGTCTTAAGTGAGTGCTGTATACATGCTGTCTTAACTGAGTGCTGTATACATGCTGTGTGTGATTTTGATGATGTATGATGTTTCTTCCATGGTTGACTGAGGCAATATATTTAGTAATCCCACAAGTCTCTACCTGACTTAAACCTCACTGTCTGTGGTGAAGGGAGTACAGAAACCTCAAAGAACAGAGAGAAGAGAAAGGGGGGGGGGTAACCTGAATGATGAAGACAAGTGTAGTGAGTGACAGGGAAAGTGTTGATACAGTATAGGGATTTAGAAATGCTTACTTGTTCATAACCTAAACTTACAGCATACACATTATATACAGGGTAAACAAATAGAGGTATTCACGTGTACTTAGTCATTCATTCCCTCAAGTTAGATGATAAATTACATCCATATTAATTAGCATTGCTTCATGTAAACACACTGGACAAGTTAAGTGTGTGGTATTAGTATTACTTTTAGTCATAGAAACAGTTTAAGTTGGTGATGGTGTCAAGTATGGCAGGTCATTGGGCCCCTAACTTAACCACAAGGATTAGGTTCCAATTGTAATGGTTCTCAATGCTTATGGTTATGATAGGTTGAGGGCTGTTTGGACCAGTCACTTGGATACAGAGCCAGTAAAGAAAAGCAGGTGGAGCCCACTCAACATCTCACAGGCATCAGATACACCGTACTGTACTTGAATCAGAGATAATTATTATGGTGCGAGTTAACAGCAGAAGTCGTGTCAATTTGTATGCCAATACTCCTCGATGGGCTCCCAAGAGATAAGAAAATACCACTTAGGGATGAAATCGGTAAATGTGGATGAGTTTAGAGAGTAGAGAAGCACTTAAATAAAATATTGTGGAAGTACTGTATTATATATGAGATCATCATCCAGCAGTGACCTGATACTGTACTGGCTTAGGATGATGGTGATGATGGCAGCAAAGGTTATGGGGAAGCCATCATCCTGCTCTTGTTCCTACAGATTTAATGAGAGAAACCTCAGTAGATGATTTCATATAAATGCTGCACCATAATACAGACAATTTTATGTGGAAAGACTTCAGCCACTGGTGTGCTGTAGCCAATATTAAATTTGTGAAACGTATGGATATATTTATCATTTTTCACATCTCTGGAAAGAAAACAAGTAGCAGTACAGTACTGTACAGTAATCAGTCATCCATAGATTCTTTGTTCACTGCAATTATATATTATTTAATCCCTTGAGTACTATATGATGACAACCCATTGTGTGTTCTGATTTAATCCCTGCAGTACAGTACAGTGTCGTGAGCCTGTGGATACCGTGACCTGTATTGTTGAATAAGATGATGCGCTGTACGCACTGTTCTCCGGTTATGTCAAACTGAGTAATGATTTACCAAGCTAAGGAATTTATTTTCTAGCTGTCATCTTTTTAAGCAGTCTTCTATTTTTATCAAGCAGAATAAAAATGAGACGTAATTTTGTAACTGGGATTTATATTTTTCAAGGCAAACTTTTTTCTTTTTCTTTTTTTCACTGAACCATCTTATTTAAAGTACTACTGTATAATCTTCTATTTCCCATGCTTTTTCAAATATTTTATTTTATTTTATTTTTACCATGATTGTGACTATACAGTACATACTGTATTGAGAAGTACACTCAAATATTAATTTCCAATTACAGTTTCCCGATCTCATAAAACTTTATGTAATCATTACATTATTTTCCATTATACCGTGCTGGGACAGAACCCCACACTCCCCTTCCGCCTGATTATCCTCTCAAGTCTCCCACTAAAAAATAGTATAAGAAGACTGCTGCTTCCAAGATGAGATCATGTGTACTGGCAGACCAGAAGCCCAGCAAACCCATGTTCACCTATTCTGTAGGTGGTTCCATCTCTTACCTGTGCTGTGGCTCACACCTCACTCCACCAGGGAGCTCCCCTCAGAGATGATAACCAAGATAGAAAAGCCTCCATTCTGCCCTGTTACCACATATCTCCTTTACCACTTCTATTCTCCTTATTCCCACCTGTTTTTTCTCTCACATATTGATCATCTTTTGCCTCCTTGATGTAGGGTGTCACCATCTGTTCTTAATAATAACACGTTGTTGTAGGCTATATTGTACAGTACTGTACAATATACTGTTTCTAACATTAAACATTATGCCTTTTATATTTGTTCTTAATGGAATGGAGATCAAGTGAGCCTTTATATTTTTTCTTAATGGAATGGAGATCAAGTGAGCCTTTTTCATTAAAGATAAAAACAAAGCTTGATATTGTGTGAGACAAAGGTATAATGTAGACTAATACTGTACTTGTTTTCTCTTGCCACGACAGTGTCGCAAGGCGGGTACCACAACCCTACAGACATGCCTATGCAGAACCCCAAAGAGCAGATTGCCATGTGGCAGCAGAACACATACATGAGTGACTCGGGCATCCACTCCGGGGCCACCACAAATGCCCCATCCCTCACTGGCAAGGAGGAGGACATGGATGCTGATTGGATTGAGGGACAACCACAGCCTGGCTTCAACCAAGCAGCCTTCACTACTGAGCAGGTAGCAAATACAGTACACTGTACTTCTTATGTTCACCAAAAATACAGAAAAAGGATTTTTGTGTTTGGTGTCATCTGGGGAGCATATAGTCTCCACTTATGGTAGTCTCTGTGACCAAGTTCTTGTCATTACATGCTCCCTTATTTTAGATCCACTTTATAATTTCTCAACCATAGAAAGAATTTCAATGAAACTTATTTGAATGTAATTTGATAAGGGACTGACCTATACAAAATTCAAGCTATTTTCATGCCTAAGTAAGTATTACTTTGCGGATGTGACCTGCAGTTTGGCTTAGAACAACACTAGTCATACTCTGAAGGTTAAACCTCTAGGTAACTTATGGAAAAACATCAGGATAAGGCTACTGGACTTACCTTAGTAAATACTGTACTGAGTACATCTGCCACGGCTCTCAGTGTATGTCTACAGTGATACTGTATAACACAGTATATCCTTCTCTGGGACAGTACAATCTGTGTGTACAGTATTAAGGATTCATTACAGCAGTTTTTGTGTTTTTAGGTTGACGACATGAACCAGCAGTTGAACCAGACTCGATCCCAGCGAGTAAGGGCTGCCATGTTTCCTGAGACGCTGGATGAGGGCATGGAGATTCCTTCAACCCAGTTTGATCCACAGCAGCCCACAGCTGTTCAGAGGCTGGCAGAGCCTTCCCAGATGCTCAAGCATGCAGTTGTGAACTTGATCAATTACCAGGTTAGTGTATAGTAAACTTGATCAGTTGCCAGATAAATGTACTGTTTAGTAAACTTGATCAGTTACCAGATCATTGTACAGCATGCCCTTACAATTCGCGGGGGTTTGGGTCTCAAAATTGCTGCGAATGCCAAATCCGCAAATATCATTTACTGACTGGGGGGGGGGATATTTTTACTCATGTGCAAAGAAAAGTATATTCCCTTATATGTTTGCCATTTGGGCAATAATTTCTTTTACCTGTACTGTATGTGTGCATGTTTGAAGCCACAATAGACACACACATACACACACACACACAGATACACACACACACACACACAGATACACACACACACACACAGATACACACACACACACACACACACAGATACACACACACACAGATACACACACACAGATACACACACACACACATACACACACACACACAGATACACACACACACACACACACACACACACACACACACACACACACACACACACACACACAGATACACACACACACACAGATACACACACACACAGATACACACACACACACAGATACACACACACACACACACACAGATACACACACACACACACACACACACACACACACACAGATACACACACACACACACACACACACACACACACACACACACACACACAGATACACACACACACACACAGATACACACACACACACACAGATACACACACACACACAGATACACACACACACACACACACACACACACACACACACACACACACACACACACACACACACAGATACACACACACACACACACACACACACACACACACACACACACACACATACATATATAATAATGGGAAAATCCTCTCACAAATAATCAGAAACAAGACAACAAAATGTATTGAAATGTAAAAAAAAAATGCGAGAGTCTACCCTCAAGTCAACTCCATGCTTTGTTATTAAAGTTGGGTTGATTGAGTTGCCATACGATATTTTTTTCCTCATTAAAATTACTATCTCTAGAGCGAATGGAATCTGAGCCCCAGCTGGGTTGATATGTAGATCAAACTTACAGAATTTCTTTCATTCTAACCAACCCAACATGAACAATTTTGGTAATTGTGGTGTAATACTGATTTTTTTTCACAATATGTGTGTAGGATGGTGTGTGCATGTAACTGAGTAAAAATTAATAAACAAAGTTATGTATATTTACCTGAAAATATGAGTTTTAAAACAACCATAACACCTCACAGCCATAGTTTTATTAAAATAATATATACAATACCAGGAAATGTGAGGAATAAATAGGAATAATACCAATAAATAAGTTACAACAAGAAAGGCTATTGCCAAACCAGTAAATAAAAGCCAAATGAAGGTTTAACACAGTCGTCATTTGCATACATATCCCTGCTCCAACAGTAATTAAGATCAGCTGGGACGCTGTTTCCCTAGCAATGCTCCCCACCAGTGCCGGATTAACCATGAGGCACTTGAGGCACTGGCCTCAGGCCCCCCGACTCTAAGGGGCCCCCAAATCCAAACATTCTCGAAGTTGAAGCGTATAAAACATGAACTTCGTTCAACGATGTCCTAGCAACGTCTCAATTTTCTGTCTCTTATGAACATTAAATGTGTTATTTTGTAGAAGCTTAATATTGATGAAATCACTGATAAATTTGGGTATATTTTGTTCTTGTTATTTATATATACCTTGAGGGTAGGGGGCCCCAAGTTGATCTGTACCTCAGGCCCCTATTAAGCTTAATCCAGCCCTGCTCCCCACCAGCTATACTCTGCGCTCTCCTCCTGCTATGTGTTTGCCCTTAGGACAATTATTTCTTTACTTTTTTCACAATACAAGATATATATATTTAGGATGGTATGTGCACGTAACTGAGTAAAAATTAATGAAGAAAGTTACGTACAATATATCTACTGTACTCGAAAATAGGTGTTGAAAAAACCATAACACCTCACAGCTTGCCCCAGGTGGTTACAATGACGAGTTAACCTAGCTACAATGCCATGATTAATCCCTATTAAACACCATTCTATCAATAAACACTAATAATAACAGTAAATCCAGTGAAATATGGCAGTGAGGAGCACTAACTAGCAGTCACTCACTCCCCTTACCCGCTCCCGTTGCCAGGCGTAGCCAGGCATTCGTAATGGGAGAATTACATGACATTCTTTTCTCTCTTCACTCATTTGGGCACCTTCCCAGATCTATGTACAGTAACTAAAACAACTATCTGTGCATACTTTGTGGGAAACAATATGAGACCATGGACGATAATTTTTGGCATATGAGGGCTGTCACTAGTCACACGTAAAATTTCAGAGCATATCAACCCCCACCTGCACAGGTAGTTGTTTTAGCTACTGTACTTATAAGGTTTATCATTTGCCTCCTAGCCTGCCCTGTTCTAGTGTGGTTCCCCTGATATCTTCATGCCTGACAACTTGCACATCCACAGGACGACGCTGACCTAGCCACACGCGCCATCCCCGAGTTGATCAAGTTATTGAACGATGAGGACCAAGTCGTGGTGTCCCAGGCAGCCATGATGGTGCACCGTCTCAGTAAGAAGGAGGCTTCTCGTCACGCAATCATGAACTCGCAGCAGATGGTGGCAGCTCTCGTCCGTGCCCTCTCCAATTCAAATGACTTGGAGACCACCCGAGTGACAGTGGGAGCTCTGCACAACTTGTCTCATCACCGTCAGGGTCTACTGGCAATCTTTAAGTCAGGCGGCATCCCTGCCCTGGTCAAACTTCTCAGGTACGATAAAGTTCATCACTCGTTTGTCACTATAACCTGCCACTTACGTGTAGAGACATATACTGTACCCTGTATGTCTTCAACCAGCCTGAACAACTGGACATGTTTAAGGGTGACTTGAGGAGTTGCAACATCCTGTATGTCATTTTGAGTTTAGGAGAAACTTAAATATTCATTAATGATTATATTAAAACTTGTTTACTGATGCAAATTTAGTTTTGTTGATGCTTATTTGTGCTGAATGATTTTTAGAAAAATTTTCTGACACTATCCTGCAGCTCACCAGTGGAATCTGTACTGTTTTATGCCATCACAACACTGCACAATCTGCTGCTTCACCAAGAAGGTTCAAAAACTGCCGTGCGCATGGCAGGTGGGCTTCAGAAGATGGTTGCCCTCCTCCAGCGTAACAATGTCAAGTTTTTGGCTATTGTTACTGACTGTCTGCAGATTTTGGCATATGGCAATCAAGAATCTAAGCTTATTATCCTAGCCTCTCAGGGACCACAGGAGTTGGTGCGGATCCTACGTTCCTACACATATGAAAAGCTTCTGTGGACCACCTCAAGAGTTCTGAAGGGTAAGAATAGTGCAACAGATTCATATCATTTTATCATTGTACCTTTGGTTCAGAAGACTAAAAAATGAAGTACCTCAATTTATTTTTAGACCCAAGCTAACCAATCTTAGCCGAACCAAATTTCACTAAACCTTACTTAACCAAACCCATACCATATCAAACTGAACCACTAAGTAAACCTACCCTAATCTAATTGAATCTAGCCCAATCAAAATGAGCTAAACTTGTACTGACCTAAACTAAGTCAAACCTAACCTATCCTAACATCATAATGCCAATTTTATTGTGGTTGTGAGTTTCTCTTGAGTCTATCTTAGTACCTGTACTGTTCTTTTCACCTTGTGTACAGTAGTTGCCTTGCATCACTCTTTTCTATTATTTCCCTCATAAGTTTTTTGCACACATTTATCCTGCCCACACAAAAGGAGGAGAGGATTAAGATGATTAAAAAGCTAAATAAAGGTCATAATATTTGAGAAAAAAAATTTAACTTCGATTTTTTCTTTCAACAGTTTTGTCCGTGTGCTCCAGCAACAAACCCGCCATTGTAGAGTCTGGGGGCATGCAGGCCTTGGCCATGCACCTCACACATCAGTCAACTCGCCTCGTACAGAACTGCCTCTGGACACTGCGTAATCTTTCTGATGCTGCAACTAAAGTCGTACGTATTAAACAAATTTGTAAACCAGCACAGAACTGCCTCTGGGCACTTAGTTTATAACCTTTCTGATACTGTACTGCATTTAAAAATGTATATACCGTACTGTGTTTACTGAATGAAAGAGCTTATACAGAACTACCTCTTTGCACTTAATAGCCTTTCTTACACTGCAAATATTAGTCATGTGCACCAACTGTATGAGTGAACTTGTACTGTTAAGAGTTTTATTGTTTCTCAGTTGTTGTTTTTTTTTCAGAGTAAAATAAAAATAAATGATGACATGCTGATGTTGACACTAGACTGTATGAAGCAACAAGAATCAACCAGATTCTTGGGCCTTTTACAATGGAAACACCTTAGTTAACAAAACATATATTACAACACAGAATGAATAGATTACACAGAAGGAAGAGATAGTTTGTAGTTTCTCTTGATTCCTGTCACTTGATGTTACAGCAGAGTTGGAAAAGGATTTGAAAAGTAAAAAAAATCAATGTTTTCATTATGCTGTACATGGAGGTACAGTTATATTAAATGGACAGGAAGGTCTTGAACAATCCCTACTGATTTGTTCTTTGTATATCTGTAGAAGAAAAATATATACTATACCTCTGTGTATTTATCCCCTACTTCTCATACTAAAATAGTGTATGTCTGTAGCAAGGGATTTTAACCAGACTTTGCTTGTAGATATATTACAAGAGAATTATAAATTGGTTTGTTAATCAGAATTTTCTATTATTAGTTTGAGTTATATTGTCTCAGACTTTGTTGTGACCTGGAGGGATTTAACTACCATGGGGTGTAGATATATGACAGCAAGATTACGAATGATTTCTATAATCAATGTTTTCCATAAGTTTTTTGAGTTATGGTCCCAGGGATTGTATTGTAGCCAGATGGGGAATGTGGTCACCAATACTGTATAATAGTAAAGATGTCACTGTACATTCATATTTAACATAACCACTTTTTAATTAGTCTAAATTTTAGATGTTAATTATTAAATACGTAATCATTGCAGGACAGCATGGACCAGCTTTTGCAAAACTTGGTGCACTTGCTACGTGCCAGTGACATCAACGTGGTGACGTGCGCTGCCGGCATCCTCTCTAACTTGACGTGTAACAACCAGAGGAACAAGATAACCGTGTGCCAGGTTGGTGGTGTGGAGGCCCTTGTGGCCACCATCTACAATGCTGGAGAAAGGGAGGAAATTACTGAGCCAGCTGTGAGTAATGCCATCTTGTTTAACTTTCTTTTGTTCACTTTTTTTAAGTTTATACATTTCTTGGTGTAAAGAATATGTTTATACAGCCATAAATACTATTTTGTATGTTACAGTACCCATATACAGTACTGTATACAAAACAGGACTAGTGTGTTGTTTACCAACCAATAGATGCTAATATGTGTTGTAACCACCAGTAAGATACTACTGTGTATGTTGCAACAATAAATACTAGTGTGTATGTTACAATAGCTGTAACACCTAGTGTGTGATTCAGCAGCCATAAGACTAGAGTGTACTCTACAATTGCCTTGAATATTGGTTTGCATAAATTCTATGAAATTTTCTTTGTTTTAAGGTAACAATAATAGATTTACACTACTTACAGCCAGCAGATATACTGTATTTTACAAGTTATCTTACTTTATATGTTGTGTTAACAGGTGTGTGCCCTGCGTCACCTAACTGCACGGCACCCAGAGGCAGAAGTAGCCCAGAATGCGGCTCGTTTAAAGAATGGCATCCCCATCATCGTAAACCTTCTCCACCCACCGTCCCGCTGGCCCTTGGTGAAGGCTGTGATTGGCCTCATCCGTAACCTGGCGCTCTGCCCTGCCAACCATGCACCACTGAGGGAGTCAGGTGCTATTCCTAGGCTGGTGCAGCTACTTATTAGAGCTTTCCAGGACACTCAGAGGGTAAGGCATTATTTGTCAGCCAGTTTTCTCATACTGTACTTTAAATCTAAGAACCTGCAGGGACCATCTTACATAGGTGAACAAGAGTTGCTCAGTTTTTGCTCTTAAAACTAAAAGTTAAGACCTGCTCACCCTGTCCCATAGGTGATAAATATTATCTAAGTACAGTACTGTACTGGTATTATGAAATATTTAAAAAGTCAATTACGCTGTGCCCATAAGTTTTAAATCACCTTTACACACTTTATCTTAAAAATATAGACTGTCTTTACTATATAAACACGTTAGTTTTGACCTTCCAAAAAATGTCCTTTGACTTCAGAAATATGCCTGACCTAATTACCTTGTCTCTCAGCGCTTGGGTCATACCATGGATTTTTTTCATATTTCATATAAAGGTACTACGTGACATGCTGGTTAAAGATCTGGGCTCATTTAATAAAAATTTGAGTAATTAGTGTTAATTAATGACCCTTGAAATAATTAAAGATAGGTACAGTACAGTACTTTGAACCTTAACTTCACAGTTGACCATCTCCGTGCACTTCCCAGGAACCATGTCCAATTTGGGAATGAACTTGTCTTGGGTTGAAAGTGTCTGAGCATTACCAGCTGAACTTTGGCACTCTTGATGTATTTCTATAAAAGATTTCATTTGTAATCTCTAAATAGAACTCCATTGTTTATTATTAGCAAAATTGCCCGGCTACACTCGTATTAGGTATACAGGTAAACCTCGATTTACGATGGGGGTTAAGTTCCTGAACACCCCAACACTGAGGGACTCCAAAGGAAAAACAAGAAACCTTTTACCAGTTCACAGTGACTGAACATAACGTGGCTTGGACATAAGTGAAGCATGGAAGATGTCTTGTACAGTATTATAGTTAATCAATATATTTATAAATCATTTTATAACTTAATAGCAGCAGTCATTTGTGTGGCCCATCACAGCTTATAAGAAACTTGGATAAATGTCTTCCATTTTTATTTAACCTCTGCATGTATTATTTTTTCCTTTCTATTTAGCAACGGTCATCTGTGGCAAGCGGTGGTTCTGGCAGCATTGGGGCATATGCTGATGGGGTGCGCATGGAGGAGATTGTGGAGGGAACGGTCGGTGCCTTACACATTCTGGCGCGTGAGTCACACAACCGTGCCATAATCAGAGGACTCAATGTCATTCCCATCTTTGTACAGGTACAGTATAGGAGAGTTCTGGTTAATGGGGAGATTACTATAGTGAGAGATATGTGTTGTTAACTTGACTCAAGTTCGAGCAATTTGGTTCTAAAGATGTCCGTTCTGGCCTTGGTGTGAAAACACCCTCAGACAGGTGTTCATGTAAGGAATGTTAGTATGTGTTCTGGAATTGGTTACAATGAAGGACATACCCGGGCATATATACCTGGCCCATGATATGACCTGAGTTATTAATTTTTATGTTGATATATCTAGAAGTTGCATGTGATGTACCGTATATACTCGTCTATAACCCCCCCTCGTTTATAGGTCGACCCTGATTTTTTGACCAAGAAATCGTTAATTTATGATATTCTTCGTTTATAGGTCGACCCACGTTTTTGAGGGTAATGGAACAAAAAAACCTTCAGTAAAAACACTCTACGTCCTATAAACTGAGGCTTGCCGTGCCTGAAACACCGAGTGCCGAAGGCAAATTGTTTACCATTTATTATTACGATACTTTACACTGAAACGAGGGTAGTTTCAACAAAAATATTGTATATTCCCATTCAAGTATTTATTCAAGTCAATTGTAATACAACAGTTTTTTAACTAAACCATTCGAAAAGCGATTACGGTAACATCTTTTGAACGAAAGAAAGCGAAAGTCATTGTTTTCGTCACGATTTTATCCCACTTTCCACTGTAATACGTACGTAATTTCAGCAAAAATATTACATTTCCGTGAATGTATTATATCAAGCACAGCATGAATAGAATATCATTGTAATATAACAGTATTTTAACCAAAAACTATTAAAAAACGAGTAACATCTCAAGAACATCGGAAGGTTAGGTAAAATCTTTTGTTTTCGTCATGTATTTTATCCTATTTTACATTGAAATACATCACGTTTCAACAAAACTACTATTTATTTCCGAGAATATATTCATTCAGGCACAGTTTAGGTAAAATATACATGTGATGTAACAGTTTTTTAACTGAAAACGATTCGAAAAACACGTACCCTCTCGCCCTGTTCAAGGAGAGGACTGGGAGAAGCTGTTTGGTGCTGCAGACGATGACAAGGAAAATGATTTGGATGGATTTTAATGAAAATATTCAGAAATATGGTATCATAGTATTTATTCAAGTCAATTAGGATAGAATATTATTGTAATACAACAGTTTTTTAACTGAAAACCATTCGAAAAGCAATTACGGTAACATCTTTTGAACGAAAGAAAGCGAAAGTCATTGTTTTCGTCATGATTTTATCCCACTTTCTACTGTAATATGAACATCATTTCAGCAAAAATATTACATTTCCGTGAATGCATTATATCAAGCACAGTATGAATAGAATACCATTGTAATATAACAGCATTTTAACCAAAAACTATTAAAAAAACGAGTAACTTCTCTTGAACATCGGAAGGTTAGGTAAAATCTTTTGTTTTCATCATGTATTTTATCTTATTTTACATTAAAATACATCACGTTTCAGCAAAACTACTATTTATTTCTGAGAATATATTCATTCAGGCACAATATACATGTGATGTAACAGTTTTTTAACTGAAAACGATTTGAAAAACACGTGTACCGTCTAGCTGATACACAACAGCTGGTGGTGCGTCATGCGTCGTTGTAAACAATAGTAGGTTGAAGTAGATTACCGGGTATTATATTAAGTGTGAAATATCGAAAAGGTTTTTATTACCGGTATTTTTTGTAGATCAATGAGAACTGTGATACCGTATATGATATGATATGATATGACAAGTTAGCACGTTGTAAGGTAATTTAGCCTATTGTAAGTTGGTGAGCTTCATTTGCTGAAGGAACTGCACAACTTTTCATTACTAATTGGTACATATTTTACGTTTCCATTGTTTACTGGCAGTAAATGGTAAATATTTTTCATGTTTGAAGCTAAAAGTTGCTCCTCGCCCTTCCCATCATGCACAGGTTCAACCTAACAAAACTATTATGCATGTATAGGATGACCCCCAATTTTTTGCCTAAAAATTTGGTCTCAAAAACTCGAACTATACACGAGTATATACAGTACTTAAATATTTTGTATGTTTGCAATTACTATTTTCAGATACAGTACAGTAAGTCCTTGCTTAACGTCGTGGTTACGTTCTTGAAAAATGCAACGATAACGGTAACAACGTTAAAGGAATGAGTGGACGAGTTAACAGTCGGAATTTTTTCGTAAGATGGCAGGTCAATGGGTAAAGAAAACGCTTAAATTCACTATGGTAATGATGTTTTTAAGTAAAGTGGGCCAAAAGGTCTCAAAATTAAGGGTTAAATTTGCTAAAAATTCACGTGACTGCAAGAAGCTCTGTGATTGGTTGTGACGTCACTGGTTGGGAGTGCTTCCCAGCAGGAGATGGCCAGCTGTAGTTGTCCAAACTTATCTGCTGGTTGGCTCAGTAAATAAATATTATTAGATTATTAATTGTGCTTTACTGTGTAACAGTAATACTATTTTGAGTATATAAATATTACTCAGCACATTAACTAATTCAATGGCCCATATTGGGGAGTCCCATTTACACCCAACCCTTATCGCTCATATATCCATCCAACCCATGTTTGAAGCTGCTCTTCACGGCACATTTCTTCACTTACTAAATGTCCATGACTTAGACCATAATACAACACCCTTAAAACTTATCTTAACGTGGCATTTGGGTCTGAGGAGGCCACCCTTTCTACTACCTCCGACTGCAGCGATGAGTTTGAAACTGGTGACGTCATTGCAAATGGTGGCCCCGTTTCTAGGGAAATAAACTTATCTCGATTATTATAGCAGGACTTTAATCTTTTTTTTACAAATTATATATACCGTATTACTCTATGGACATGACAGAGTGTATTTCTTGTTTGCCCAGAACCGTCAACTCGTCCATTTTCCCTATAAGAAATAGATAAAATACGCTAGTTACGTTCCCCAGCCTCCCTTTGCCCTATAAAATACATGACATATACATAAATTCAATGGAATTTTTTTATATTATACATCCAAAAAGATAAATGAACTAAATCATTTGGTATTGTACTCACTGATGGGCAAGGTGGAGCGAATGTGTGATAGGTAGTGGAGAGGAGGAGGGTGCCGAGTCACTGAGACCCAGCGGGGGGCTTCCCTTCCTGCTCTGACTGGGGTTCTTCTCCATTTTCGTAGCAAGGCTAATGGTCTTGCATTGATTCTTCACAACACTAGCATCACTAACACTTGATGGGCGCTTGGAAACCATTTCGAATGGTTACAGTACATTATTTGTAGCAAAAACACCTAAGCATGCACATACACTGTGGAAGCCTAACAAAGACTGGGGACGCTGTGACGCTCCGCAAAAGAGCGTATTGCGCCAAGATGAGAGGGTGATGTGCCATACAAAGTATTCCATGTTGGGTGACAACATTATAATAAATCGGTCGGGACGTTGTCGGAATCATAAGTATGTAAAGAGTAGCGATGTTATAACGAAGGAATGTTGTCTGGGACAACGTTAAACGAGGACTTACTGTACATTATATGATACCACATAACTGTACTGTATTTATAAATATTTTTTAGCTTTGAAGATTGTATGTAGTGTTCTTACATGTTCTTACGGATGCTGTATATTCTGTACTATAACTATATGTATGTTTCCAGTTACTGTACAATGACATAGAGAACATTGAACGTGTAGCAGCCGGGGTGCTGTGTGAGCTGGCAGCAGACAAGGAGGGCGCCGAGATGATTGAGCAAGAGGGTGCTACAGCTCCCCTCACTGAGCTCCTCCATTCACGCAATGAAGGTGTTGGTGAGTCCCCTCCTTGTCTTGGTAGTGTGCTTTAAACTCAGATCCTTGTTATTATATTTTTAGTTTAGTTTTGTTCAGTTCTGTCGGTGCATGTGGTCAGTACCGAATGTCCACAAACATTGGGTCAAGTTCCTTGAAAACGTGACTTTGTGAAGCAATGATAAGCAGAGCAATTTTTCTCAAGAATCAATAGAAATAAGGGGGTTAGGTTCTGGGGAAAAGTTTCAACTGACAAAAATCATTCTATACGTATCAGAGACACTATACATTTAAAAAAAAAAAAAAAAAGAGAGAGAGAGAGAGAAGACATTTTACACATCTTGTAGCAACAGGAGTCTCATTGTGGTGGGAGTGAGACCTAGAGCAACACTAATGTCCACCACAGGCTACCAACATCAAAACTCCGCAAGACTCCTTACTTAGTACCCAGACTGATGGATATCTTCATCTTCTTTGGGGTAGACACAGCACTTGGGAACTTTTCTCTCATCTTGGAATACAGGTAGTTCTGCTATAACGCGATAATTTTGTTCTTGTAAAATATCGTGTTATAGAAAATCGCGTAATAGAAATAACAGGGCTTATGGAGAAAATAGGGTTAGGTGCAGATTACTCGAAATCGAAAAAATTTAGTAGTTAGCCTAACACAAAGGATAGCACAGTCTAAATAAATGTTACATTCATATCTAATAATGAAATCATACAGTAAATTTAACACTTTACCTTGAAAAAATATGAATGTAACTTGATGGGGGAGAAGGGTGATTTTGAGGTTGATAACATCGAGCTTCTCTTCAAGTGTTATATCCTTTCTTTTACGATAATCACCGGGAATTCTATCATCAGAACGCTTTTTGGAGGTATTCTTCTTTACCATATTCACAGTTAATACCACAAAATTGGAGAAATAGTAAGCAAAAATCGCGTTATAGCAAACAAGCGTTCGCGTTATACAAATATCGTTCCGAATTCATAAATCGCGTTAGAGCAAATTCGCGTTATCAAAACACGCGTTATAGCAGAACTCACTGTAGTGTGAAGTATAAGTTGAGAAGTAAAAGGAAATCATTTACAATTTCCGGTGAACAACACTTAACTCAATGTAAACAACAATTGTGACCATGAAGATTGAGTAAAATAGTGCAGATACATTTGTTATTTGTTCTCTCCGTGGTTCAGAAAATTCTTTGTGGTCTCAGTGGTCTGGTCCCGAGGGTGTTGGGTTAGAAAGGTTCAACCTGTACTTAAAATTTTCACTCTAAAAAGAACATGCATACAGTGTTCAGATGTGCCTTTTTTCATGTTCTTTCCCAGCTCCACTAAAAAAGTTGTACTCTTTATTATCCTTTTACATATTTCAAGTTTCCTATTGTTGTTTCAGCCACATATGCGGCAGCCGTGCTGTTCCGCATGTCGGAGGATAAACCCCAGGACTACAAGAAGCGGCTGAGCATGGAGCTTACCAATTCCTTGTTCCGTGAGGATGGCTCTATGTGGCAAGGGGACATGGCTGCCATGCCCCCAGACCTCCAAGACTTTATAGCCCCTCCTGAAGGTCACTATGACCCCATGTATGCTCAAGGGCCACCAAGTGTTCACAGTGGCCATGCTGGACCTAACTACCAAGGTAAGTCTTTGGTTTACTGTTAAATAAATAATAATAATAATAATAATAATTAACGGTTTATTAAAAGAGCATAGCAGCCAGAAGGCTGAAATTATAATTGGGGAGTGGGTTTCGATTTACAAATAATATACAAGTAACATAAGTGATATAAATAAGATATGTAACTACTAGATGGGGAAAAGCTCAAACTACAGGGCATTTCAACATAGTGACAGTGCAAGAAGTAGGATTTACTGGGAGTGAATACACTGGCTTATTACAAGTTATTGATAATTTTTACAATGGTTGGGACTGGGCTGTTCTTATAGCGATCAGTTCGTGCACGTATGGGCTGGATGCGGTTGTGGTGTCGAACAGCAATTCTCGGGCTAGGGATCTCAGGTGGTAGTAGGAGCCGGTGGATGGTGCAAAAGCTTCTTACCAAATTTGCAGATGAGGTCGTGGTGATGGTCAGTGAGAGTCGAAAGGGTCAGTGTGTTGAGCACTTCTTGATATGTGGATTAGGAAGGGGAGAGAATAATCTTGCATGCCCTCTTTTGCACTTTTTCTAGGTGTTTACATTGTATGGCATTTAGGGAGGAAGACCAGATAGGGGAGGCATAGGTGAGCTTGGGAAGTATGAATGTTGAGTAAACACTGAGGAGCTCGGGTGCAGGAACTCCAAGGGACTTGAGTCGGCGGAGGAGGTGGAAACGGAAACTGGAGGATTTGACAACTTCACTGACGTGTGGTTTCCAATTTAGTTTGTTGCCTATGGTGACGCCGAGGAGCTTAATGGAATCTACAACCTGGAGTGTGTTGGGACCTAAAGTAATGGAAGGGGGTGGGACAATGTCGGAGGAGAGGTTGATGTGCATTAGGGTGTGACAGTTACCCCAACTTTGTCCTACAATGCTGTTCAAAATTTTGGTGTTGCATATTGACAAAAAAAATACCCACGTGCAATTTTTTGAAGATTCATGCATATTTGAGTGAGCACTAGCAATTTGAAAAATAGCGATTTTGCTTATACGGCACACGCGCCTATATATGAGATTACACAACCATCATAAGGGATATTAACACAAATCATTTGCCTGTCTTAATTAAAAGCTGTTATTACTAACACAAAAAAGTTAATCATTCTTATTCTCTCATGGTACATTAAGGGGTTTTATCATATATTCACAAGGTATTATTTCTCTAGAGCAAGAAACCATGATTTCTGTTCGGAAACAGATGATCGTTTGCACTGATTAGGAATGCGAAGTCTGTCATTTTCAACTACTTGAAGGACTTCTTGAAAGCGCTCCTCATCCCTGGCAACATTAAGAAAGTCATGGTAAAGTTTTACACTATGCTCTGCAGCCTCATTAACGACCTGAAGCTTGTCCACAACCCGTTTCATGTTCAGGTAGTTGTCATGATCCGCCCATTCACTGGCTGGACTGTGGAGAAACTGATAGGGCATGCCTAAAATGGTGAAGAACCGGCTTGAATAAGGCCCAATTAGGTCCACCAGGGCAGTGCCACTTTCTGGGACAGGGGGAAGATATGGCTTTTCATAGCCCCCATGATTGAGCCGCACTCTCTTAGTAACTTCAGTGCCTTCATGGCAAAGAAGGGCCTCCCTCATCTCCTCTTTTGTCCTTTCTTGTACGTGGGACGAGAATAAAGCCAGTGGGGCCAACTCCTCAGTTAGGTACCAAGTGTGTCTACCGAGTGCCACACGTGCTTTGTCAACTATTGTGGCGTCATATGGGGCAAATTCAGCCAAGATTTCGACCAAATTCAAGTCATTCAGTGGCGCACTTGCTGGAACGGGGCAAACAATCCACCATGGGACATAAACAGCGACTGTGAACACAGCAAACCGTTCTAACTTGCTGATTTGACTTTTAGTCACAACCTCGGCTTTGGGAAACTGCTCTTTGATCTGGCCTGACAAAAGAACAATCTTGAGGGTATAGAGCAGTTTAGTCATCCACTTTGCTTTGTGAAGTGCGCCGGGGTAGACCATCGTGAAGTTCACTGGCTCGGATCCTTTAGTTACAAGCAGCAGACAAAGCTCTACCAGCTCCTTGTAGTCGCCACGTGTAAATGGTTGGGCTAGAGATTCACGGAAGAAGTCAGCCATCTCCTGCTGGCGCTCCTCAAACACTCCGGGCATTGCGGGGTAGTAGTATTTCTTTTTTCATTGTACGCCAGTTGAGAGAAATGGGTCTTGAACGTAGAAATGCAATTATTGGGATTATTGTATTTCGTACTAATCAATAATATTGTTTTAGGGGTATTAAGATTGATATGATCGATCATTTGCTTGGTGTTAGTATATCTTATAAGTCTAATAAAAGAAATTCCACTAAATTTGTTCATTACATAATAATATTCCTTGTTATTTTATAAAGCCGACGGCGCTAGCTCAAACATGCACCGATCTCCAAGAAAATTTACAGGGGTGTTTCCTAGATAAATACACAACACTAAAACTTTGAACAGCATTGTAGGACCATTTTTTTATTTTTGGAGGGCAACTGTCACACCCTAATGTGCATAACCATGGTCTTGGTATGGTTGATGGTGAAGTGGTTGTTGGTGGCCCAGTTTTGGAGACTGTTCAATAAATCCTGAAGGGCGATATAGTCGGGAGCAGAATTGTTGACGCTGATCCCAATGGTGGAGTCGTCGACATATTTCCAGCGAGCAGGGGTTACTCTTAGGGCATCATTGATAAGCATAAGGAAGCAGAGTGGTCCCATCTTGGTGCCTTGGGGGACGCCACAGGTGAGTGACTGAAAGGTGGGGACAGCCCCTCAGAAGCGTACAGCTTGGCGTCGGTCACTGAGGACGTCTGTAAGCCATGGTATAAGACTTCTCCGAAGCCCGAGGTCAATAGCTTTGTTGATGATTAAATTGTGGTCGACTAGGTTAAGTGCTTTAGTGAAATCAATGAAGACGACAGCTACAGACGTTTTTCATTTCTCGAGATGGTGGTATATGTAATCGAGAAAGCTGACAAGACAGTGAGTGGTGGAGGAAGTTTTCATATTGCCAAATTGCTGAGGGTCAACGACTCCTGCAATATCAGCATAAGCCCAGTCAAACACAAAACTTTCACAGATTAGGCTGGGTATTGGGGTGAGTGCAATAGGTCGTAGCTGATTTAAGGATTTTGGGCTGGTTGACTTGGGCACTGGTGATATATAAGAGGTCTTCCAGTCAGCTGGGCATCTGGCTTGACTGAGAGAAGCATTGATGATGGAGCATAGGGGTTTAGCAAGCTCCGGGGACAACTCCTTGAAGAGTTTCATTGGTTAGTCAATGGGGGTGGTAGAGCGTTTTAACTTTAGTTTGTCCAGACGTTTTGCTACTTCAAATTCTTCTACTAAGTCAGTGGGAAAGGTGGGCTGGTAGGTAAGCAGGGAGAGTGGTTGTGTCAAGCCGGGGGAGCGTCTGGCATATAGTAGCGAAATGGTTATTTGATTGCTCAGCTGCGTCAACATTAGTGAGATGGCTAAGGAAGGGGAGGGGGGGTGTCTTATTGTTTAGTCCACAGAGTTCTTTAAGCTTACCATACTTGACTGATGTTGGTCTGCTTCAGGTGTTGCAATTTGGTTGGGTAGTGACACTTCTTTGCAGTGCATATTTCGCGGATGACTCGGTTGCGAAGGGACCTGTAGCGGATGTGGTCATTGAGATAAAAGGCTCTGTTTCTCTGTTGAATAAGTCTTTTGATCCGAGGTGTGATCCAGGGCAAGTCAGCTGGGTGAGATCTGACGAACTTCTCGGGGAAGAAGTGGTGGTGAGCTTCCGTGGTGGTGTTGGTATAATTTTTCCATTTGGTTTCCACTGCAGAGTCAGTAATTGGTCTGTAGGTCTTGATGTAGGGTCTCTGTACTTGGGTGGGAGTGGCAACTGGGGACCAGAGCACTGATAAGTGTGTGCTACACCCGATGGGAGGCATTGGTTGAGGTGGTTGGTACTGGTCCGCTAAGTCAGTTAAGATAAGGTCAAGGGTATTTTGACCATGTGTGGGGAAGTTCACAACTTGTGATAGTGACAGCTGGTCCTGGATATCAGTGGTGTCAATTTCATTATAATCCCCACATAATACTAACTTGGCACATGGGTACCTAACTCTGAGGTGGTAATGAGATTGATAAGAGTGTGTCTGGTGGGTGAGCGAGGCGGATGGTATGCCACACAGATTATGATGGAAGCAGTGTGGCTCGGGTGGGCCCGTGGCACAACACGTGCCCATAATGCTTCCACATCTGCTGGGCCTTGAACATCCAGGTGTGACGGGCGTAGGTCATCTTGACAGAAGAGGGCAATACCCCCTCTGCGTCTATGTGAACGAAGGTGATGAAAGAGTTGATATCCCTCAATATGACACGTTTCGGGCACAATTTGCCAAGCCTCACATATGGCAACGACGCTCGCGGCGTAGTGGTGTATGTACAGTGATTGTGTTTGGGGATGAACATCCTGCTGATGGGTGAGACTAGATTGTATGAACAGTGGCTCATTTTAAATAGGACTTGTGAGAGAGTATCCATAAAGTGAGAAATCCATAACCTGAGTCCTCTGTAACCCAGGTAGTGTCTGTACAGGGGTACAGTACTCTACTCCGTTTTGGGAAAAGGTTCTTTTGAATGGGAAAAATAATTTACTTGTAATTCCAAGACCAGCAGGAGACATACTGGAAATTTATAAAATAACAAAATTGGGATACTCTGGTCACATTAGAGATGAGGGAATAATGGTGGAATTATAATACTGTATTTCGGTAAAAATGGACAGTAGCGACTGGGAAGTATAAAATTAAGAGAATTGTAAAATCTGGAAGGATTGATAAAGACATTTGCAGCGGATGACTGGTCACTATCCCTTAAACATGAGGATGGAACTTTGATTAATTCTTGTTGAATTTATTTGAGAGTGAAGGTGAGGTTAAGTTTATGTCTTTATTTTAGGGGGCTATGACCATGTACCTGTGGACTCGATGCAAGGATTGGATATTGGCTCTCAGCATGGGGGTCCGGGATCAAACTATGGTCCTATAGACCCTAGGGATCTACCGCCGGGTCATCCTGGCCATCCAGACTTGACCTTCGATCAGCAAATGCCACCACAGCCTCCTCGTGACAACAATCAGATGGCAGCTTGGTATGACACTGACCTGTAAGCTGTCATCTGCCACACTATATAGTGTGTTTTAAGCTATCATCAGCCACAATGTATAATGTTTTTAAGTGTATCTAAAGTAAAGAAAAACGGGGAAAGGAAAACCCATGATCATAGGAGTCAAATGGTCATGTGACTTCAGGCTGACACACTAACTCCAAGTCATTCAATTATGCCAGTGTTGACTAACCTGCAGGATAGGTAACCCAAGAGATTTTGGACTGTATGAAAAAAAAGAAAAAGAACATTAATATGAAAAATGAAGCTGTGCTGACGAAAATTAATAAGAATTCTTCGGCTGTTGATAAAATGTAAACTCAATATGTGCTTCTCCAGTTTCTTGGAGCATAATATATGTGTAATGAGTAACTTCAAAAAGAAGAAAAAGAAAACAGCTGGGATTTTTCAATTTCAGTTGGCTCATTTGGTTTAAATTCCAAGTTTCAGTTTCCTCTGTCAACTTGTAGGAAAGTACTGGTACTGAACTTACTGAATTCCCTTCCATTTTTTTTAACTATTTAAACTTGTGATCAAATGCATGCAAGGAGGGGCCCTTCCAATAATTTTGTATTTATGTCTCAGGTGCTGCAGCAGCTTTTTGGCTTTTTTGTTAGTTTGAGTCTAGACAAGTGCACAGTAGCGACGTGTTGTGCACTTGTGGTGAAGTACGTACAGTACATAGCTGTTTAATGGACATACCGTTGTTGTCTCAATATTATGCATTTACTTGTTCTTTGTTTATGGTTTGTTAGTCTAGTGGTAATACTTTGTAAATGACTTCAGGATATTGTGTTCAAAATTTTTCTTTGTTATATAAGTATTGAAATTGTATTATAGCACAAATTGTTGTTCAGAATAGCCAGTGACCTTCAGATATGTATATTGATTCAGTTTATTTAAACAATATGCAGATAAGGATGAAATGCATACATTCTTTACTAATTTATGAAAATTGAATAGTGAGTGATTGAAGCATCAAATAGTTGTAAGATTTGGTCAGTGTTGGTTCTTTATGAGCTCACGGTGGATTTTTTTTCCTGAAATGCGTAACAACTCGATGGTATCAGTCCACTGTAATATTTTTTACCACTTTTCTCTAGTTAGCTTTGCTGTAAGAAACTGTTCTTAAATACACTGTAGATTTCACATGTAGAATATGAACTGTGTAAAAGTTCTCTTAGCTTTTCTTGCTGTAAAGGACAATCACCCATGAGCAAAGTTGTAACAGTGATTATTATGTGTTGTTTACACACATGTTTTTCAGTACCATTTAGATTTTTTGTAGATAATGTATTCATTTATTAATTTACAAATCATCATCCTGCTCATCCCAAGGAGTGATCGAGTGTATCCAAAGCTTCGCAGTTCATATGGCTCTCTGAACACTTTCTTTTATATATATCAGAGTGTTCTGTCATCCATATGGCATCATTTTATTTCCACTTGTTAAGAGGATGGTGATTTTTTTATTATATACTACTTGAAGAATGTAAATCAAAGGTAACTGCCCATTGTAATAAAATGAAGAGATTAATTGTTCAGATTCTATACAAGTGTTTTGGTAAAGTCTCTATTTCAACCAACCAACATAAGAATTACAGGCATTAGCGAGATACTTATTGCCCCGGAACAACTAATCCCTACACGTTCATTTTTGTGGGACTTTTTTCTCGTATCGTTGACGTTGCCTCCCATGACAGTCTTCATTTAGTGGCATGTATTCTCTTAACTATAGTGATGATGAACAATGTAATTAGTCAGGGATCATTACTTGTATGTTTACATTATCAGTATTCACTACTGAGTAAGCTGGTAGACTTAGTATGATTCCTGTCTACATTAGTTTTCTTTTTATCTCTAGTTCAAGATTATATTTGCACCTTTCCTCCCATATTTTGGTTTACAATGTGCCACAGTATTAAAATAATAAGTGATTTGCAAGTGAATGAAGTCATAAAACGTTCACATCTGCCTTCTTTATTCACAACTTCACATCATGGAGTATACACACTGTGTACTTGGGTTAAGACCTAACACACACAAAAAATCGCCATCAACACCAGCGGCTCATGTACACACTGTGTTCACTCGATGAAATTTTGTCATTCATGATTTATTTAGTTTACATCATTTCTAGGAAACATTGGCTAACAACAACAGCCTTCATATAAATACAGTTGGATAATGTGTTGGATTTTTTTTTTTTTTTACAACATTTTGAAGGTTGTGGTTGTTTTCCAGTGATTCCTCCAATGTATCCTGTCAAACACCGCATTTGTTAGTTTTGTAGTCTATGTATCAATTCATCAGATTATCCAGTGTAAGTGAAGTGAGAAATAGAATGTTTTTTTACAGATAAAGAATTTTATTTTTCTCAATTTATTTCCTTAGGGGTACAGTAATGCTGTACAGTAATGCTGTACAGTTGCCTCCACATGAATGAACGTACCACAGTCTGAGAATGTATGAAAGCACAGGTACGAGACATGGCAACGCAGTGACGTAGTCATAGGCGGAAAACGTGGATTACACTGTTTGCCAGTTCCCTGTATTTCAGTCTAGTCACTCAGTTGTGGCTACACATCGCAGATGTTGATGAAATGTATCGGAATGGTCTGGAAGATATTTTAAAGTCATTTTTATATAAAGTGCAATATAATAAAGGTAAGCATTCTGCTCTATCTGTTGCCAACTAGTGGTCAGACAACAAGTGTTCTCATGATTTACTTGGTTGTAAAAAGTGTATTTGTAAACTAACACCTGAGAGCAAATTAATTTACCTTATTTACCTAATACCAAAGGAAGGAGGCCAGTGGCCTGTGTAGGTTCCCTCCATTGCTGTTGGATAATTTTGTTTCATATGCAGTACAACACTATCATCTTGGCAGTGGTATGATACAGTACACAGCTGTCACAGTGAAATAAGGAACACAGTTTGATGATTGTAGAAAATATTTAATTACAGTTTGGAAATTTATATCCAGTAGTCTGTATCAAATGTTTATAAAGTTATAATTAATTATTATGATTCCCACTACACTGTCCCATGAAGTGAGGTGTTGTACTTTGTATTTCCCCGGTCATTAGAGTCCTCTCAAATAAGTACAGTAAATAATTAATCCATTTGCAATATGGAAGGAGTAGGTAGGGAAACATTTTTGTATTACTTGATTTAGGTTACCAGAGCTGATGCAACAATCTGAACACTGATAATTCCTGGTCACTCCACCTAAACTGTGTGAACCAAATTTAAATATTGTCATCATTTTGCCTGAACGCAGCCCTGGACTTACAGGCCACCACCAAACAGGTCATAAATTATAATTTTGTATTCCTGGACCTATAATTCTACTGACATTTTAAGCATAGTTGGTATGAAATAAAAGATGGTGTAGAAGTACTGTAACAGCTTGGGTATAGCTTACTGTAGGTTAATTTGGGCGTAAAATACTCTACAGTTGAACAGAGGATAAAACACGATCACTTACCACCGTACAAGCCATCAAATTAAGATATTATAATTTATCATTATATAAGATATATTGCAGTTCCTTGGTTGGTATATTGTTCAACACATCACCCACAGTTCATAATGAGATGCATATTCATTAATATTGGGTGATTTATGTCTGCCATGCACTTGAATGTGTGGGGGTGCAGTGTAGTGCTGTTGCAGAGATAGAAGTGCTGAACTACAAAGCAATTATTGATATGCTGTCAGCTTTGTTATTTATATATTTCAATTGTCACAAACACTTTAAAGCATAAAGATTGTCTATACTAATGAGAGCATGTTTTTAAGGCTGATTTAAAACTTAGACACAACATAATTGATGTTTTAAATATTCTGTATGTATAAAATTATTTCAAAGCTCATTACAGTAAACCCTTGTACTCAAGGTTGCCAGATGTGTGACAAACTTAATGGCTATCTGGATTTCGGTTGGTCCGGACAACGTCTGGATGTGGCAAATTCCTATCCGGTCTCTCTGAATTTGAATGGCGTGTTTACTCCCCCGCTGCTAAAATGGGCCCAGTCCGCATCTCTCGCCACTTGTCACAGCACTCGTCCCTCTTCAGTTCGCTTGTAGTCTGTGTGCACGCACCATCGTGCGACCTCTCGACCACACCCCTTTTGTTGTTATTTGTGTATTTCGTGCCGTGTGACTGTTTTTGTGCCCTGTGACTGTTGTGTAGTGATGGCACCCAAAAGCTGGAGTTGTTACAGAAGTTAGAGAGTGGTTGGTCTGTAGCGAATATGGCATTGCTAAGCAAACTGTGTCTGATATATGAAAGGCTAAGGGTTCCCTGCAGTCATTTCCAATGAAATGTACAATCGGCCACAAGAATAAGTACAGCTGCTCCTCGACTTACGACCACCCGGACATACGACCGCCCGTCGTACCAAATTTTTGTCAAATTACGTATTTTCGAGTCCTGGCGTCAGTGATTGCGCCGCGTACTGAAAATTTTTTAGTTTGTAATTCCCTTTAAAATGGCTGGCATGCTTAAAAGTGAGAGTTTTGTGGTGCTGAGAACAAAAAGAGACACCCATTTTAGATTTTCTATGTACAGTAGAAGTCCAAAAACCCGGACTGCTTGGGGATTGGGTCGGTCCCGATTTTCGGATTTTCCGGATTTTCAGGCAGTACTTTTAAAATTCAAATTTAAGTTGAAATAAAGAAGAGATGAACAGGTACATCTTGATAGTTTATTCATTAGCAAATATGGCATGCTTCATTTATCAAAACGAGCAGTTTTAAAGAAAAGGCTGTGAATTCTAGAATTTTATTCTTTGCCTTTTTTATATAAATTGTAGACTTTCCAATGTTGTATGTTTCCATTAGAACAGTATTGCTCACACCAATTTCTAGTTTCTTAATTATTTCAAGTTTGTCACTCAATTTCAACGTGTTCTTCTTTCTCTTCACACAACGAAGTTTATCTACTTTAGGAGCCATTATTATGGGCTTGTACAGTACTCTGTAAATGGAAAGAGTAGGACTCAAAATTACATATGTTGTCACAGTTTGATTGCTCGTTTTAAAGTGGTGACCGCGTGGTCGCTTGTTGTCGCTGTGCAGCTGTGGTGCTCACGCATGCTCACACACACACAAAAGCCCGCTAAATTTATATATATTCATATACTGTATATATATATATAAATAAAAAAAAAATAGTTTTCGAATAGTCTGGGTGGTCCGGATTTTTGGACTTACAACCTGGATTTGGGTCCCTAACCCCATTGTAAGTCAAGGAGTGGCTGTATACACCTACGGTTCGTGTTTGAGACAAAATATCTGGTAACACTGTCCTGAACAGAACAGACAAAAATTGCAGGAGAGCACCTAACCAAACCCAAGTGTGTTAACAGGAATGGACTATTCCAAGGTAAACACAAGGACTGGAAGACTCCTTGAGTTAACATTTCCTCTACACAAGGGGTTCTCAACCAGGGGGGAATTTCCCCCCTCAGGTTTTCAGGGGGGGGGAAACTGATACTAATATGGAAAAAATAAAGGATTTTCAGTATTATATGCATATTATTTGGAATGCACTTTTTGAGGCAGACAATCTTGGAAAGGAGGGGGGAATGACATTCTGACATATGGTGAAAGGGGTGCATGGGGCAAACAAGGTTGAGAACCACTGGTCTACACATTTGTCAACTACTGCTCTTTCTGAGTGAGGAAGTTGGTATGCCGGTATGTAGATTGGGTTAATACCTGGTTGTAAGTTTATGTGATGCTGGACAAGGTGTGTCTGACCCAAGAGCCGAGTATGGTATGTACAGTCTCCTTCACTCGTGCGTTTACAGGGGATCGTCAGGTTTTTTGCAGTGTAGCTGCCCTGCGTTTGTTTACATTCAACAGAAGAAAACTCGCAATTGTAAACATACTATGAAATCTAAGTAAAACAAATCTCTCAATGTATTGATTTGTGGAATGTTTATATGAAGATTGAAGAGCCCTGTAAAAGTACTTGTGAAGGGGGAATGTACAAGAACAATAGGTGTACAGTATTGCTGCATATGTGCAGAAATTGCAGTACAGTGGTCCCTCGATTAATGAACGGTTCAATTAACGAAATTTTGGTTTACAAATTAGCTCCCCTAAGGCTTTTCAGTTACGACCTAAATTTTGGTTAACGAAAGCCTTAGGAGGAAAACACTTTGTTGTGTGCATCAACCTATCAGCTAGTCCGCCAATACAGTAATCGGTTCTATGTTTACATTCGTTTCCAGTGGAGTAAATATCAAGAAAGTTGTGTTCTTGAATATTTTTAATTTTTTTATATTAAAATTATTGGTCATTCTAAAATTTAGCCATCCAAGCTCTGTCTACAACGTCTTTCAACTAATATTTTTGGCTCAATATATGTAACTTCATTTATTTTTTACTCATTTACATGCACACACTGGCCTAAGGGCAAAACTGTAATGTACATGTACTCAAAATAAAGTACAAAATGATTACTAAGATTTTTGTCTAATGCAAACTATAGCATGTTTATATTCAAATTAATCTCTATCTTATAAGAATTCCAGCAATGTACATTATATTCTCCCCTGTTACTTCTATGACATTTTATAAGCAAAAAACAAACTCAATCTAAAGGACACAAATAAACAAATA
This sequence comes from Homarus americanus, assembly GCF_018991925.1. Lineage (NCBI taxonomy): Eukaryota > Metazoa > Arthropoda > Malacostraca > Decapoda > Nephropidae > Homarus > Homarus americanus. The sequence goes on along the minus strand of NW_024735503.1, from coordinate 3,938,927 downwards.
AATACTTCACAAGACCTTGGCGCCAACTGTCAAACATGTCACGGTCACCTCCCTTTCCTCCCCCCCCCCCTACCAGCCAGGGTTTGGTGGTTTTAGGCTTACAGTTTTTATCTTATATAATAACACAGACTAAAGTTAGAATATAATTTGCATTGCTGGAATCCTTGCAAGACGGTGAATATTGAATATAAACGTCATATTTTGCACAAGATGAAAATTAATCACCTGTATCACATTACAGTAGTGATTTAAGAGTACAGTATTACCTTCGGCCCACGTAAAGTGAAACTGCGGTTTCTCATTAACGCAACATTGCCAGAACCGGACTTTCACTGATCGTATATATATATATATATATATATATATATATATCATATATATATATATATATATATATATATATACATATATATATATATATATATATAATCAACGACTCACGCTTACTGGTGACTAGGGAACGCTTACCGGCTAGGCCACAAGGACACAAAAAGCAGTTCTAGACTCCGTTATATTTCACACAAAGCCCGTTCATCGAGCTGATGGCGCCGTGAACCTCATTGGGAAACTGCCCGTGCCCCTTATGTGGTGTCAGTAGTATTTTACCGAATCCAGCTGGTATGAAACGCGAGGTACATATATATATACTTCATTTTTAGTCCATATAACACGCGGACTTTGAACATATTCCTTGCTGGTGAGGTTGTTCATTATATGTTCAAAGTCCGCGTGTACTCTATGGCTTTGTCTCAAAAATATTCGAGTATACTCGACACATAGTACCGTATATCTCGGCCTATAAGACAGAATTTGAACCTTAAAAAAAAACGGCCCAAAATTAGGGGTCGTCTCAAGTAAAGGGTATAAAATTCTTACCTCTTAAATATTGTGGTTTAGCATGTCAAGAGTGGTGATGGAGAACATCGTATACCACTCACAAAGTCCTACCACTAATTATTTTATACTGAAACTTACGTTTGGGAAGCCGGATTAAAAATAAGATTACCGGTATATTAAAATAATGAAAATGTATTATAAACCTGCCTAACATACCGTAAAAGAGCAATATACCCCGTTAATAAACACAGCTATCATCACGCACCCCCCACCATTTGGTAGTGAAGAGACAAGAAAGGGAAAGTGACCATCTGTAAGTGGGGTGAGGTAAGGCTATTTTTAGCCGTCTTTGTGTCCGAGGTGGTCAGTAATGCATATCGGTATACTTACTGATCATAATACTTATCTCCTATAAATAATTCATTTAAAATTAATTTTTTTACAAAGAATATTCAGTAAATGACTGCGTTAATTCTTGAAACTACCGACAGTGGTAAATTTAGGATGAGAATGATGAAGACGAAGTCAGGTCATCTGATTCGGAGTTTGATCCTTAATGATCACCATAAATGTATCAGGTCAACTTCACCTACCAGGTATAATGGTAGCCTCCCTTTGTCGCGAAACAAATTTATAAATTAAAGAAAATACTTGCAGTGTGTTTAATATATTACAGTATATTATAAATAAATAAATAAATAAACAAATATCGGTAAATGCATTTCAAGTAAATGGAAAAATTTTACTCGACACCGACATTAGTTCCAGTTAAATAACAAGACGATTGAGTGACGTCACTAGTGTTTACACTACACCAGCCGGTAACATTTGATGTGTAAACAGCACTGGTCAATGGGATGGTTGGTAAAGGACTACTGGGTCAGTAAACTCCCAATGGTAAGGGTCACATTTAGGGTAGTTTTATACAGCAAATAGAGCTCAAAACCTACTTTTTAAATATACATTTTTAGGGTCGTCTTATACACCCCATCGCCTTGTAGGCTGAGATATACGGTATGCAATGAAACGCTTATTATAAAACTGCACCTTTTGCCTCTTCAATGGTTAAGGAACAAAAGATGTACATTCATATTTATTTCATATTAATCATCTGATGTGTGACTAGACGTAACTTTATTATATTTATCACAAAAGTAAAAACTAATAATTCTGTAGAGTACAGTACATACTACTGTATTATGTAAGACAATCACGCCACCTCTTATAAATATTTGACGTAAGATATCACCAAGAACAGCCTTTGGAACTTGGCAATATACAGTACAATATTACAAGCAAGCATTTACTGCCATATTTAAAATACAGCAGTTGTTTTAAACTTAGATATTTCAATAATTAGAGTTTTTAAGCACCATTTACAGGGTTGGTTTACTTTTGACAACATAGAACATCCAAAACAGTGTACCTATGTATTGATTTATTCAAGCAGACAACTGTGGTAGCGTATTTCTCAACCAACTTAAGAACACTACAGTGAAAAGTACCGGTAAACCTAGAAAAAAAGACATAATACTGTACAGTCAGGGTCAAAAGTTCACTCCCTTCCAAAATGAAGCAGCATCGACCCCGTGGGGGTGCGAACTTTTGTCCCCAACTGTACCTGGCATACAGTAAAAACACATAGTATAAAAAATAAAGGTTGTGTACATCTACAGTATACTATATCATTAACACATTCACATTCTTGAGTATTTGGTCAGGTTATCTTCTTTTATGAGCCATCACATCTCTGCTGTCACTAACATTCTGTATTTTCCTACACAATAGGGTGAAAACCTCCTGAATAATAAGGAATTGTCTAAATAGGGGTTCAAAACAGCAATGATGAGTTCCTCATATATTCATGAGCAACATAATACAACTAATTTACTGAACCATAAATGCAATTTCAATGAAATCAATGACCTATAGTACAGTATTTCCACCGTAACCTGGTCCATAAGCCACGTCCCTCGTCTATAGCTACAAATAGCCGATTGGTTCCGCTGAGCATTTTACCTCCCTTGGACTGTGCGTATATAAGCCAGTAGGGGTATTTATATCGACCTTTTATAATAAATATTTCCAATTTTCTAACATCCTCTCTGAAGTGCTAATGCCTTGATAGTCCTGATATTTAACATTATTTTAGATAATAACAAGTCTGCTTACCAAATGTGAACACATTTAGTTTGAATTTTCTATGAACCAATCAGTTATTAGTACAGAAGAGGGTCCAAGTTAGCGTGGTATCTGGTATTTTCTTAGTGTATACATTATCAATAAATCTAAATATTTGTTTTTATATTTGTATAAATGTATGTGAATGCATGCATGTATATTTTTCCACAGTATCTATTTGTTTTCTGGATTTCAGACACAAGAGAGAAACTTCTGCAATATCTCCTTTATGTAACCTGAGATGTTTAAACACTTATCCCAGTGACAAACTCTCTTCATCACTCTCTCCATTTATTCACATACCCCAGTCTCTATATTTTACTTTACTGACCATTCCCTTAATAACACTGATACTTTATATAATCTTCTCAATCCTAACATATAGCACAACCAATTCTTACAAATTCTGTACAGTATTTGCTAATCTACTGTAAAAATATTAATATTTCATAACACAGAACACTGTAACTGACTTGGAGAAAGTTAACCCAAGAACAATAAACACGAGTTTAATATTTCACCACTAAAAGTACTTGTAATAAATTTAACTAATTGTCCAACCAATTCTGACACAAGTTTTCATAATATTTTACTCTGTTATTCATTGTTTTGTTATAACTTACAATAAATATTAATGATATTTTTGTTAAGTGTAAATCCTGAGTTATAACGACACCTCACCTTATGACCCATCAACTACGCTCCACGCACCTTTTGTTTACTCTTGTAATCATTATATAATATTCATACACGCTATTACCTATTTTTCAAGAATTTTACAAGTGAACATTTTCAAACATAGTTTTCACCCATTAAGAAACCCTATTAAAGTAAACTGAGAAAGACAAAAGGCTGTGACATTCTTTAAGGTAAGCAAATGTGGGCAGAACTTAGTAACCAGGAAAGTTGCAAGTAATGCCATGACTTTTGAACACTCATACAGTGGTCCCTCGGTTAACGAGCACAATCCGTTCCAGCAGGTTGCTCGTTAACCGAAACCATTGTTTCAATGTGTTTTTGGGTAATTGGTTCCAGCTCACCGAAAATTGCCTAAATTCAACAAAAAAAGGTAGAAAAGTACACTTACTTTGAGGTGTGTATGTAGAAGGCTCCTGGATGATGATGGGAATTAGAATGGGGGTGGAGGAGAAGGAAGAAGAGAAGGCTTTGGGGTGGAAGAGAAGTCACCCCATGGCACCATTTCACCCATATAATTTTAGTTCTCTTGGTGTAATTCAAGATTATTTTCTTTAAATCAACACTGCACTGCATTATATATTGTCAATATGTAAAATAAATTTCAAAATTACCAATAATTTGCTTGGAAACACAGAAAAAAAGCATTTAGTTGAAGAGAGTCTCAAGCAAAATGTTACCTCCACTGAAAACAGAGACTAACGCCTGTCTGGTGTGTTAACAGGCTGGATGGCACGCCAGAAACTAGTTTCTTTACCTTCAATTATGTTCAATAATTGTTAAAATGACTAAAAATGTTAATATTAAACTTTTAAAATTATTGAATAGTATAAACTCCTTGATATTTACTAAAATAGTAAGGAATTTAAGCCCTAAAACCAATTACTGTATTGGCGGACTAATACTACAGCTGGTGGACCGCCAAATGCAAGCGAAAACATGTTGAAGTCGGCTCGTAAAAAACTTGTTAATCGAGGGATTGCTCGTTAACCGAAGTTAAGAATCTTATGGAATGTAAATCGTTAACCGAAATCTCGTTAACCGAGGCGCTCGTTAACCGAGGGATCACTGTATATATCAATCTTATAATTTTTTGGCTAAACTTACATAGCACAGAAAAGAACACGTGAACCTAAACATAACACGACACAGTACAGTCATATACCATAAAATATTTTATTATTCAATAAAATATATAAATTTATTTACACACAGTTGAACTTATTAATAATACAGGTTGACAACCCTTTATCCGAAATTCCGAAAACCGAAAAAAAAAATTTGTGGGGCATTTTTTTTTTTTTTTTTTTAAAACAGGGATTAGCCCACTAGGGCATAGATCACTGACCCACATCGGAGCCTGGGGGCAAAAATGTAATAGTAATAATAATTATAATAATAATAATTATTCATAGTAAATAAAAATTTTATTAAAAATACACCAAAATAAAATAATAATGATAACAATAATAATAATAATAATAATAATAATAATAATAATAATAATAACAATAATACTGTAATAATAAAATAATAATAATAAAGAAATCCAAGAATGAAAAAAGATCAAAAGTGAGAAACACGACCTAGACCTATGAATTATTATTATTATAATTTGTATTCTATTCCCCCCCCCACCCCCAATGTGGTGTCAGTGACTTGTGCCCGGATGGGCTAAAAAAAAAAACTAACCATTCTGAAAACCAAAAAATTCCAAAATCCAAAATGTCTCTGGCCCCAAGGTTTTCGGATAAGGTTTTGTCAACCTGTATATATTTATCTTCATATACATAATTCAGGATTGGCCAATTTAATCAACTTTTTTTTAATCTTTGCCTTTTTTCTTGGTTTCATTAAGTTTTTTGTTGGTTTTTATTACTTACAGATGGTTTTAATGTTTTATAGGAGAACTGGAAAAGGCATATGATAGGGTGCACAGAACAGCATCGTGGGAGGCATTACACGTGTATGGGTTGGGAGAAATGATGACCATTACTGGCAACAGGTAGTGTAATGGTCAGCATACTCACCTCTCAAGTGAATGGTCCTAGGTTTGAACTAGGGCAGGGTGAAACTATGGGCAATTTCTTTATGCCGTTTGCCTCTGTCGACCTAGCAGTAATTGGGGACCTGGATGTTAATCAATTTGCGGATTGTGTTCCGGGGTAATGGTTAGCTAGTGCAGATGGGGAGTTGTCTGGTCTTCTTGAACTATTCCTTGACTTTGGGCCATGCAACTCATTAACTTATGGTGTGGTTGTTGTGTTGGCAACAGTTTCTTCACCTTAAACAAATTCACGCCAAAGTGGCCCTAGGGCTGACCATCCTCATACACGAAAAGCAACCATGTTAATACAAAGGAATGGGATAAAATAAGTGCTGTTCTCGTCAAGATTAATCAAACTAAGCTGAATAACAGTGCTCATATGTCTAACATCAATTGATGTACAATATATAAAAACATAAATTTACTATTTAGGAGAGTACAGGTATATGTAAATCACAGGTAAATTTAATATATCACTAAGAACACTCTGGTAGTAGTCTAAGTACAATGCCAGAAGTGAATTTATATTCATCCAGTTACAACTAATATAATGTATCCTTTTCATAAATAAAATTCCTATATCTATACAATATCTGCCATGTACAGCAGTTAAAATAATATAAATTTCTTTTAAAAAGTTAAAAAATTTCTCTGCTTATTTTTTGTAATACAATATTCCCCCAAGGCTCGCGGTTTTAAAGCTTGCGTCCCTCGAAAACTCGCGGATTCCCATGGAAAATAAGTAAAATATATTTGAAGCTGAGAGGCGGTGCTCAGGGCGAGCGTCAGCTGTTGGAGTGAGCTTGCGGCCACAAGGTGGCGCACATGATTCCCCACACCTAGCATTGTTTGCAGTATGCTCTCCTCCCAGTGATGTTCACTTACTGGCTTCTTTGCAGCATTGTGTTTCACCATGCCTCCTAAACACCCTGCAAGTGATTCTAGCATTGAAACCTCATTTAAGAAGAGGGAAATGAAAGTGATGACATAGAGAAGATGAAGATGTTAGACAAGTTGCAAGAAAGGATGACGAGGGTGAGGGGCAGTGAACATCATCACCAAGCATCATCATCTTCATCAGCATCATCATAACCATCATTCACCTTACCTATGGCAAGGGGAGAGTTGCCAGGGATCAAGAGGAGTCAACACTACAATACAGTAAGTGTTATTTCATGTTTATGTTTAGTTATTTATGTTATTTCATGTTTATTATATTGTCTTATGCATATAAAATGTTGTTATACACGTGTACATGTGTGTATAGCTATTTATATGTATTTTGCACACTCCTGGGACGACATGAAAAAATCGTTGATTTTGCTTTCTCACAGGATCCATTTTACCTAACCTCTGCAAGCTTTAAGGGAATGCTGTACTGTATTAAGCTGCCAAATAACTACAGTTCACCTCAATGTACAGTACACAGTGGTTACATCCTTAAAGAACACCATGCAAGTAGAAACCAGGTAAAAAAAATACAAAGGGTCTATAGGAAACTGAGTTAGGGTTCAAGGCTCACAAGATGACCTCCCTCATTCACTCATCCAATAAGTTAATATAAATGCAACAAAATGATACATTAAACAACTTTTATGATACAGTATTTAAATTTGCTTCTAACCTTTAATAATAAATTTTTTTGATAACAAAATAACATAATTTTTTTAAATGTGGAGATTTACCTCAAATAAAGCCTTTTAGACTTTTTTAACAAAACAAAAAGATCTCAAACAAAAAATAGGAAAACCTCAGAAATTATGTTAAATGTCAAACCTAGAGCTCTAGCAATATACACTACTTGTTCCCCCTCTTCAGAATACCTTAACACATCTAAAGTAACATCTTTCCTCCTCACTAAGCTCGGTGCAGTAGGATTCACATGATGAGTGTGTGGGTCACTCGTGGAGCACTCCTCAGGCTCACATATCACTTCACAGTCAGAATGACAGAACTTCAGAGTACAAAGTGAACTTTAGTGACGTCCTCTGAATGTAAGGTAATAAAGCAACACTGATGTTGACCAATAAACATTGAAATCCATTACCTTAAACACATGTAACCAAGAAGAAACAATGCCTGGACTGTACTTCACCAGACGGCGGCGTTCGGGTAGATGACTCAGCTGACAAATGAAGTGTGATAGGTTTCATTTGGCGAGTTGGTGGAATGACGAATATCATTAATGCGAGTCTGTTTACACCACAAATAAGGAAATGGTCATAATATATCAGCATTGTTAAAGCGAATTATCGTAAATAGAGGTTTACCTGTACTTAACTCTTGGCATCCCCACCCAAGACTCCAGTTTCCCATATTGCCTCACTTCTCACACCACAGACATCTTACAGTTTGTAAGTAGTGTCCCTTTTTCCTATTTTCTTTTTATACCTTAATTTTTATAAAAGATGTTTCTCACAATGCAGTAATTATTGTTTTCAAATATTTTTTTTGATAGTCTTAGCAATTTATACATGCAAGTACTTCATAAGGGATTTCCACGATCTGTAACTTATATTGATAACCAAACTTGTGACTGATTTACTGTAATACCTAAGACTAGTACCGGTAATTGGTGACCTGTAACGGAGACTGATACATGAACCTATACTGATGGCCACACCTGCAGCTGATACTGATACCAATCTTTAACACGGTCTAATGGGTTCTTGGTCCTGGTGAGACCCTGGACAGCCTCTTTGATCTTCATCTCATTCTTACGTAGGTATAGTTTTGTGTCCTCCATCATTATTGACAGGCGCTCTTCTCCAATCTCATCCAGGCCAATTTCGTCGCTGAGATACGGGTTGAATCTATAATACACTTTGCCGGGTAGCAAGTCATGCATGGTGGTGTGGACCCCTGGTGACACAAGAGAAATTCAGTCAGTAATCTAATAATGCTTATCTTTCAAGGGCATTAAAATCTTATAAAGCACAAATTACAGAACTTGTGTATGTAAAATGTAGCAAGAAGAAATGAAAGAAACATTTAATCTAAGAAACTTTTCCTCATGGCTATTAGGCCAGTTCTGAATCTCTAAACAACCCACTATTTAGAGTAACATATTCTATAAAGTTGGGATGAATATCAGTGAAACTAACCTTCAGTATCAGTAGCACTGTTGAGAACCGTTCTAATGCGTGTAGCCCAGCTGATGGATGCCTCACTGGTACTGGCAATGGGTTCATGTCTTCCAGTACCCACTGATACCACACATTGGAGCTCAACATCTGGCCATAACTGCTTGGCCTCATGAACAGCAATTGCAGTTGGGTTGTTTACAAATAATCCACCATCCTAAAATTATAAAAAAATAACCAATTACAAAAAAAAAAGGAGGAATACCCTGTATGTACAGTAAAAAGAATTTAAGTAGTGTACCTGTAAAATATTTTAGGATAACAACATGAGACACCTGATATATTATAATATCATGGGTTCTAGCACTGCAGTAGGTCTTAAATCAGATCCTCAAAATTTACCTCTATATTCTAAAACATGGGAAGAAACATCTGCTAAAACCATCAACAAGAAAATGATGAACAAAAGGCTAATCATTACAAATAACATTGCCACTTACCAATAATATCAGGTCTCCTATCCTGAACTCAGAAAAGTAACCGGGAGCTGCAGCAGAGGCTCTCACAGCTTCCCAGATTAGAGGTAATGATGTTCCCTGGTAGTGACTAGTAACTCGGTAAGGAAGATTGTAATTACGGAAGAGGTACGCCTGGATTCTGTTTGTGTTGGCTGATGTAGCGACGAGGCATAGCTGAAAATATAACAATTAATTAGCATTGTACACATAAAACAAGCAGTAACAGAGATTAATAAGAAATTGTCTTTATACTTTTGAACATTGTACATCTCCCTCTCATTTCTTTCACCTTATTTCTGTTAATTTCCTTATGGCTTCTGCTGCTGCGTCCGGGCACCAGACACACACACTACACTACTGAGGCATCCATACACCTTTCCCAGATAAAACTTTCAAACTGGATGCAAGAATACTACTACCTGTACTGTGCTGTACTGTTTTTTTTTTTCCCAGCATTCCCACCATGGTCCCAATGATGCACGGTGACTATTTTGGGCATTACGTCTTAATGAATTATGGAGAAATTTTAATAGTGAAACCTGTACAGATGGAAGGATGACAATGGCCACTCACTCAACCGAAAAACTACTTTCCAAAAGTAGTGTACAGTACTGTAATTTATTTTTTTTAAATATTTGAACATTTTAAATACGAAATTGAAGAATTCAGTACAAAAAATTTTTATTTTATTTAATTTTCCTTGTGTTACATGCAAATAAATGAGAAGAAATTGGACAATCAGGCAACTGGCTCAGTGACTGTGTGTGGTAGTGTGAGACATTGAAAGCTTATTTGTTGACTTTATTAGATTGAGAATAATGGAGAAAGTTAGTGTATAGTACCATATAGGTATCTGTAGAAACTAACAATACAGTACAGGTGTATCAAAATTGACACAAGTACAGTACAGTACTGTACTATGGTTTATTGCATAAACAGTATGCTTTCCTTGGACACATGTTCATGATAGTGTCCACTTTATGAAATACAGTATCCATTTTATGGAAGCTTCTAGGTTCCAAATTTTTCGGTTGCAGATTCTATACGACATGAAATTCATTCATATCCTACCTTGGGACCATCTGCATCTCGTGCTGTTTCAATGAGGGACTTAGCACCCATGTGCTCTTTCAGTATCTCCGTCCAAGAATTAGAGTCGTAGTAGGAGTTCCTCATGAACAGACTGGTGGCTCCTTTAAAAGTTGTCTGAGTGAAGATCTGTGTACTCAGTTCCCTATACATTGTCTCACACTCATCTAATGAAAATCGATGTACACCTGAAAGTAAAGATCTTTCATCACTATACCAACAGAGTAGTACTGTACTGTACCTTGAGAATGAAAGCTAATCACATAAATTATTCACTCTTAATTCTATGTAACATGGAAAATGACCCATAAATCATAAATTCTCATGATATCAGATTAACCGTATCTTATTTAGAAGGTTTCAGTTTTTGTTGGAATAAAGGTAAAACAAAACAATAAAATAAAGTGTGTTCAATTCAGTGAGAGGAAAAATATATATTACTTTAACACTTTGTTTTCTCAAAGTTGGTCACAACAAAGTAATCAGTTTAAATCTCTGACCAGTAACAGAAGAAACACATATGTACCAGTATTTACAGTAAAGCCTCTTTAATTTATAATGTACCTGTACTAATATGTGCGACTCATTGCAAAATAAAGAAATTTCTGAATTATGAACAACCATATACAGTGGTCCCTCGGTTAATGAACGGTTCGATTAACGAAATTTCGGTTAACGAATTACCTCCCATAAGGATCTTCAATTCGGTTAACGAACAAAACTTCGATTAACGAAATCCTTACGACAAACACGTTTTGTTGTGCACATCAGCTGATCGGCTAGTCCGCCAATACAGTAATCGGTTCTATGTTTACATTCGTTTCCAGTGGAGTAAATATCAAGAAGGTTGTGCTCTTTAATATTTTTGCATTTTTTATATTAAAATTATTAGTCATTTGAAAATTTAGTTAACATATTCATAATATATGCAGTACAAAGAACTAGTTTTTGTGCGTCCATCAGCCGCTTGACTCACCCACCAAAACGTCAGTTTAACTTTGTTTACAGTGGAGGAAACATCGTGTTTGTCGCTCTCTTGAATACAGAGTATTTTTACATTTTTACATTAAAATTATTGGTCATTCTGAAATTTTAGTAACATATTGATAATATATAGCACAGTGCAGTGTTGATTTAAATAAAATAATCTTTAATTACAGCTAGTGAACTTAAAATTTTATTGGTGAAATTACTGCATCAAGCATGGGTCCAAAGAAAGGCGGTTTCTCCTCCATCCCCACTTCCTTCTCTTCTCCTTTCTTCTCTTCCACCCCCACTTCTAATTCCCATCATCATCAACCAGCAACATTCTACATACACACCTCAAAGTAAGTGTACTTTACTGCATTTTGTTTATACTCTGTATGTACTTTTCTGTGAGTTGGAACCAATTACCAAATATCCCATTGAAATAATGGATTCGGTTAACAAACGACTCTGTGGAACAAATTGTGTTCTTTAACCGAGGGACCACTGTACTGTAAACTGCTACCAACAAAGTCAATGATGATTATCTGTATTTTTTTAAATTGTTTGTGTACAGGTTGACAAGCCATTACAGGTTGACAACCCCTTATCCGAAATTCCAAAAACCGAAAGGCTCTGAAAACCGAAGTTTTTTTTTGTGGGGCAAATTTTTTTTTTTTTTTTTTTTAACAGAGATAAGCCCACCCGGGCATAGATCACTGACCCACATCAGGGCCTGGGGGGCGAAAATGTAAGAGTAATAATAATTATTCATAGTAAATAAAAAAATTTAATAAAAATACACCAAAATAAAACATGATAACATTAATAATAATAATAATAATAATAATAATAATAATAATAATAATAATAAAATTAATAAAAATAACAATAATACAGTACACTAGAGAAAGCTAAATCAATATGTGCAGTATTGTGTATAGCAAGAAAAAGACCAGAAACAATTTGGACAACTAAGCATAAGCCTAATAAAGATCCAAAGTTTCAGAATGTTGAGATATTTCTTGGAATAGGTATATCTACTAAAGCTCCGTTAGTAATTTTAAAGAGGGGATGGCTTTTGCGAATAGGTGTCGTCATTAATAAGATAATCGAAGTGGCCTTGAATAAAGATTAAAAATTTTTACAATAACAATAAGAGTTAATGGAAGATAAAGGACAATGAATAGAGTAAAAGATATTGTTGGCGGCCTATAAATAGTTCTTACCAGAGTAGAGGTAGTATCAAGTGAAAACATATCTAAAGAAATTGCTGATCTAAGAACAGAAATATCAGGAGTAATATAAAGAGGGTCTTTTAACAATATAAAAACTGTTAAAAATAGAGAAAACCTTGAAATGAATGAAAAAAAGATCAAAAGTGAGAAACACAACCTAGACCTATGAATTATTATTATTATTATAATTTTTATTATACTTTCGGCCTCCAGGCCCTGATGTGGGTCAGTGATCTATGCCCAGGTGGGCTATATAAAAAAAAAAAAAAAAAAAAACTCACCATTCTGAAAAGGGAAAAATTCCGAAATCCGAAATGCCTCTGACCCCAAGGATTTCGGATAAGGGATTGTCAACCTGTATCTGAAATCCTTGGGGCCAGATGCATTTCAGATTTCAGAATTTTTCGGATTTCAGGATGGTTAGGTTAGGGTTTTTTTTTCTTTTTCTTTTTTTTACAGGGATCAGCCCACCCGGGCACAGGTCACTGACCCACATTATTATTTAATTTTTATATATTTTTTATTATAAATTTGATTTACTATGAATACAGTAAAACCTCGATTAACCGACCACATATGGAAGGGGCCGACGGATAATCCGGAAGGTCGGTTAATAGTACATAAAGTTTACGGAAATAAAACATACATTTTCAAAATACCTTTCCCTAACCTACCTCATTTAATTCCCTCTATTCAGTTTTGTTCATTTGCCATTCATATTTCACTAGAATTTGCTTTAAAACATTAACCACTTTAGTAAATAAATATGAAACAGCACAGAAACCGTGAATAAAAAATGGAAAAGTCATATGCTAGGGACTGTCAGTTGGTTGAAAATGTTCAAAGGAGGGCCACCAGACTGGTGCCTGCACTTCGGCACCTCAGCTACCCTGAGAGATTGGAGTGCCTGAACTTGCTTAGCTTATACTACAGACGGGCAAGGGGGTAACCTAGTTGAGGTGTATAAGCATCTCAGGGGGCACTACTCAGTTGAGTGTCCTTACTTGGAGCTGGCGGACGCTCGCCCCACAAGGGGTCACAGCTCAAGATTGAAGAAGCCGCAAGTCCAGAAAACCGTGAGGGCAAACTTTTTTGGAGTGAGGGCTGTAAACTCTTGGAACAATCTACCAGAGAGTGTTGTGACGGCACCGAGTGTGAGCTATTTCAAGAGAAGACTTGACCAACACTGGAGCGGGTTCAGGTACATTCAGGAGCCGGTGCATGCCCAGTATTTGCCAACAGTGCGTGACAGAGACGTGACCGATCGCCCGGGCGGCTAGGGAGCCAATCTTTTGGTGAAGAAGATAAATGAAAAGGAAAAGTAATCAGAGACGTGACCGATCACCCAAGCGGCTAACGAGCCGATGAGTGGCGAAGAGGATAAAAGTAAAGAACATGTCATCACAAAAATTGTGACCAAGTCCCAGGTTGCTAATCTGACTTTCTACCTCATTTACACACAATTGCAGGGTCTCAATTGCTTCTGTTACTATTGACAACACAACATACATACCGGTATATTGTTTCTCATTCTTGATTTTTTTTTCATGTTTGCATTTATGGTTCTTTATTACTATTATTATTATTATTATCATTATCATTATTAATATTATTACCGTACATTATCGCCCCCCAGGCCCTGATGTGGGTCAGTGACCTGTGCCCGGGTGGTCTAATCCCCGTAAAAAAAAAAAAAATTAGGAGTTCGGGATTGATGGTTAATCCGAAAGTCGGTTAATCGAGGGTCAGTTAATCGAGGTTTTACTGTAATTATTATTATAATTAGTATTTCATTTTCGCCCCCAGGCCCCGATCTGGATCAGTGACCTGTGCCCGGGTGGGCTAACCCCTGTTAAAAAAGGAAAAAAAAAAAGTTTTGCTCAAATAAAAAAAAATAATTCGGTTTTCGGAATTTCGGATAAGGGGTTGTCAACAATGATTTCGTTCAGCCAATAACAGTTGGATGATGTTTCCAGGCTTTGCTGCATTTCATCAACTGTTTTTGTACAGTAGATTTGTGTTTAATAACAACAATATAGTTACGGTAAGCCAATAAGGTAGGTTAAGTGTCCTTCCCACAATGCCTTTCTGTGCACCCTATCATATGCCTTTTCCAAATCTACTATAAATCATTAAAACCATCTGTAAGTAATAAAAATAAATACAAACTAATTAAACCAGGACAAGGGACATTGATTAAAAAAACTGATTTTTGTTTGGTTTAAGCCATCTGGTTTAAATCAATTGGTTTAAACCATTGGCTTAATTCATTTGGTTTAAATCATTTGGTTAAACCATTTGTTTTAATCAGCCAACCCTGATTCAAATGGTTGTTCATTTGGGGGATTTTGACTTATGCAAAAGTGGTTAGCAATTTCTGAAAATGGCTAAATAATGAAAAATTACAAATTATTGAATGGTGGTTTTACCTTACAGTACTGTACTGATATTGTCTGAGATCTGAAATAATTTTGCTGAAAGACATTGTCATTTGGTCAACTTAAAATATTTCTAGTGTGATGCACAAACACTGACACATGTGCCTCTCACATCTACCTCCCCTATTGCAGTTGTCACACCACAATCCACATACTGTAGTGTACATACAGTAATCTTACCCATCATGACAGCAAGAATAGCTCCAGTTGACACACCACAAATATAATCAAAGAGTTCATGAATAGGATGACCTGCTTCTTGCTCAATTTTTCTCAGTACTTCTAAGGCGACCAAGCCTCTGAAATGGGATGAGAACTTAAAATCAATATATAAGAGCATGAAATAATAATCAAATGAATTAAAAAATATATAAAGCAATAGATAAGGATAATTAATCTCTATCGACTGTATATACAACTTTACTCCTCTGACACTTTTGTTTGGGCTGGACCAAGAGAGTAGAGAAATCCAAAAGAAGAGAGGAACAAAACTATTGAGAGAGGTGTAAGACAGGTGAACAACAAGCTGAAATATCCATACATACTGCACTTAATCATACCCTCAATTTTCATACAAAGTAATACATTATGTATTATTAGCCTGGAGGCTCATCTGGCATGGCCACCTCTAGAATGGAGCTTCTTTGGGGAGTGAGGTGTTATAGGTAGGATAAGGAAGAATAGAAGTGAAAAATAAATGATAACTATAACTTACCTCACACCTCCACCATCAATTGTCAGGAGTCTAATGCCATGAGCTTTAACAGGTGATGTGTAACCCAACAAGGCCAGAGCTTCCCGTGCTTCACATTTCACCGATTCATTCGTTGTCCTTTCTACGATTTTCAATAATCGTTGAATACCTCCTCTCTGTGAAGACAGTAAAAGGTACATTAAAACAACACTTAAAAAAACTCAACAAACTGCTGGTTGTTAAGAAAGTCATGCTGCCACCCTGGCACTGTAGAGTATATTCATAGCCTTTGTATTTTTATTGGTTAACATAATAAATTTGTTCAAGCAAAAACTACCATATGTTTCCACTGGAAAAAAAATATATGAGACTCTAAACTAAGCAAAGATGGTGTGACTATATTGTACAGTACAGTACTATATGTGCAGGGCCAGATCCTGGCTGATGCAACTGATGCACTTGCATTGCTCAAAAAATTCTGACCGATGCAAAGGTATCATATGCATTGGTCAAGTAATTGACCTATCAGTAACATAATTTCATTGTCAGTGTTGACCTGCATGACCCACCAGCTTCTGACCGATTATCCCGTAGGGAAGGGATAATCGGAGCGGGGCCTGGGGGTGGGGTAAGGTCACAGGTAAGGTTACACTCGCATTACATCCTGACACACATCACCCAAACTCCAGTCGGGATTCCCCCTCGAGGCATTATGCGGCAGTCACCTTTGACAATGTCCAGTAACCAGGTCTGGATTAAGATTGTGAGGGGGCATGAGGCTGTATACTGTATTATACAAATTAAAAAGGGGGTATTTACTCTAATATATACTGTACTGTAATAACCGTAGAGCGTTAATAAACATAACAAAATTAATTTACTTAACCACATTGTGAAGTTGTGAACTTATGACAGATTTAAGTTTAAGAAACACAAATTAAGGCTTAAACTCGAGGGCCTTATTAGCCTTATGGTTAATCCAGGCCTGCAGGTAACACAATTGCTGCCAGGATTCCTTACATGGAAATCTGTACACACCTGCTGAACAATCACTGCTAGTTTTATTTCTTACCAGCATACTGTGTAGTGTACCGTGGGTGCTACAACTTGAACTTGTGATTACTGTACTAGAGTATAGTAACAGTTCACTGAAAGCTACTTTATGATTACAGTACAGCACTTGTGTTGATCTACCTGAACTTTCCATGTACAGTTGCCTCCAGTTCCATCTTTAACAATGGGATTATGATTAGAACAAAAAATCACATGAGGTTTGCTGATTCACTGTCATTGATACCCTTCACTTGGCTTGGAATCTTTTACAGCGATACCACACTGTTCGGGGAGACCAAGTTCATTGTTAAAGGTGGGAGTGGAGGCAACTGTACATTGTTAATATACCTGCACTGTCTATGTACAGTAGCTAAAATAGTGTCTGACAGGGTGGGTCCGATGGCTTCCGAAATTATACGTACAACTCGTGATGTCTCGGGAGGGTTGGTATGCGTGTCTTCACCCACTGCCTTTCAGTAACCAACACAGAGAGTGAGTTGGCATATAGGAATAAAATAATCGGTGAAGTGATTACACTCTTATAGTATAAGGAGACGACATGCATATCCCAATACCTATTTTCGGTGGTCTCATATTGTTTCACAAAGAGTATGCAGATACTTTTTTTAGCTACTGTACAGTACATTGTATACCTGCACTGTGTAGATGCTGAATCAGTTTCGACTTATATGACAGTTTTACTGAATATTTATTTATCTATCTATCTAATCACTAATTAGCTCACCTTGACAGCTACTCCTTTAGCTTGTGGGTATTGTCTGAGGTGGTTGCGTAAGTCTTCAAGTTTTCTTAAACGACCTCCCTCAGTCAGGTGGACACCAAGACCTTTTACTAAAAACCGAGTCCGAGCGTCAACAGATGCCTGAAACAGGAATGTAAACTTATGTATACTATCATTAAATTCATTAATATTGTACAAAACAAAGTAAAAAATTATCGATTACAATAATAGGCTAATATTGATGACTAGTCCACCGACACGTTATTTGTTTTGATGCTTATGTTCATACTATATCTTCATCAATGAGTTATGATATAAAAATTTATTTGGAAAATTATTAGTTTGGTAGATAATTAGGCACCTAGACGTGCACTACTTTGTCTTCTCGGCAGTAATGCTGCATCCCCGTATGTAAACACCAAATCATAATTAATGCTCTGATTGATGCCAGTGTACGTCTATGAGCCACATGGTCCAGGCAGCTGCTCTTACATCCACAAAAAATTTAACTTCTTTCTGTTTAACATGCCGAGGGGTGGAACCCCACGGTAAGGAAGTAAGGTAAGGTTAGGTAGATTTCTTTGGTTAGGTTGGCAAGGTCTTCTCACAACACTTCTGGCATTTGTTTTTCTTATCAACTAAGGTTAGGTTAGGTTTAATTTAGAAATACAGTAACCACTTTTTAACACATTTGCCCAAAGTACGAAATTGTGGCTTTATTTAAATCGTTTTCTCTGAAAAATCAGCGGCGGGTCAGTCATCAATAATATAATAAATTCAACACCTATTTATTTACATTTTCTCTGCACATGTACTAACTACAGGGTATTTTTACATGTTAACCGGTTATAAGCCAATCACACAAATAACCTAAATCACATGCCAGATAATGCAAAAGTGTGTTGAGGGAATTTTGTAGGTAACTATTGTATGCAATACAGTAATTCACAGAATCTGCCTACACACTGGAAATTATACCTATACTCAGGGTTAACCAATAGTTTAAACCAATGGGCCATTAAAAAATTATGTAACTCAGAGGGGAGTGGGGGTATCAAGTCAGGTGTTACAGTGTGTTATGGGGAGGGGAGGTGTCAGAAGAAGTGTTAGGTAACAGTAAAAAATAAAATACAGGTAAAGTCTAAATAATACAGATGTAATCTTTGAAATTCTTTAATACTGAAAGTGTGGGGCGCCGGTGGGTTGAGCGGTACCGCTCTTGCCTCGCAAGCAAGGTGTCATGGGTTCGATTCCCGGGCCGGTGGAAAGTTGTTCGGACACACTTCCCAGCCTCCCTTAGTCCCTGTTCACCTAGCAGCAAAGTAGGTACCTGCTGTAAATCGAAAGTTGCGAATTCGTATTCAGGGAGTTGTTGGAGCTTCCAATAACTTGATGACATAAATCATTGATTCTCCAGGCTTCTACGCCCATAACTCATGAGACATTAAGGCAAGCATGAACGTAGCATGCTTCCCTGTTGGGTGCATAAACGCTTCTGCGCTTCACCTTACACAAGGATGTAGGGGGTGCCCAATATTTAAAATAAATAAATAAAAAAAATACTAAAAAAATTACTAAAATTACAAAGAAAATATATATACTTAAGTCTTCCTATACCTTGACAAATGCATGCATATTCTATTTTTTCAGATAAACGTGAAAGCAAGTACAGGTTGTACCTCTCTAGTCCGGCATTCTGTGGTCCGGAAACTCCCGTGGTCCGGAACGATTTTAGTTTGTGCAATAGGTAGATAGGCAGCTTTTTTTTTTTTTTTTTATCTGAATTATTATTATTATTACAGGAGTATTAAATTTTTGCCCCTCAGGCCCCAATGTGGGTCAGTGACCTATGCCCGGGTGGGCTAATCCCCTTAAAAAAAAAAAAGCCGCGGGAAATTAAGGTTTGTTTACATCCGGCAGTTCGGCTGCTCTCTCTCTCTCTCTGCTTGTCTATACAGAGTACAACATTTAACCCTTCAATATATATGAGCAGTAAATAAGTGTTGCTTTCATATTCTTATGTAGAGTAATGACGATATATTTTCACATGTGCGCACTTACATACGAGCAGTCTCACTTTTTTTTTTACCATTAATGGTTAGCTACTTATATTGTTCCATTTATTAACATTAAATAACATTACAGGTTCTTCAAGCAACCATATTCATTTTTTACATTAATTTTACTACAGCTAAGCTCAGGGTCTTATTTTCTTCAGTTTTATATGTAGAACCAATGAGTCACTGGTTTTGTAAGCTTTAACATAAACAATGCCAGCAGCCGTCTCGTCTACTCTAATATTCCACGTATTATTAATAAATTGTATTGTTAATTTTGCACACGTACATTAATTCAATAAAAACAAATTCAGAAACATTAATTAAAATATATATGAACAGTAAATAAGTGTTGCTTTCATGTTCTTATGTAAAGTAATGACGATATGTTTTCACGTGTGCGCATGCGCACTTACATATGCGATCTCTCTTTTTTCTTTACCATTATCGTTAGCTACTTCTATTGTTCCATTTATTAACATTAAATAACATTACTTAAAACAACCATATTAATTTTACTACAGCTACAACCAAGGTCTTATTTTCTTCAGTTTTATATGTAGAACCAGTCAGTCACTGGTTTTGTAATCAACGAAAACAATGCTGTGTTATTTCCTCGTGTGTTTTAATATTCTACGTATTATTAATGAATTGTATTGCTCATTTTGCACACATAAACATTAATTCAATAAAAAAGACATTCAGTAATAAACAATAATGAATCTTTTGTACATAAGAGAAATGACGCTGTTTACACGATTATGCACGTCGTCTGCACGTTGGCGGGCCGTTCAAACCCGTCGAAATTCAAGTTTCCGCCGTCAAAATTTTTATTTATTTATTTTTTTGTGTGTTCCAATAAAATACGTTAAGAATTAAAAACTCGCGAAATTTGAGAAGCTATTATACAACATTTAACCCTTCAATATGTCTTCAAAGAGACCATGACGCAGAGAAAGCGGTGCTAGTGCTTCCAGGCATAAGCACAAGACACTATCTATCCAGGAAAAGGGTGAATTTCCATGGTCCGGCAATTTCCATGGTCCGGCACCAGTCAGGTCCCGAGGTTGCCGGACTAGAGAGGTACAACCTGTAATGCAACTTTAATAATGAAAGCAAATATATTTTATGTAATATATTCCTGATATATTGTTTGCATGTAAAAAAATATATATATATATTTATACCCTGTATATTTCTGAAAACTCGGTTCTCAGTGTAAACATTTAAGTGTCCAGGGGTGGTTCATGTGTGTTGTCCCAGATCTAACAGTTTTCCTGCCACACTGGTTCTCTACTCTGTACAGTCATGATTGGTGTTCCTTTGTAAGCCCTGATCTCAGTTGGCATTTCAAGTCTCTCAGTATCCAATTCTTCCTCCATGTGCCACTCATACAGTACTCTTCTTTTTCAATGTACTAGACAACACACATGAATTCCCTTTGTCTCTTGGCAGCTAGTCTTTGAAATCGCAGCCTTTCTGTTGGAGCACTCACAATAGAATGGCTACTGCAACTTGAGCAGTGTTTCTTAATACTGTATGAGAAGTCTTGAACTTGACTGAAGCAAAGTATTTGCCGCATGTTCCACAGATATGCTTCTGTAGCTCATTCTTCAGACGAGGACATGCCAAATCATATGGCACGTCTTTTGGAAAGTTTTTAACTGCCCATGCTGGTAGCACAGATTTGTCCAGTACTAGATTGACAAAGAGCTGTAGATATTTGGCACTCAAATCATCAAAACAACATAATAAGCCATCTGCTGTCTGTACAAGGGGAAGTGGTGATGGTAAGAATCTGTTGGTGATAACTGAAAAGTAAGAACTTCCTGGTGCATTACAGCAAGCTGCATCTTGGTATTTGATGACCTATAGAAAATACTGACTCTCTTGCACATGTTTTGCATACCAGGAAGGACTCTTTTCAAAGATTTCTGATTCATTTCCTTCCTGTAAATCAATTTATTCAGCAACTGTTGGATAGCCATCAATAACAGCTGACCAAATGTCTGAGAATTATCCCGGCATGAGCTCTTTTGCTTACTGTACATGTACGTCAATCAACGCTCCTGCAGATGAGATATGAGGCGCTCAGCATTACAAGGGGGTAAAGCACAACCCTGGGCAAAATACATTTTTTGACGGATATTACTATTTTCACCCATCCTCTACATGTTGGCGTTGGATGTAACCCTCTAGGTAGACTAGAAATATGGTTGAAAATCATTGAAAAATAGAGTGCCATTTCGCCTCAGGCCGGGAGCTACTTATCTGGCTGTGAGCTCAGTACAGCAAGTAAAGGTGGTCACATCCCGTTCAGAGTGAGAAGAGCAATTTTTATAGAGGGCAGAGAAAGACTTTGAACAGTATGTGATTGATTTTGATGAGGCCATTAAAGTTATACGCACTCCTCAGGATTTACATAACTTCAACTTACTACAATCGTCAGGGATAATAAAACGAAGGAACTAAACAAAGTAAGATTGTAATACTATTATCATAATACTGTTTTTACCCAAGATTATGCAAACTTTCTCCGCCTTTGTATTAGTACCGTATATACTTGTCTATAACCCCCCCTCGTTTATAGGTCGACCCTGATTTTTTGACCAAGAAATCGTTAATTTACGATATTCCTCGTTTATAGTTCGACCCACGTTTTTGAGGGTAATAGAACAACAAAACCTTCAATAAAAACGCTCTACGTCCTATAAACTGAGACTCGCCGTGCATGAAACACGAGTGCCGAAGGCAAATTGTTTACCATTTATAATTACAACACTTTACACTGAAACGTGGGTAGTTTCAACAAAAATATTGTATATCTCCATTCAAGTATTTATTCAAGTCAGTTAGAAGGGAATATTATTGTAATACAACAGTTTTTAACTAAACCATTCGAAAAGCTATTACGGTAACATCTTTTGAACGAAAGAAAGAGAAAGTCATTGTTTTCGTCACGATTTTATCCCACTTTCCACTTTAATACGTACGTAATTTCAGCAAAAATATTACATTTCTGTGAATGTATTATATCAAGCACAGTGTGAATAGAATATCATTGTAATATAACAACATTTTAACTGAAAACTATTAAAAAACGAGTAACATCTCAAGAACAGAAGCTTAGGTAAAGTCTTTTGTTTTCGTCATGTATTTTATCCTATTTTACATTGAAATACATCACGTTTCAGCAAAACTACTTTTATTTCCGAGAATATATTCATTCAGGCGCAGTTTAGGTAAAATATACGTGTGATGTAATAGTTTTTTAACTGAAAACGATTCGAAAAACACGTACCCTCTAGCCCTGTTCAAGGAGAGGACTGGGAGAAGCTGTTTGGTGCTGCAGACGATGACAAGGAAAATGATTTTGATGGATTTTAATGAAAATATTCAGAAATATGGTATCGTAGTATTTATTCAAGTCAATTAGGATAGAATATTATTGTAATACAACAGTTTTTTAACTGAAAACCATTCGAAAAGCGATTACGGTAACATCTTTTGAACGAAAGAAAGCGAAAGTCATTGTTTTCGTCACAATTTTATCCCACTTTCCACTGTAATACGTACGTCATTTCAGCAAAAATATTACATTTCCGTGAATGCATTATATCAAGCACAGTATGAATAGAATACCATTGTAATATAACAATATTTTAACCAAAAACTATTAAAAAAACGAGTAACTTCTCTTGAACATCGGAAGGTTAGGTAAAATCTTTTGTTTTCGTCATGTATTTTATCCTATTTTACATTAAAATACATCACGTTTCAGCAAAACTACTATTTATTTCCGAGAATATATTCATTCAGGCACAGTTAAGGTAAAATATACATGTGATGTAACAGTTTTTTAACTGAAAACGATTCGAAAAACACGTGTACCGTCTAGCTGATACACAACAGCTGGTGGTGTGTCATGCGTCGTTGTAAACAATAGGAGGTTGAAGTAGATTACCGGGTATTATATTAAGTGTGAAATATCGAAAAGGTTTTTATTACCGGTATTTTTTGTAGATCAATGAGAACTGTGATACCGTGATATGATAAGTTAGCCTGTGCTAAGAACTTCAACATAGACTACTGAAAGCACGTTGTAAGGTAATTTAGCCTATTGTAAGTTGGTGAGCTTCATTTGCTGAAGGAACTGCACAACTTTTCATTACTAATTGGTACATATTTTACGTTTCCATTGTTTACTGGCAGTAAATGGTAAATATTTTTCATGTCTGAAGCTAAAAGTTGCTCCTCGCCCTTCCCATCATGCACGGGTTCAACCTAACAAAACTATTACGCATGTATAGGACGACCCCCAATTTTTTGCCTAAAAATTTGGTCTTAAAAACTCGAACTAAACCATTATGTCTACGGTGTATTTATTACTTTAGAGTTAATGAGGGGATG
Organism: Homarus americanus; assembly: GCF_018991925.1. Classification (NCBI taxonomy): domain Eukaryota; kingdom Metazoa; phylum Arthropoda; class Malacostraca; order Decapoda; family Nephropidae; genus Homarus; species Homarus americanus. The sequence continues at coordinate 3,914,878 of NW_024735503.1, read as the reverse complement.
GTGTAGTGGTGTTTCCTTATTATTACACACTATTATACTTAACAATATTATAAATCTTTGGCTAATAATAGGGACGGAAAGAAAATTACTGATAGGCAAATGAGTTTTTTATTATTATTTGGGGTGGGGGTGGGAAGACGAGTGTTGTTTTGGTGATCATTAACTTGTTTTACAGTATAGCCTACAGTAATAAGAAAATTTTGAGAAAACGCAAGTTATTGTTGGTTTGAAGATCAAACAACCATACATGATGGTAGTTATTCTCATTCAAGTCGCGATAAATACAGTAAGTATGCTGTAATCTAACGGATTCTACTACGAGTATTCCTATAACTAACGGTTTTACCTATAAAATTGAGAATGCTATAACGAACTTAAACCCAACAAACTAACGCGGATGAATACGCGGACTATTTCGTCCTGGGCATGAATATTGTTGTACCGCGGCTCATAGCAAGAGACGTCAGGGTCCATATTGGTTCATATTGTGTATCAGTGCAAGTGAACTTGTTGAAATTTAGTCTTTTGATGTGGAAATTCGTGTTATTTTTATAACTATTTGTTATACAAGTGTACAATTGTAACAATAATCGTCAAAGCGAGTGAGAAAGCTAATAACCCTTGAAACTAAGAAAGAAATTATAAAAAACAGACAAAGTGCCTGTAAGACAGTCACCAAGAGGGCTAGGGAAGGATGAGTCCTCTCCTTCCAACTCTTTCTCCATAATTCCTCCCTCCTCTGCCTCCTGTCCTGCATGCTGAACAACACTAAGGTAAGATAAAGTACCGGATTTTTACAATTTCCACAGAAATTTTTCAGTGTTAAGTGGTTGTATTTGGGGGCCTGGGACGGATTAATCCTATAACTTAACGAATGCTTTAACAAACGAGGTTCTAAAACCAATTACTGAAGATTCGTTAAAGCATACCACACTGTAATAACTATTCACAGTACAGGTGCTCTTCCTACTTACGAACGTGTTACGTTCCTAAGGCTTGTTTGTAAGTCCAGTTGTTTGTAAGTCCAATCTTTACTCTTGTAGACACCAAACATTGTAAAAAATGAAAAGATTATGGATATTTAGTACAGCTATACCCTTTAATACAGCCTTAAAACCTGGCTTACTCTTCTCCTCTTAGATACTGTTTGTTCTATCTGGAAATTAAAAAATCCAGTTCATCCACATTAAACACCTGTTCTGGCAGGTAACCCCTCAGTGATGATGTTTGTATCTCTGAAAGTTTGTGTTTGAATGTTCTTGTAGAGGAGCACTTGTACTAACTTCCAGTTTTCACAGTTCACTAGAGAGGATTGAGCTTACGATAAAAAAGAGCCCTCAGCTTAAAAACAATAAAGTTATAGTTTTTTGAACTGAGGACCTTTAAACGATATGCCTCCGTTTTTAATTTGGCGCTTCACCCCTTGTAATGCAGAGGCCTCATATATCTGTACAGTACGCAGGTACAGCAACCCATTTTTTATCCTTTTGCCACTGATCAGTTCATTAGCCGCCATGTCGTCACGCTTAACACGAGCTGTTGGCAGATACTGCATGCACTGTCCTGAATATATCGAACCTGCTCCAGTGTTGGTCAAAATTCGCCCCTGAATGAGCTCACACTCGGTGCCATCACAACACTCTCTGGCAGATTGTTCCAAGAGTTCACAATGGACGAGTTGTCAGTTCTGATATTATAATACAAGAAATATACACTGCCACTGCTCAGAGTGACACGTATATATAACTTGTAATAAAAGTTTAAAGTCCTGCTATAATAGTCGAGATAAGTATATTTAGAAACAAGGCTGCCGTTTGCAATGGCGTCACCAGTTTTCCAGCAGACCACTTTCTCCAACAAACTCACCGCTGCGTCGGAGGTTGTACAAAGGATGGCCTTTTCGGACCCCAAATGCCACGTTCAAGTAAGTTTTACGGGTGTTTGTTTAATAGTCTAAGTCATGGACATTTCATAAGTGAAGAAATGTGCTGTGAAGAGCAGCTTATGGACATAAAACTCCATGTTCACACCAGCTCAGCTGTCTTGTATTCTTACCTGGTAGACTCTCTTCTTTCCAGTGCATTTACAGAGTATATCAGTGCTAGATGGAGATAAGAGTCAATTTAGAAGTAATGACATTGTCTGGACTTTGTTTTGAGAATACCTGGTGCTAGTTAAAATGACAAAATAGCGCTGGGATATATCATCATTTATATTAATTAATGGGTAAAATTTTACTTTAACTACCATAAGTATTTGGATGTTTAGATTCGAGATAGGCTATGTTGGCCAAATTTTAAGTTTTGGTCATTCCTGTACTTAAGACATGCAAACTTATGTTTTTTTCTGATGGTTTGCGATGTGTTATAAACGATTTTGACCTTCATTTCTATTGGAAATATCCATTGAATTAGTTAATGCTTTTATTAATATTTATATACTGTATTCAATATAGTATTACGGTGTTGCACAGTAAAGCACAATTAATTATCTAATAATATTTATTTACTGAGCCGTTCCACAGCCAAGAAGGTTGACAACTACCAGTCCTAGTCCTTCCACAACATTAAATATAGACATCAGTGACAAAACTTATATTTTCCAGACATGAAATAGAGAACAGTGATGAAAACTCCATGTTGGAGTTATCGGTCTTTATATCATTTGACACAGTAAAGTAAATACACACAATGATACTTGAGCAGTAATTAATTTTAACATAAGAATAAGGTATGCTTGTATATCAACATTGTATATGGCCACAAGTCCTAGTATTTCTTGGTAACAACACATACACCACCAGATGGCTGCCTCCAGGCTCTGCTTGGCTGCTCGAGCCAACCTGTGACGTGACTAATCAATCTCAGAGCTTTACGCAATCACGTGACTTTTAGCAACTTTAACCCTTATTTACAATCCGTTGACCCAATTTATTTTAAAAATATCATAACCATAGTGAATTGAAGAGTTATTTACCATTGATCTGCCATTTACTTAAAAAATTCAAACCATCAACTCGCTCTTTTCATCTGAAAAAATTTGCCCAGTGGGCATAAGACTACAACACAGAAAAGGACTAAAACAAGTTTCAGTAAAAGATACACAGCACACAAAAGGAGATGCAGTTTTAATGGTCCTAAAATTAGATACTGTACTGTACTGAACTAGACATGCTTCAGAAAATAAATTTAAAAATAAAATAACAAAATAAATAATATTCTTTGTATGTACACTAAATATACTCGAAGAAAGATGATGTGTATGGTAAATTCTCAACTAAATTAACAGAAAATTAGACTTAAAATTAAAAACCTCCAGGGCAGCAAGAACCATGAGCAACACTCACCACCTCCCCCCCATTACCTATTTATTGTCATCCATTCTCTCTAACTAGCTAGTATAACTAAGTGCTTCAGAATACACCTGTAACACATGTGTACTTCAGAACACACCAATAAGAAATGTGTAGCAGAACACACCTGTTGTTTTGATAAAGCCACCCTGGCAAAGGTTAGCAGTAGTGAAGAAAAAGTCAAAGCCTACCTTAGAAACAATGTCCTTCTTTACTCTCCATTTTGGTATATTTTTCTCAGTATTCTTAGGTTCCTCATTTTTTGAGAAGTTGAGGCGAACTTGAGAGAAGTACAATGATGTGTAAGCATTAACAGTTTTCAGTGCCTTCTGCAGTTCAGTTGAGTTCTCATTTAGAACTACTGAAAGAGAGACAACTCACATTAGTACCAAGTTGTCTTGATAATTAAAATATATAACTTTATTGACCATGAAAATTTTTATAAATAAAATTCAAAACTAACCTAAAGGTTTCAAGGCACTATTGTTCTTGGCTCCATTTTCATCTTGGAAGTTATTTACCCCTGAATTGGGGGAATTGGTTTCTGCTCTGGTCTGAAATGCCCCATGTACCTTCTTCAAGAGTTGTGGCAGATCTCTGAAGGGTGGCCAGGGCTGGTGTGGTGCGGGCAATATAGTCACGTACCTGTGCCACCAAACGCCACTGAGTCACACTGCTGCCTCCTGAGGCCATTACACCTCATATGCAGTCTGAAAAATTATGTAAATTACATTCTAACCCTCAAGACATGACAAAACTCAAAATTAATAATACACTCTGTACTGCTGGAAACCGAAAGTTTTTTGTGGAGCAAAACTTTTTTTTTTTTAACAGGGATTAGTCTACCCAGGCACAGGTCACTGACCCACCCCACGCCTGGGGGCGTAAATAATAATAATAATAATAATTATTCATAGTAAATAAAATGTACAAAAAAATACACAAAATAAAATAATAATTATAACAATAATAATAGTAATAGTAATAATAATACTAATAATACTGTAATAATAAAATACAGTAGTACCCCGATTTACGCGGTCAATTGAACCCACAGGGTACCGCGGAAAGTGAAAACCGCGTAAAGTGAACAACAGAACATATGGGATTAATTCCAATAGAGACTGGCCCGACCCCCAAACTCCACTTTTTCCGACACAATACCTATGTTGTAGTAAAAATAACATCTAAATTTTATGATGGTATGCTCACACAATTAATATTTAAGAGAAATACAGTCGCCAGGTTAATGTCCATTCAAATAATGGACTCAAATCACCCCTCCTCCTCCCCCCCTTCCCAGCTCACTGGCTCCTACCTCTCTGAGAAATGTTTGGGTGAAAACACTAGATTTTAACGTTAGTAATAAATAATACCTCAGACTAAAGTTAGGATAATATAATTGACATTTCTGGATTCCTTGCAGGTCAGGGAATATTTTGAATGTAAACTTCATATATTTTGCACAAAAGATAAAATATTTGCTTTGTGTAAACCAAATTATTACATTAGATCTAAAATTTGTATGTCTAATGCAAAATCCATGATGTTTATATTCAAAATGATCATCATATTGTAAGAATTCCAGCAATGTAAATTATATTCTGACCGGGTAATTTGTATGAATTTTATGAGCTAAATAAAAAAATTATACTTCACCCGTGTAGTATACGAGTAGATGCACCGCGTAAAATGAAATTCCGGTTCTGGCTAGGTACCGCGTAAATGTAGAATCGCGTAAAGTGAAACTGCGTAAATTGGGGTATTACTGTAATAATAATAATAATAATAATAATAATAATAATAATAATAAAGAAATACAAGAATGAAAAAAGATAAAAAGTGAGAAACACGACCTACATGTAGACCTATGAATTATTATTATTATTACTATTATATTATATTTTAGCCCCCCAGGCCCCAATGTGGGTCAGTTACCTGTGCCCGGGTGGGCTGATCACCGTATAAAAAAAATATTAATAAATAAATATATAATAATAATAAAAAAAACTAACCTAACCATTCTGAAATCCGAAAAATTCCAAAATCCGAAATGCATCTGGCCCCAAGGATTTCAGATAAGGGATTGTCAACCTGTTACTGGACATTATATACAATTTGGACCATGATTTTTTTTTATGTGATTTCTAGAAGCTAAATGTTTTCAGTTAATGCAATTTTATCAGAAACTACAGGGTACTGCCATAAGGAGTCTCAACAAGTTGTAATTAAAGTATTGTACAGCGACTTGTGTCACAAAGAACAGGATGTAGAACCCTTACAGTATGAATTGTTGAATTTAAAGTTGGAAATTGTATTTCAAGATAAGGTAAGCTGTACATTTGTAACTGCATTATTTTTTCTCTTGTAATTTGGAACTAATAATGCAATTAATATATTTTTTCTTCTTCATATATAGTGTTCTCATAACAGTAATTCTGTATACCAATTTACTGATGATAACAATTAGTGTGTCGACTTTGCTATCACTCGCACTTGTAAGAGACTACCACGTATTGTGTCTGTACTGTACCTCACACAGGTCTACAGGTGCATCTGGGGGTGTAGGAGTTAAACTGTATAATTACCAGTACAGTACTTGCAATATCTTTGATTGAGGTGGTTTCATTTTACTTGGTAAAAAAAATTATAATTTCTTAGTTTCATCGATACAACAGCAAGAGGGGCCAAGATTGCCTCTCTACCAGAATCACCTGTAATCCATTACATTTCACTAGACACTTTAAAGATACAGTACAAGATAGTTGAGATGGTGAGCACACTCACCCATTATAGCAGGCTTAAAGCAGTCAATCTTTATGCATGAATGATATATTTTTTCTTTACTCTCATGTAAAATTGTATGAAAAATAATGTGAATACAGTACATATACAGTATGGTAAATGATATTGTATTCTGTGCCGTTTTAAAGGTACTGTACAGGCAGCCCCCGAGTTACAAATGGGTTATGTTCCTGGACCCTGTTCCTAATTCAATTCAGAAGTTTTAATTCCATAGTTTAGGTTAGGTTAAAGCACAACCCTGCTATTACAAAACAATAATAATATTCCATACAGAAGAAATAATGTAAATACTGTATGTGTATGTGTATATATAAAGTGATGTTCAACAATATACAGTAACACTGTAAAGTACTTTACCGTAAAAAATTGGGTATTTGTGAGATTTTTATGATGTACCGGTATATACAGTGTATTGGAATCCCGTTCATAATTGCGTGTTTGTATGGTTGTTGAATTCTAAAGTTTCTCCTCAGAACTGTACCATTTTCTGGGTGTTTACAAGGAAATGTTATGCATTTTACAAAATATCAATTAACAAAAGATTTTTCAGGTACGGAACCTTTTTGTAATAGTATACTGAGTGACTGTACTATTCAGCACTGTAATTCTCCAAAGAAGACACCAAATTGCACCCAGGTCACAGTGGAGAGAGGCAGCTGACAATGGTGATAAAGCTCTAGCTATGTAAAGCTGCACTTGGAAGAAAAAAGCATGGTACTTTTTGAGAACACCACTACTACCAGGAGTTGTTTGATTGCATTAATTTTTTCAACAGATGTTCTTATCATTATATAAAGTATTTTAAAGAGGAGAAAACTCTTTATTTTAATTTCAGTATAAGTATTTTTTCTTATTTTTTTTCTCAATATACGATCATAAATCACCTGTAGTGGACAGAGCATCAAGGATTAATCACGGTGAAAACTGATCATACGACACTCAAACAATGTCTCTACGTGCTTTGTACATGAAGAAATTAATTATTTACCATAAATACTCCTCCAAAAAATCTGCCGAGTCTGTTTGTTTACAACCCGTTCGGTCCAAGTGTACTCTCACATCTACAAAAAATTAAAATTCCATCATGGTGCTTCAACAGAGTTACTTTCATTGGTACAGTATCAAATAAATACTTTCTGTTTAATATGATGGGGTAGGGGTAGGGGTCCGGGTGGTGGAGGTTAGGTAGGTTTCTTTGGTTGGTCAGGTCCTGTTAGGTTATAGTAAATGTCGCCTCCTATAAAAAAAACTTACTATAATGATAAGAACGTGTGTGGAAAAAATTAATGAAATTGAACAACTCCTTTTGGTGTTAGTGCTGTTTTCAGACATTACCAAAAAACACCGGTAAATTTTCATTAGTACACACAACTCTTCTGTTAGAAAGTCAAAACTATGTTTTTCTAGTGTATTTTTGTGTTTTGATTGGTTTTGACCTTGATTTCCGTCAGAAATTGCCTGTTTTTAGCTATCGGGGGTTTTGGGTGGGTCATTTTCCGACCAAAATCATGGCGAATCGAATACAAAATCCCCCCCCCCCCTCCCCGCCTAAAAAAAAACACTAGAAAAACAGTCATATAAACCTAACCTACCGGTAACCTGACTCTTACCTTATTGGCCTGGTTCTGGTTCGTCGTTCGATTCTGAGATTAGTACAGATGGAAATGACACTTTTATAAAAATGTTCAATCGAATCTGATTGGGCCAAAAATACTGTGAATTAAACCACAAATCATTTTAATTGGTGGAAAAAAAGGGACGATTTATGAAGGAAACACGCAGAGTGGGAGGTGAGGTAGGCAATAATGGCAGAAGATTAATGGAAGAGAATAGAGAAAGATTTGGGATGCATTATCTCTGTTATTATAAGTTTGTGATGGTAATGTAATAGAAGAAAATTATCTTAAAATTACACGTCTTATTCGAATATGATAATAGATTTGGGGTAGGAAAGTGTTGTGTGCACTAACGCAGAAATACCAAAATATATACCGGTATACTTCATTACACAGGTCCGGACTGGTCACAGAGCTAACTAATAACAGTTTAAAATAATTATAAAATAACAGAATTTCAATACAAAGGGACGATCATTGACCTTGTTGATGACAGATACATAGGATAGATAACAAGAACATAAGTACAGTATGTGGTAATGTTTGACACCTCAGTTCACTTTTAATTTAACAATTTCTTCCTCACTTTCACTTGTTCACCTTCTCAGCACAGTGGCCAACACGATTGTGACTTCTACACTAACATCTCCGCGTATTTGATCTCAAGGGCGGAATTAGCTCACCTGACTGTCTCTTTGGCATCAAGTCTATCTATTGTTAAAATATTACCACGAACGATGTCTCCAACCTATATTTTTTTAAACTCATCTGTTTTATATACAATATTCGAGTTTGGTATATATACTTCTAATTTGTACATCAATTTTCAACTTGTACTTAAAATTAATAACTTGTATTTTTATACATCTCAGGGTGTACTTGCACTTAAATAAGTCTTTACATATATTTACGTATTTTTATTTTCCTATGCGATCAGACAATGCAAACCTTAAATAGCTGGAAAATAAGCTAACTACCTTAAAGGGAATTTTCTAAGATACAGTTAAGTTAGAAAGGTAGGTTTCTCTTTTCTACCATTGCTTGAAAAATAATAATTCACCAATTATTAAGATTTTTCAGGAAATATAGATCAATCGGGACTATCATAATAAAAAAAATATTACGCTTTTGTTATTAAGTTAACTAGTATTCTTAATGGACTGTGTCAGGTTAAGTTCCCTGGTTTAAAAATGATAGGTGCGACGTTTCCTCCGTGGTTCCTTTTAAACATTAACTTGCTGGCCTGGCAATGTTTACAAATACGCCACTGACACCTCTGGCATTTACATGACGTCATCGCACCACGGGCAGCTCCACCAATCACCATCGTTTCCTCTTGGATTTAACTCCTCTCTGATTGGTCGATGGTTCGCACACCCTACCCTGACCTTGTGACGTCATGTCTTATAGCGTTCAAAATTATATAAACTTGTTCATAAATGTAAGTAATACATATGACAAGAATTAAACTACAGTATAAGGACAATACAGAAATAGTGCAAGTAGGTCAGCAGTAATACATATTACTGTATACTGCCATTCATCTCCAGAAGCCCCCAAAATGCCCAGTCAAAAATATTGACAACTAATTATTATAATTATTGGGCTACCTGTTGTTATACTGTTATTATTGCACTTCAACAACGAAGGTGTAGCGTACACCTGACTTATCTCACCAATCTACCACTACCTCACCCCCCTGAGTAATCAGCCCAAAACCTCCCGGCCCCTCCACCTCGACCTTGCCTACACCTGACTTCCCACACGACCACGATGAACTCCCGGACCACAAACACCCAAACCAAACCCAATCCTCCCCTAACTCCTCAGAGTCCCAAGAATAAAATGGCAGCCTATCCCCCAACAGAAATAGTGGTCAAGACCCCTAGACCAAAGAGGAAGAACACCTCCCCCCTTTCTCCCTACACACCTGACAGCAAAAGAATTATACAATACACACATCCAACTAAATCTATAATCAAAGTAAATCTATTCGGCACTACCCCAAATGAAACAGAAAACAACCCTGACACGAACCTAGCACACTCCCCTCAACCTCCCGACTCCCCCACACACAGTCACGTAACTGCCCATCCCTCACTTGCATACACAACACTCAGACCACCACGCTCACAGTCACTCGACAATTTAGACCTCATCCCTGCACACCAGAATTTCAATCTCATATAAGTACTAAACAGACCAAACACTCCCCTCCCACCTCCTTTATATTAATAACTTCCTCATAACCACATCCAACAACTCCCCCCAAATAAAACCTAACCTCTCCTCAACCCCACACCCAATGATTCCCACCCAACCTAACCCAATCAACCTAACCTAACCTTACCTGACTTACCCAACTTCCCTTCTACCCCCTCACTCCAAACCCCACGCCCCCAACTCCAAACTCAAGACCACTCCGACAAAAAAAAAAAAAAATAAATAAATAAATAACTAACCACTCAACCTGCACTCCCCCCTAAAAAGAAAGAAAAAACCCTAACAATCCCCCCAAAATAAAAACCTAACATACCCAGCCGTTACTAGCAATCCCACACACAAAAAAACCATTCTACCATTAACTAACCACACCCTATCACTCCTCACAAAACAAATACCTAACTTACCCATCCCATACTAACTCACATGACGTCGGGGAGAGGTGCGCAGTACCTGCAGCAAGCCCTCTCCCTCAAGAATGTTACCAACACTGTTTTATGGGCACCTCCCTTAGCCAATAAGGTCGGAGAGGTGTACCTAATAAAAATGGTACCATCATACAGATGATATGAACGCCTCCCTTAGCCAATATGGTCGGAGAGGTGTGCACAGTACCTGTACACAAACCCTCTCCCTCAAGAATGGGACCAGAACTCACAATACCTGCAAGAGCCTACCACGCAATTGCAGAAGTCCTTTACTAGCCAAAGGAAAGAAAGAATGCAATAATTAACCCAACTCTGACAACCACTAACAAAACCTACACTCCTCCCAAAAGAAAAACTTAACCTACCCAACCTTACTCACAATCCCTCTTAAAAATCAACACCTACAATCCTCCCAAAACAAAAACTTAATATACCCGACCTTTCACAGAGCAACCTTTATTTCTAAAAAAAAAAAAAAAAAAAAAAAAAAACATATGACTCAATACAACTATTCATTAGCAACACAAAACATATCATTCCTAAGAAATCCTACCATACTATAAATTAACCCAAGAACCTCCAAAGCCCCCCTCTCCTCCTCTCGCCTCCCCTCTCCTCTCCTCTCCTCCTCCCGACAACCGAACCATACCTGACCTTATAACAATTATCCTAACCCTCCCTCTCTCCCCTTACTACATTTCCATGCAAACACAAACACACTCACACAACAACCCCCCTTAAGCAATTCTAATTCACCTTAAATTAACATACAACCTTAATCCCCAAACCTAAACTCCCCCCTCCCACAACCAATCTCGACACAACATCCCCCCGCCAGACCAAAGCCCCTCATAACACTACAATCTCGAAAACCAAATCAAGCATACCTTCTATAATCAGCCACTGTCAACTAAATCGACCTAACTCAAGACTGAAACCATACAACCTATATCTCACTCTCATCTCTGTTCACAATTTGACATAGCTCAAATCTGTCTCCTGCTATTACTAGATAACTCTCCTACGATACACTCATCCTTCCTTACTACGAATACTTTGACATTTCAAGCTCAAAGATTCAAAACTCTTCCTCCAACTCTCTCCATTTCTCTCTGACATAGCTAAAAGACCCACAACTCTCAGAACCTAATCAAACATACCCAACGTCTGTGACATCCAATTCTCAATAAAATCGACCTAACTCAAGACTGAAACCACTCAACCTATATCTCATTCTCGTCTCCGTTCATAATTTGACAAAAAAGCGCAAATCTGTCTGCTGCTATTACTAAAAACTCTCCTACGATACGCTCATCCTTCCTTACTATGAATACTTTGACATTTCAAGCTCAAAGATTCAAAACCCTTCCTCCAACTCGCTCTGTTCCTCTTTGACATAGCTCAAAGACTTTACCTTCATCTTTCTCCAAACAACCCTACGACTAGCTAAATTTCCATATTTTCACCTTCTCTGTTTACTTTGTTCGTGTGTGGCCTGTGCGTCCGTCCACCTGCGCTTCTCGGCTTGCGCCGCCGCCGTGGCGGGGCGGTTCTTCCTCCGCTTTGCCAACACTGCCTAAGCTAAGACGACAACCAGAGCACCCGCGTTGGCCCTTTGCTTGCCCGGACCTGCTCCCGCCCTCCCTCTGCCTCGTCCTGATTGTGATTGTTGCACCCTCAGGGCATTTTGCCTACCTCCTCACGCAAGCGGTGTTTAGCCACTGCACCTATTCTCTCCTTCAAAAATTCACTTCTATCCTCCCTTTATCCTTCCTCTGAACCTCCTTCCCCCCTGTCACAAGCATTTTTCTATTCTATATTCTGTACGCTGATTGGCTGGTCGGCGTGCGGCCGGAGCTCAGTTGGAAGATGTAGGGGAGAGGAGCCACTACAAAGGTCTTTCAGCGCGAACAGGGTTAGTAATTATACCATTCAAATTTTTTACCTTATATACCTAATGACCACCCACTAGAAGTGGCCAGTGGCCTGTGAAGGACGTTCGACCATTATTCTTGATAATTTTGTCAAAGGCTATTTTGCAGCTAAGTACAGTACTGTTCTTGATTGAACAGACCGTTTCATAGGTCTACCAACCTGCGTTTGAAAAGTAATTTCTTGCATTCGTCTGCATGATAACTTGGCTAGCTTATAAAGATAAAGCTCTGTTAGGCCGCATGAATAAAAACAAGTATAATTATACAGGAGGTATTATGTTATACATAAACTGCGGTGACGTTGAGAGAACAAGCGTCGCAGTAGACGGGCTGGCTGGCCTAGTAGCTTATGTAACCAACACCAACAGTCATAGTTACTCTTGGTCACCGATGATAACACCATATGCTATCTATTCCTCCCCCCCACCCCGCGTCACACACTTTTGCTTTTATATGGACTGATATGCAATATATATATATATATATATATATATATATATATATATATATATATATATATATATATATATATATATATATATATACATCTGTAGATTGCCTTGTGATCCAGGTATGTACTGATAACCACAAGGAAAAAAGAACTTACGTGTTTTTCTTTTTCCTTGTAGTTTATCAACATATATATATATATATATATATATATATATATATATATATATATCTTGATAAAATCACACGGGAAAAGGGAAACAACGGAGCACCTTAGCTTTCGTCTTTATTCAGTTGCCTCTGAAGATGTCTTGAATAAAGACGAAAGCTGAGGTGCTCAGTTGTTCCCTTTTCCCGTGTGATTTTATCAAGATTTATCTTATCCACGTTTTCATTGTGGATCTACATGATATATATATATATATATATATATATATATATATATATATATATATATATATATATATATATATATATATATATATATATATATATATATATATATATATATATATATATATATATATATATATATATATATATTTTTTTTTTTTTTTTTTTTTTATCCTCTTCGCCACTGATCGGCTCGTTACCCGCTTGGGCGATCGGTCACGTCTCTGATTACTTTTCCTTTTCATTTATCTTCTTCACCAAAAGATCGGCTCGTTAGCCGCCCGGGCGATAAGTCACGTCTCTGTCACGCACTGTTGGCAAATACTGGGCATGCACCGACTCCTGAATGTACCTGAACCCGCTCCAGTGTTGGTCAAGTCTTGTCTTGAAAGAGCTCACACTCGGTGCCGTCACAACACTCTCTGGTAGATTGTTCCAAGAGTCTACAGCCCTCACTCCGAAAACGTTTTCCTTCACAGTTTTCTGGACTTGCGGCTTCTTCAATCTTGAGCTGTGACCCCTTGTGGGGCGTGCGTCCGCCGGCTCCAAGTAAGGACACTCAACTTAGTGCCCCCTGAGATGCTTATAAACCTCAACTAGGTCCCCCCTTGCCCGTCTGTAGTATAAGCTAGGCAAGTTCAGGCACTCCAATCTCTCAGGGTAGCTGAGGTGCCGAAGTGCAGGCACCAGTTTGGTGGCCCTCCTTTGAACATTTTCAACCAACTGAAAGTCCCTAGCATATCTCGAGGACCAGACGAGGTGACAGTACTCCAGATGGGGCAGCACTTCACTCCTGAATATCGTTACGAGGGACGGACCGTCTAGATATCTGAACAACCTTCTTATAAGACCCAATAATTTATTTGCCTGGTTTACCTTCTTTTCGCAATGGCCCGAGAGCTTCAGCTCATTGTCAACATACACACCTAGGTCCTTCTCACATTCAGTCTCAACTAGTGCAGTTTCTTCATCCCGTTGGGACATATGATACGCTTCCTTACCGTTGGTACGCCCCAGGTGCATCCTCTTACACTTCGTGACATTGAATCTCAGCAGCCATTTCTTCGACCATTCCTGGAGCTCACAGAGATCCTTCTGCAGCTCTTCACAGCCCACTTGGTTCTTAATTTCCCGAAATAACTTGCCATCATCGGCAAACATTTGTATGGAGGAGTGTACAACGTCAGGCATGTCATTTATGAAACAAACAAACAACAGCGGGCCCAATATACTGCCCTGTGGTACCCCACTTGTGACAGGTAAGGATGACGATTTCGTGCCATTAATCACCACACACTGCTTGCAGTGCATGTAGAAAGTCTTCTATCCACGCTAGGACATTTACCCGAATTCCGTACCCTTCCAGTTTGAATTTCAGCCTTTCATGGGATACACTGTCGAAAGCCTTGGGAAAATCCAGGTAAATTTGGGTCCAAATATCCAATACCTTGAGCAGCTGTGTTAAGCAGGAGCGCCCCGGCATAAAACCGTGTTGACAATCCTTTTCAAGGTTGTTTCGTAATAGATGTTCCATTGCGGCATCTCTGATAATACTCTCAAGTACTTTACATATTATGCTGGTCAGGCTCACTGGTCTATAGTTGTTCGAGGAGTGACGATCACCCTTCTTGAAGATAGAAGTCACATAAGCCACTTTCCATTCACTGGGGACCATTTGTTCATCCAGGCATTTACAAAACAGGATCTTCAGGGGCTCGGCAACTCGTTGCACAACTCTCTTAGCACTCTAGGATGTACCATGTCAGGGCCGGGTCTCTTATGGACCTTTAGCCTGGACAGTTTATTTCTAATACCCTCCTCTGTGAACACAATGTGGGTCAGTACTGTGTCGAACCGCCTGTCCGCAAACGCAGGAAGGTTAGTTGCATCCTCTCTTGTGAACACCGAGGAAAAGAAGCTGTTCAATGCCTCAGCTTTATGCTGGTCAGAATCTGCGTAACTACCATCCACCAGCCTCAGGTCTGATACTCCTACTCACGTTTTCAATTTCGACTTTGCATAGCGATAAAACGCCTTTGGGTTTGACTTGACCTCGCTTGCACCCAGCCTCTGGAACTCCTTTTCAGCCCTCCTACACTCTATCTTTGCTTGGTTTCTGGCTCTTGCATACATCCTCCTGTCTTGCTCATCGCTTGACCCAACCCACGTCTTGAATTTCTGGGTTTTCTTCTTAATTTTGTCGACCGCCGCATGGTTCATGTGTCGGGGTCCCCTCGTATTCCTAGAAGCACTGGGTTTGGTCTTGGGTATATATTTATCGATCAAATGGGTCACTGTACTAGTTATGATATTCAGCGTAGTGTCTGCGTTTTTGTACCTTAATAAGTCAGGCCAGTTGATACCCCTCATCTCTTCCCTCATCCCATTGTAATTTCCCTTGTAATATTTGCACCTTGGCCTGGCCTTATCCTGAACTAGGTAACAGTTAAATCTGAATGACAACACTGTATGGTGACTGGTGCCAATTGGGGCAAGGTGTTCCAGTTTGGCCACCATACCCTCCTCGTTTGTTATGATGAGGTCAAGTGGCTTGGGTGTTTGTTCCCCTCTGTAATGTGTCGGGTCTCTCACATGTTGGAACAGAAAATTATCTCTCAGAGTTTCTACAAAAAGAGTAGCAGGATTATTCAAGTCATTCGGGGTTGACTCGTTTCTCCAGTCGATGTCGCCATAGTTAAAGTCCCCCCATGATAAGGAGGTGGCTGGGGTTGAGCATCGCCGCATTGTTTATTAAGGTTCTTAAGTTCCTTTGATTTAGTGGGCCACAGTTCGGGGATCTGTAGATACACCAGACGATAAGTAAGTCCCCTCCCTTTAATTTAATTTTACACCACTTGGACTCTTCAAAGACATCCTCTCCCTGTACCCTCGCCTGGCTGGCTCTAAGGTCTTGCCTAGCGTAGATAACCACACCCCTCCTGCAGGATTCTTGAGTTAGGTTCGTAAATGAGTCATATCCAGCAATACTGAACTCACATTCCTCTGGGTCGATTCTCCTGTTCTTGTACAACAGTTCTACAACTCCTACAATATCTGGTTGGTGTACTCTTAGTAGTGTTTCAAACTCTTCTCTCTTATCAAGGAACGTGTCAGTATTAGTGTACATGACATTCAAGCCAGAATTTGTTCTCGGTAACGTCTCTGCTCTTAGTAATAAACCCGCTCCCCCCACATTCTCAGAAGCTGCAGCATTTGCTAAGTACACTGTATTTTGCAGGGTGTGGTTAGAAATGTCATTGTTTACACGGCGCTCGTTCCCTCCTGTCCGGTAGGCTGAGCTGGTGCCGCCTCCCGGGTGGGGGGTTGAGTGGGTGGAGGGTGCACTGCTGCCCCCTGGCCCTGTGTCGGCACACTTGTTTCCACTACCCTCCCCCTGAGTATAACCCATGTACACCTGTCCCCGTTCCTCCTCGACTCTTCCCTCTTCTGCTTCAAGTCCTGCAGGAGTTTCTTGTGCTGTTCCCTCTGCATTACCGTGCGGTTGGGTGAATGAATACATCTCGAAATGCCTCGCTCCTTGCTAAGTTTTTTGCCTGCCGAATAACCTGCCATTTCTCCTCCTCACTCACTAGTGTGATCCTGAGGGGGCGAGGCTTATCCCCCTGCTTTTGTCCCAGCCTCCTCACTTCCTGAGGGGTTGATGGAATCTTCAGAACCTCTGTACAAATATTTTGATACAGCATCTTATCCTGTGTTACCTTACTCACAGTTCCCTCCGCCTGGCTCTCTGGGACTCCAAAAACTATTACATTGTTCCTGCGCTGGAGACGTTCCTGGTGTTCCTCTTCTCCCCTAACAGTAGGTCCGTTAATTTTCACTTCTTCGACACACTTCTTCAAAGTCCCAAGCTGTTGTAGAACCTGTTCTCATCCTGCATTACTCTCCGCCCCCTCCCGTGGCCCTGCTAATATGTCAGCATAACTCCTCTTAGCAACCACCTCCATTCTATTAGCTACTTCCTCAGTCTTAGCAAGGATCTCTTTCTCAACTTGCTCCAGTTTGTCAACCAGCAGGGCTCCAGCTTCATCTATTTTCGTCTCTAGAGAACTCGTTCCCTTATGGCTTGCAATCGCTTCATTCACCTTGACTATGCAGCCAGGGCAATACCAGCAACAGCCATCATGCTTTACGGCAGTTAGTAACCTCCTAAACGTTGCATGAGAACACGGTACATGAAAGCGAAAAGACCGTTTATCTTCTTGTATGAACTTACCTTGGTTATTATGATCTGTTACACTCACAGAAGGGACAATACTTCATTCTGGGCATCACCCAGAAGGGGAGACGGCGGCCTTGAGCAAACTGTAAACAATTTGACTGTTATACTCCGCAACGCGTAGGGGCACTTTGAAGATTTTTTTTTTTTTTTTTTTACATCAAGGCCTGGGGGCGAAAATATAATAAAATAATAATAATAATAGTAATAATAATAATAATAATAATAATAATAATAATAATAATAATAATAATAATAATGATAATGCTGCAATAATAATTATGATGAAAATACTGTAATAATAATAATAATAATAATAATAATAATAATAATAATAATAATAATAATAATAATAATAATAATAAAATAAATAATATAAATAAGTTATAATAAAAGAAAATATTAATATTAATAACAAATAATAATAATAATAATAATAATAATAATAATAATAATAATAATAATAATAATAATAATAATAATAATAATCATAATGAGTAAAAAATAAATACAAAAATGAACAAAATATTAAGAGTGAGAAATGATATATGTATGTTGAGTTGTCAAAGTAAGAGAAAGAATTGACACCCTGCAATTGTGTGTAAGTAAATGAAGCAGAAAGTCAGTTCAGCAACCTATGACTTGGTCACAGTTTTTGTGATGCCATATGGCAGCAGGGTTCACCATTAGACACTGTTCATTTCACCTGATGATTAAACACTCGCGTTAACCGGGGAAGTTTGGTTAGGTAAATTTGTGATAGGTTAGGTTAGTGTGAAATACGCTGGGGATAAACTTAAAGGTGAATCGATGCGTGTTCTATGTTGTGGACCCTCAGTGTGTGTACATAATTTATTAGTATACTCACTTCGCCCTGCCACCAGTCACTAAAACTTTGCCATTTCTTCCTCGACTTTGTAACTAAACTTTGATAATTGTAACCACGCCATTAAAGTGGCAGATATGGAGTACATTGTGTACCAGCACTGTCTATCTACACGCTGAATCAATGTGAGCTCGTATGAAGATTTTACTGAATATCTAATTGTTTATTTATATTCATCTCCGCCTCACAGGTATTTTTACCAAGAGCGAGAGTGACATAACGTGTGGTGAGTGTGTGGCCTTGATGGGGACATTATTAGACCCAGTCAGCACCATCACACTACTCACACTTCCGTATATCATCACACCTACTCACATTATCACATTTAGTCCGTTTATACAGTAAGTATAATAGACCTCATTACATCCATATTTACACACAATAAAATCTCCTTATTACAACAATCGAGACCACCATTACTTTACACTTCTATACTTATTTACAATACACCTACCACCATCGCACTACCCCCATACTTACAACCACCATCCCGTTTCATTTATGTTTATTACCACCATCACGCAAATACCATCACACAATCACCATCATTGACCACTATCATAATCCACCATCACTATACCATCACTATATCATCAAACAAGTTACAACCCCATCACACTACCATCACACAGCCACCTTCATAGACCACCATCACGCAATTACGTAAGAATGTAACGGTATTAAAATCAATACTTACCTAAGGTTTTAAATAATTCCTAAAACAAACTTTCTTCAGTTAAAACAAGACACCGTAGACATGTTTCTTAACTAGAGTAAATATTTGTTGGATTTTAGTTTATGTTAACATGTAAATATTGTCCTCTTACATATAATAAAAGCAAACATTGTATACGGAAAAAATAGTAGTTTTCTTTCAGGTGCGGCCGTGACTGACTAGTTTATTATTTTGTTTTTCTTTAGAGTATTATCAGAGATGCCGCGATGGAACATCTACTACGAAACAACCTTGTAAAAGATTGCCAACACGGTTTTATGCCGGGGCGCTCTTGCTTAACACAATTGCTCAAGGTATTGGATATTTGGACCCATATTCTAGAACGGGGTGGTAATATCGACAATATTTACCTAGATTTTGCCAAGGCTTTCGACAGTGTACCCCACGAAAGGCTGAAAATCAAACTGGAAGGGTACGGAATTCGGGGAAATGTCCTAGCGTGGATAGAAGACTTTCTACATGACCGCAAGCAATGTGTGGTGATTAATGGCACGAAATCGTCATCTGTACCTGTAACAAGTGGGGTACCGCAGGGTAGTGTATTGGGCCCGCTGTTGTTTGTTTGTTTCATAAATGATATGCCTGACGTTGTACACTCCTCCATACAAATGTTTGCCGATGACGCCAAGTTATTTCGGGAAATTAAGAACCAAGCGGACTGTGAAGAGCTGCAGAAGGACCTCTGTGGGCTCCAGGAATGGTCGAAGAAATGGCTGCCGAGATTCAATGTCACGAAGTGTAAGAGGATGCACCTGGGGCGTACCAACAGTAAGGAGGCGTATCATATGTCCCAACGGGATGAAGAAAATGCACTAGTTGAGACTGTGTGTGAGAAGGACCTAGGTGTGTATGTTGACAATGAGCTGAAGTTCTCGGGCCATTGTGAGAAGAAGGTAAATTAGGCAAATAAATTATTGGGTCTTATAAGAAGGTCGTTCAGATATCTAGACAGTCCGTTCCTCGTGACGATCTTCAGGAGTGAAGTGCTTCCCCATCTGGAGTACTGTCACCCCATCTGGTCCCCGAGATATGCTAGGGACTGTCAGTTGGTTGAAAATGTTCAGAGGGCCACCAGACTGGTGCCTGCACTTCGGCACCTCAGCTACCCTGAGAGATTGGAGCGCCTGAACTTGCCTAGCTTATACTACAGACGGGCAAGGGGGACCTAGTTGAGGTGTATAAGCATCTCAGGGGGCACTACTCAGTTGAGTGTCCTTACTTGGAGCTGGCGGACGCTCGCCCCACAAGGGGTCACAGCTCAAGATTGAAGAAGCCACAAGTCCAGAAAACCGTGAGGGCAAACTTTTCGGAGTGAGGGTTGTAAACTCTTGGAACAATCTACCAGAGAGTGTTGTGACGGCACCGAGTGTGAGCTCTTTCAAGACAAGACTTGACCAACACTGGAGCGGGTTCAGGTACATTCAGGAGCCGGTGCATGCCCAGTATTTGCCAACAGTGCGTGACAGAGACGTGACCGATCGCCCGGGCGGCTAGGGAGCCGATCAGTGGCGAAGAGGATAAAAGTAAAAAAAAGTAAAAAGTTTAGCGACATCTGCGACTGTCTAGCTGGTAGGCTACTGCTGGTAGTGGTCAAAAACTACATAGTCTTTGGGTAGTGGTAGGTCTGTGTTCCATAGGTCTACCACTCTCTGTGTGAAGAAGTATTAAGCCAGATAATCGAGACTCGAGTTGATTAGTGAACATGGCCCAACAGTCCATTATGAAATGAAAACCTTGGTTGTGCAACAAATCGTTTTATCTCAACACAGTAAAAATTTTACGCTCTCATCTTTATTGAATAACAATATACAGTACTGTATTTTTTATTCATATAAATATCGCAAAGTACAGTATAAGAATATGTCAAAATTCATTATACTTTGAAATTATGACTCGGTTGATTGTTACATAACTTATATTAATCAGATTGTAGGGGAGATAAGAGGGGTGTAACTAGTATCTGTGTGTGTTCAGGTGCATGGTGGACTGCGCCTGTTGAGGGGCGGTGCGAGGTGTACAGTACAAGGTTCAGGTGTTTGGAAGGCTCTTGTCGAGATTTGCCATCTTGTGCAGCTAGAGAGAACGATGCCAGGTGATCGTGTTGAAAGATGGTCGGAGAGGTGGGAGAAGGGTAACACACGTTGGCACAACAAGGATGTTAACTACTCGCTACTACACCACGGGGGACTTTTGCTGCCCTCTCCTCACCTCCGCGTGTTAGTACCTCTTTGTGGAAAATCTGTTGACCTCAAATGGTAAGGATTTGCCTCTGTGAATCAGAGTGGCCTGTCTTGTATGGGGGTCTGCCCATTTCGTCATCATCTCGTTTCGTTACCACTGCTTTACTCGTTTCGTCACCGCTTTCATTCACATCAATATATACACGAAAATAACTGTTGCTTGGGATAGAAAATAATACAAATCACTAAGACAATTTATTAAAGACGAAAATATAAAATAAAAATATTAACACACCTGCAATCTTTAACAATATGTGAAAGACTAAAATTTACTCATGCAAGTTTGGCAGAAGACAGTTAATATATATATATATATATATATATATATATATATATATATATATATATATATATATATATATATATATATATATATATATATATATATATATATATATATATATATATATATATAATTTTTTTTTTTTTTTTTTTTTATTATAAGTGGTGATATTTTTGCTTCATATTCATCCCACAGCTTCCAGAGATGGACTTGTTTGTCATAATTTTTTTTTTTACGATTTTAGCTTGTGCTCAGCAACTAGGCTGCAATCATCTAACTTAAACAATAATCAATATATACACGAAAATAACTGTTGCTTGGGATCGAAAATAATAAAAAAATACTAGACAATTTATTAAAGTCGAAAATAAAAAATAAAAACATTGTTAATAGGTCTGCAATCAGCTCACTGCTCGGTCGGTCTGACTAATTACCCAAATGTACCCAAATATAGCCACAATGAAGTCAAATTATGGTCCTACATGAATAAATCGGACTGCCAATCACTTGTCGACTAGTATTTGGTGTCAGAAAGTCACAAAAAATTGGAAAACTTACTTTAATCTGAGTTAATAGATCGCGTGCATGTACCGAGGGAGCGAGGAATTACCCAAATGTAGCCAAATTATGGTCGTACAAGCGTAATTCGGGCTGTGAATCACTTCTCGATTATTATTTGGTGTCAAAGTAAAAAAAAATTGGTAAACTTAATTTAATCTGAGTTGTGTTAGGTTAGGTTAGGTTAGGTACATGCACTTGATCTATTAACTCAGATTAAATTAAGTTTACCAATTTTTTGTGACTTCATGACACCAAATACTAGTCGAGGTTAGGTTAGGTTAGGTACATGCACTCGATCTATTAACTCAGATAAAATTAAGTTTACCAATTTTTTGTGACTTTGCGACACCAAATACTAGTCGAGAAGTGATTGGCAGTCTGATTTATTCATCTAGGACCATAATTTGACTTCATTGATATTTGGGTAATTCCTTCCTCGGTACATGCACTCGATCTATTAACTCAGATAAAATTAAGTTTACCAATTTTTTGTGACTTTGCGACACCAAATACTAGTCGAGAAGTGATTGGCAGTCTGATTTATTCATCTAGGACCATAATTTGACTTCATTCCGGCTATATTTGGCTACATTTGGGTACATTTGGGTAATTAGTCGGACCCCCTGCTCGGTGGTTTATGCGATGGTGCCAAAGCACCTTCATATGTTCTGTATTTTGTTTAGTTACCAATGTTTAAATCGTTTTCTTTATTAAATAATAAATATTCATGTATAATAATAACACAATACTTCTCGAGTCGTCTGTATACATGTGTAATTTGTATTCGTGTAAAATAATAACTTACAATTTGTCACTAATACCAGCGGCTGTTAGTGGTGACGAAATGGATTTGATATTGTTGACGAGATGGGGTTTTGGTGACGAACCTGGTCGGTGACGAAACGGATTGGTGATGAAATGGGGTGTATCCCCTGTATGATACTCCTAAATTAACACAGTAATAATGGTTCAATAGTGATTCATGCAAAGAAACTTTTGTCATAAATTGTATACTTACCCCATCTATATACAGTACTGTACATTGTATACTTGGGTAACACTTAAGGGTACATTCCCACATTAACCAGAAATTAGGAAAGTTTTGTCTAACAGTTAAGGACAAGGGTCTGGGTTAACCACATAACTGAACAAAAATATATATAGAAGATTTATTTCTTACCTCAAGAATAAAGCAATTCTGCTTGAGGAATTTTACTTTTCCTATTCTGTTTTTTTCCTTAGTTAATACTTTAAATAAATATGCTTCGTGCCCTATGTTTAATTGCCGACCCCATTTTTGCACAACTTTCAACTGTTGACAAATGCTTCCCAGGAACCGACTAACCCCAAACATTAAAGTGATGAAATGCTATCCAGCCAGTGACTGATCTTCCTTCTATTCCATACAAGCATAACCTGACCTAATAGTACAGTTGACTTTCACTCTCGGATAAGTAGGTACAGTAATGTTGGTTCATCTTGACTATAATATACTGTAGTTACATTCATTAGAAGTGTTTGTGTGTATGGAGTGGTTGATGACACTGCTGATGAGAGTACCCCAAGATAAATATTATTGAATTGTGAAATGAAGAACCATTAATAATTGTACAAGTGGTGCATGAGAAATCTGTGATATTGTAGCACCTACTACAGGAGGCACTCCTCCAGGAAAAAAGTTTCCTGGATATTAAAATAGACAAAGAGATGAAGAACTATGTGTTCTACTTCACAAAGATATATACAGTACAGTACAGTACAGCATCACTCAGTTCACAGAAGCTGAAGTAATTAAAAAAAATTGGAGAAAATAAAGAAAGAGCTGCCCATATAAACTAGGACATTACAGTACTTAAACAAGCAATGATTGCCTTGAATCACTGTATGTATATTGTATTTAGTACACAAAATTCACTTCATTAAATATTTTAGATTTACATGTTCACTGAATGACCTTTTCAAATACAGTATACAGTATGTTAGTTGTCAAGGATTTCTTAACCCCTTCACTATGTTTGGCTAACCCTTGACAATTTTATTCGGCACACTGGGCCCTGTACACCTGGAGTTGAGGCCGTTAAGTCCTGATTGTCAGGACTGTGCTGTGGGAAGAGAATACTACTGTAAACTTTCCGTAATGGTTTTAGCAGTAACACACATATCTCTTGCCAATATGTCAAGGGTGTGAGTCCTGCTTGGCTTGGCCACTTGTGAGAAGGTCTAGTGTGACCCTACTAAACATCGCAGGTTTCCCAAACTCCGGGTTCCTCCTGTATTGTACTCACATGGGATAGACCAACTGCCCGAATGGCTAGTAAGCTGATAAGTGGTGAAATAATAAAAAAAAAATGCAAGATGTCTGTACAGCATGCCCTTCAAATTCGTGGGGGTTAGGTTCTCAAAATGGGAGCAATTATTTCATTTACCTGTATTGTATACAGTATATGTGTGTGTGTGTGTGTGTGTGTGTACACACTACTACTACTGCGTGTGTGTGTCTACACACACACACATACATACAATACAGGTAAAGGAAATTACGGTGTCTAGAACGAATGGCTCCCTGTCATGGCCACGAATATGCCGGCATCTTTAAAACTACCCGCAGACATTCTTGGATACATCCAGGGTGTCATCCGCAAATAATAGAGGACTGCGAAATAAAAATCCCCGTACTGTACAGTATTATATTTGTTACCCGCAAATAATTATGTACAGATAGCATGCACACACACACTGATAATTTTTCATATTATAAGATCTGTAAACACCCTGTTAGAAGTGTCATGTGAATTATACCAATTCTGTATGTATTTTCTTACATTTCTGTTGAGTCTTATACTGTATTTGGTGATTGCAGGTTTTATGATGCTGGCCATACAGTTGTTGGAATTGAAGCAGTGGAAAAAGGAGTACTGGAATTTTTTTCTGAACAAAACCTCTCCTATAGCACAGAACAGTTGTCCTGGGGAAAACTGCACAAGGTACAGTCTGCATGTAAAGCCTTGGTTTATATCAAGACCATTTCCTTTGCTGCTATTGATGTTAAAGAAACTGCTTTGTGCATTGGCATTGTTGTATTCAGTGAGGACAAGTTTTTACAAGTATATTACTAAATGTATGAAAGGCCAGCAGTTGAGAATGGCAACTTATGCAATTGGGAAGACTTCATTCATTCATTGCTTGAAGCAGTCAGTGCATCAATTAGGGCAGTGGTTCCCAAACTTTTTAACATGACGCCTCCTTTTGATTTTTGTGAAGTCCTCGTGCCTCCCCCCCCCCCTTATATTTTTGTATGTAAAATCTACATCACACCATAGTTATAAGCAAAATTAATTAAAAATCATTAAAAGAGAAGAAATCCAGACTAAAACACACAGTTTGAGATAAATCTTAACATACCGTAACTGAAGATGAGGGAGGATCGGTGGCTGGTAGTGTTGTGAAAGATACGAGTACTGTAGTGTGAGAGTCAGTATGGTATCCACGACATGTACAAGGAAAGACAAAAGTCGTGTCGTGAAATTTGGTGAAAACATATGCCGAAGAGCTAAACTTTTTGTGCGCTCTGCCTTGTGGCAGGGGGCTCTCATAATGTTTCACGAGTTATATTTAATCTTCGGACAAAACCGCGACACGACTTTTGTCTTTGATTGTACAAGATTGTAAGGAGAGAGAGATGAAATGATAGAAAACGGATAGGGGTGACTGCTATACTTTGGTTTTGCACGGATGTGTGGAATATTCAACCGAAGAGAGAGTTACTCCTGAAAGAGTTTCTTCATTATATTCTTTTTGAGAAAAAGATTTAAAATTTTGGCAGATGGCTTCACGCCTCCCCAGTACCCACCTCACACCCCCCAAGGGGGGCACGCCCCCCAGTTTGGGAACCACTGAGAGTACAGTAATGCTCCCTGCTGTCAAGAAGAACAGGTAGCTACACATTTTGAAGACAGTGGCAGGATCTCCCTCTCAGGTGCTTGTTGGCAGTGATACAGTTCAGTTCTTTCACAAGGTTTCCTAAGTCATAAAATATAACAAAAGGTAGGATGCTTGAACGTTGCTTGAGCACGGTGGTGCGTGTAATGTTGTACAGTACCTAAAAAGGGAGCAAGTGCTGTACCGGTATACAGTAGTATTTCTCTTCAAAACAATGTTGTTTACAGTAATTTAAACAAATCTATAAACTGTTCTATGGTTTTAGGTAACTTAAGGAAAATGGGTTCAGAAAAGTTAGTAATGGGTTAATATGTTTAACTTGATTTTAAAGTTGTTAAAAGATATTGTACATATCTTTCACATCAATATATTGTAAAATTACAATCCTGTATTGTGTTTCTTTAACAGACAAAAGATGACAGACTTAGTATATACTGCAGTGACATGATGAAAGTGGATGTAGCAGCCTTAGGCAAGTTTGATGCTGTGTGGGACAGAGGTTCACTTGTTGCCATATATGAAGAAGACAGAGAATGGTGATCTTTTTAAAATTTTGTTTTGGTTCTAATAATACACAATATTACGGTATTCTTATTTTTCCATATTTCACTGGAATAATGTTGTATTGTATTATCTTTTTAGCATTATAATTGAAATGGTTGATGATATATATATCTTACATGTACAGTATATGCATTTAGTTTCCCTCCCTCTCTTTAAAAAGTACTTTCCTCAACTTTTTTGCCAAACCTATGTGAATTCTAGACCTCAGTGAAAGACAGGCCAGTATTAACCTTTTATCAATGGAGCACAGTGTTTGGGCAGATGCAGTGCTCGCCTCCTGTACCAGGGGGTTAGTGGTTCAATTATTAAGTGCTCCCAGTTTCAACCAGCATTAAATGGATTCTTAAGTTTACAACTTGGGGAAATGAATGCAGTCATGTGCACTACCGGCCATGCTGCCTCCTTGTGCACTGATGGCTTAGTATGCAGTGACCTGTTTCCACAGTATCCCTAATGGGCAGTCATGCCTATGGGACCAACTTTCACTTTTACCTTTTATCAACTTACTGCACATTCAAGCAGTTGGTCTGTTCTGTTATTTTACTATGACCTTCAGTGTCCAGTTTTAGTACAATAGGAAATCAGATAACCTGCCATGTTTGGCAGTCACACTGGATAACACCCATCTCACATCTGACCCAGGCCAGGGATTGAACCGAGAACAAAATTAAACTCAAATTTGATTGGTGAATGTATACAAGTTCACATCAGACAGTCAAATATGAAGCTTATTCAAGAACTGTCATAGCAATTGACAAATCTCTTTAAGCATAAGGAAGACCTTTATCTAGATATTGCTAGATATTGGGCTGTCTTGACAATCTTTGTAACAGCAGAGAACTGTGAGTTGAAGTAATCATGTGATAAGAGAGATTGTGAGTGTTAGAAGCTCCTCTCATTAACCCTCACCTGGGTAGCCCTACTGATCCTTGAGACAACTGCCATTTTCTTATGGATTCAACAGGTTGGGAAGGCTGCAATACATTCACTTCATACAGCAATACTGTACCTTGTTCTTTAGAAAAATGTCCCATGCTGTCAAATATTAGTGCACACCTCACAGTCAATGGGTGGCTTTGTTTATGAAAGTCTTGGCAAGTGTAAGTCATTCATATCCTTTGCAAGAGACAGACTTAACAAAATGGAATTAACGTTGTAGCCAACAAAACAGATACTTAATGTGAACTATAGTATGCAGTACTGAACTAAAGAATCATGAATTTAAAGGGAGTCATGTAGGGTACCGGATGATCCAAGGAGACTTGCACTGAAGTCCGGTTTTGTACACAGGGATTCAGGAATAAAAAATTAATGGCAAATGAATTATATATTGTATTTAACATTGCAGCTATGTACAGATTATGAAATCTCTTCTGGCACCGGACTTTCGCTACTTGCTCAATGTTACACAGTATACACCAGATGAATTCTTCAGTGGACCTCCTAGAAATGTACCAAGGGAACTGATTGAACAGTTTTTTGGTATGTCTAAATTTATTCAGTATTAAATTTTATATATATATATACACAGATATACAGTAGGTTCTCGCCAATAACGTCTAATTGGTGCCTGAAAAACGCCGTTATTAGCGAAAACGTTATTTGTGTGACAGTAAAATACATGTAAAATGGGTTCATTGGTGCTGCTGCCCCAAGAATTTCACCCATTTTTTCCCCTTTGAAGCCCTCCTAACTCCTTTTGTTAGCTGAAATAAAAAGAATTGTTATTCAATCATCAAAATAAAGAATTTGAGTAATATAACACTGAGCTTGGTTGAGTTTTTGAGGTGCTTGGTGTGATGATTGTTCCGAGGCTGGGGCATGGAGGCTACTGCATCGAACCTCCGCCCACTTCCCTGGCCCCATCTCCGTCCCCACGCTGGCCTCCCGCACCTGGTTCACCCACTTCCGCTAACACTTTATCAAACCCCACAAAGTCAAAATCTTCAGGCATTTCCCCAATGTCATCAATGTCTTCATCAACTTCAACCTCTCTCTGTTGGTCTTCCTCGGCTGGCCGGCGTTGTGAAAGAAAGAGAGTGATGAGTGACTGCTGCCGGGCATTCACTCACTTGTTGTACTGCTTCTTTTATTTTCTAGAAATAGATTCTACAAATCCAATCATTTGCTCCCTTTCACCTGAGTCACTCTCAATGTCTTAGATCATCTCTTGAAGGCTGGTACAGGTACCCAATAAGAGTGACAGCTTCTGTGTCGTCGCTTTTCTCTGCTCAGTCTCCCCTGCATCACTCTCTGCATCACCACTCTCACAACCTTCTTCATCCTCCAGGAGATCCTCGACGTCATTTGTGTTACCATCTTGCATCAGTTCTTCTAAATCTTCCCGAGTCACTTCTTGAAATCCTGGGGCTGGGATACTGCGGACGGTTTCCAACACTTGGTTCATTAACTCTGCTGTCTCTTCGTCTCGGCAGACTTGAGTTGTGGCAGGAGTGCCGACCAGGCATGCCTAACGGTTGCTTTTGTAGTATTTCCCCAGGCTTTTACAAAGATATTGATTGCCTAGCGAATGTTATAATTTTTCCAGAAGGCAGTAACAGTCATTGTGGAGGTTGCAGGTACGCCAGGTGGAGCAGGGGTGGCGGGGGTAGCAGGTGAGCCAGGTGGAAGAGTGGAGGCGGAGGCTGTGGATGAGCCAGGCAGAGCAGCGGAGGCAGCGAAGGGAGGGAGGGGAGGATCCTCCTCCTCCTCCTCGCTACTGCTCACAGTTTCAGCAATTTCCTTCACTTCTTGCTTATCAGTTTCCTTCCTCATCTTGTCATGGACATATTTGTAGTACAGCAACTTTACATTCGCTATGATTTCTTGGTCTAGGGTGATGTCTTACTAGAAATCGTGCATGACTGGGGGCATTGTCTAGAAAGAGCACCACTTTGAAGGCTACATTCTTCTTCCGGCAGTATTCTTTGGCATCCTTAACAAAACAATCATCAAACCACTTCTTTGATAACTGTGTGGACATGAAGCCTTTATTTGTCTTTTCCCAGTAGACATTCAGTTTGGATATATCACATCCCTTGGTCTTTTATATTTGTAGATCACCAGAGGCTTCATGAGGTAGTCACCTGAAGCATTACAGGTTAGGACACTAAAGCGATCCTTTGCCATTTTCACACCTTTTGCCTGTTTTTCTTTCTTAGAGATAAATGTTGCTTTAGGGGATTTTTTTCCAAAACATTCCGCTCTTATCACAGTTAAAAATCTGATCCAGGGTATAACCTCCCTCTTGAATGATTTGATTGGCAATTTCAGGGAAGCAATCTGCAGCCACTAAGTCAGCAGATGAAGCCTCACCCTGATACTTTGCATACTTTGTGCCACTTCTAGCTTTAAACTTATGCAGCCATCCTAAGGCATTGAAAGGAGGGGGAAACGTAATGTTTTTCTTTCGAGTTACAGCAGCGTACAATACCCTTGCTTGATCTCGTATCTGAGGGCCGCTAACACTTGCACTGTCTTTCATTCTACAAGCTAACCATTTCACAAGAAAATGCTCTGTTATCACTAACAACCTGTTTCTATCACTTTTATCATTCATAGCTCACCTCTCATTTCTACCACTACCGAAATATTTCTGAGCCAGAGCAATACTCTTCTTGGTAGGCATGAGTAGGCATGCTTCTTGTGGCTTTGTCTCTTAGCTTTGGGGTCTTTTTTCTCATTCACTTTAAAAGTTCCCGGGCATTCACGCAGCAAATCACTCCCTCCACCACCTCCCCTAGCTCCCACAGGCAAAAACATGGAAGCCATTATTGACCACCAACCCTAGCAACCACTGGTTATAGAGGCGAAAATTTCACACGTGGGCACAGCACTGTATTCCACGGAGCGTGTGAGAGTGGGGCAGAACGGACAACTACGTCATCAACATGGCAGCAAGCAAACGCTATCTTTGATGCGCTCGGATGCTTCCTGCGAAATCTCCGTTATTCAAGAGAATCCAGACTTTATTATCGAAAATGGGTATCTATTGTAACTTAGCGTTATTGTCGAAACGTTATTGTGGAAGTCGTTATTGGCAAGAGAGAGCACACACACACACACACACACACACACACACACACACACACACACATATACTAATCTCATTTTGCATATTTTTAATTCATAATGTAGTTGGTGACAGTATGTCTATAACCTCATGTGGATACAGCAAGGGACATGGACACGAGATTGATATTAAGTTAATCTGTATTACAATGATAGTTTTATCAATGGCAGCCTGTCCATACACATCTCAGGTGAATGTACAGTCAACAAAAAAAAATTTATGCACCAAGAATTCTGAACAACACTCATTTACATGGGTGATTCCTGTTAATTTCTCTATATTAACTATATATGCTATAAAAAATACATCATACTGGTTATACAATGCATCACACAACCAGAAATACCAACCTTACCAAATTAACATGGCCTCAGTCAGTGATATCAGACCAAGGGGTGCAGAACACTTTTTTGCTGACTGTACATCTCCATTTCTAATCTCAGGTCTTAATCTTCAAAACTGTAGTTATGCATGGCAAACAGTACAGCTTCACAAGCATACATTTTGCCCAAAACATGGGATCAACAAGAGGGAGTGAAGCACAAGGTTCTAACTGTCAGAACCCCGTGTTTCGTTTCTTCTTGTCGATCACGTTTGGGCAAAATGTACACTAGTGTGGCTGCACCCAAACTGACAGACTAACGAATAACCAGAAATACAAATTGTCTTTTATAAATGAGAGCAGATTTTTTTGGTACTTTTCGCTTTCCTATTTTCAAAAGGAACTGGAAAACTGAAGTTGGTCCAGTTCATAACGGAGCCAAACAGTAGAGAATCAAGAAGCACACTCATGTCTCTTTTAGTAGAATGTGATGCGAGGGATATTCTTTTTATTATTATTATTATTATTATTATTATTATTATTATTTTAATTACTTAAGTTCCAATTACAATTTGGATCCATAAGAGCTTGATTTTCAACCCATAGATTTGCTGACTATACAGAACTCCCATTCCAGGCCATTTATAATAAAGGATTTCAGTGTCAGTCTGATTTATTTCTGATTGACTGCAGTACAATACATGATGAATTTTTTCATTGTGAAGTTGTGTGTTATTTGGGTATCCTTTTGAATACAATTCATTAATCTTTTTTATATCAGTATTAGGATATTAAGAATTTGAATTGGACAAGGTTTTGCTTCTTATTTTTCAGGTGATATGTGCAAGATAGAGTTACTGGAGTCTGTCAAGTGGCCTGAAGAAGATGAGCGAATTGCAAATTGGAACTTGAAATCAATGACTGAAGCTGTATTCATTCTTAGCCCAAATAATTGATTGTACTCAATTTCATTGGCTCCAGAGCTTGGCTTTGAGCCTAAAATCCATAAATCAGTTAATCTATCAATTGATCTATTCCATTGTATAAATAGTTAAATAAGAAAGCCAGTTGATACTTCAAGGAAAACATAGTTTTATTTTGTGTCTGGTTAACATTTCCTTCCAAGAAGTGGTTTGCAGTTAATGGTGCTACATGCAAACCTCTAAGATAGACAAATATAGTAATGTATACAATAAACCCCGGCTAAAGTGAACTTCACTTAATAAAAAATCTGGCCCATCCTTACCTTTGTGGGAAAAATTGCAAATTTTGTAAATATTCTGAGTTTTTTTGCACAATTAGTCTGTTCTCTTAATTTTTTTTTTTTTTATACGGGAATTAACCCCGGCCCATGTCAAACGACCCACAATGGAGCCTGGGGGGCGAAAAAAAAAAGAACGGAAAGAAATTGTAAATATAGAAAAAAGGTTATACTGTATTAATCTACACCACGAAGATGCTGGAAAACCAGCTTTTTAAAGTGAGACAGATTGTAAGAGCATGGAAACCAGGGCAGTGGAGTCGGAGTCGGAGTCGAGGAGTCGGAGGAAATTTCGGCTTGTGGAGTCGGAGTCGGTAAAATTGTCCAGACTCCGACTCCGACTGAAGCTATTCTGTTCCTAAGAACAAATATATGAACTCAGGCATATTCATTGCAGTGATTCCACTGATCCCACTAATTTTCTTAAATTATTAAAAGAATTTATTTCCATTTTATAAGCATTATTATGAATTTATTGTAGCAGGCACAGTATAGCACTATAATTTTGGACGATAGTCTCTTCTTTACCATTTGAAATTTTGAATTATATCAAATTTTGTTTCGTTGAAAACTGCACAGAGGCTCTCAGCTACAAAACAATTAGCTACAACCTGTTTTTGGTGAGATTAAGGCAAATTTAATTTAATAACTTAATCATGTAAGGTTTATCCATTTTCCTTAATAAGGTATTCATTTCTTTAATGTACATAAATATATAACTTTACTTTAAAAGGAATTGTAGGATCATCATTTAGATCCACATCAGATTATGAGCTTAAACAAAATTCATATGCTGAGATCAAACTTTTAGATATACATGTAAATGGTGTTTTCTAGTTAATATCTTGAATTCTTAATAAATTTATTTTTCTTTTGATTGAAACTTTGAAAGTCAAGCCTATCATCTTTTTGTAGTTCTTAAATATCGTCCAGATCATTAATAAAGCTGTAGCAGTATAGCCACGGTGTTTTACTTTTTACCTATGCAGGTTACAACATACAAATTACAATTAGGATGGTAGAAATAGTTGTTACAAATAGGCCAAGGAGTCGGAGTCGGAAGCATAAAAATTTGAGGAGTCGGAGTCGGAGTCGGAGTCGAAGGTTTTGTCTTCGACTCCACAGCCCTGATGGAAACACAGAAGAAGGCAGAGCATTCCACAGTTTGGCTGTGTGAGGAAAGAAGGAGGTACTATAACGGGTTATTCTCGTGTGACCGACATCCACGGAGAAACGGTGGGCACCGTGGGCAAGACGTGTGTTACGAACCTACCGGTACGGCCTTGCTGGCGGTACACAGGATGCCAAGTCCACTGAACATTGCCTGTTAAAGTACCTGTAAATGAGAGAGAGTGAAGCAACATTGCAGCGAAGAGAAAGGGAAGAAAGATTGTCGACTAAAGGAGGAGAGTTAATAAGATGAAATGCCTTTGATTCCACCCTATCTAATAGTTGGACAGAAGAAGAGCCACCCCAGATATGAGAGCAGTACTCCAAGTTAGGACGAATGAATCCCTTATATACTTGGAGCAACTGCTCAGGAGTGAAGTAGCTGTGGCATCTGTACAGCATTCCCAACTTTCGGGAGGCAGCTTTAGTTATACTAAGGATGTGTGATTTCCAGGACATACTGGAGGAAATGGTGAGGCCTAACATATTTATTTCAGAATTTGGGAGGATGATAGCGTCCTGAAATGTAATTGGTTGGAGATCGTCTAATTTACAAAGTGTAATTGGTAAATAGAATCAGTTCATGTCAGCACCACATGTTCCATTCAGACTTTACCCACAAAGATCATCTGATATTAGATGACTGTATAACACAACAAAACAAATCGTGATTGTTCCCCTCAGTTGCCATTCATCAATAGCACTGGTATTTGTGGCTCACTCCAGGTGGAAGTCATACACCTAGTCCTGTGTTAACTGACATTTCACATCCACACCACTCCTTAGAGATTGAGTACAGTACTTTAATGCTATTTCTGTCTTATATTCTCCATCGTATGGCAAGGGCAAGGGGTAGTGCAAGGCCAAATTAAACGCTTAAGCACACAAGCATTGCTGATAAACTGGGAATAATACATAGTACCTACCCTACTTGATTTTAAAGATGCTATCTATCTCTCCCTAAGACATCAGACACACAAAATCCATATCGCCAGCCCTTTATTCCCAACACTGGCAATAGATAGGGGTTGTTAGCTCGTAAAAAATTTTTTATCATCTGTTAACACTCTTGGGGTTTTCATATTCAAAATTGCTAATGATATAAATTATCGATTTATGGTTTTTATACAAAAATTTGCGTATGAAGTCAAAGATTAAAATAAAGAAAATTATGTTTAAGGTACAGTATGTATGAATGCTAAATTAAAAGACGCACATTTGACTATTTCAGCGCGATCTGACAACTATGTAGACTTCCCTCCTTGGAGGACAGTCTACATAAAGGTTGTATTTCAGTGATGACCCACATTCCCCACACATTTTCTTGCGGCTTGTGCTGATTTCTTGTTCATCACAGTGATTTAATTTAATAACAATGTTGTGCGAGTTTTAGAGTTTTGAATCATGCCTCGTGTTGCTAGAGAGGGTGGAGGGGTGGAAACGTAGAAATTGCAAGGAGATTGCACCACGGGGCGATAGTGTGGTGCCTCCTGCTGCCTTCTGCTCACGCTTATGTTTAGAAATAATTATTTTATCCTGACTACACATAAATCCTTTTGTAGATAATTTATTTACAATGCTAATGCAACCAACCCTACCTTTTTATCTCAAATAGCAAGCTTGCTATGACTCATTATGTACAATTATCTCTTGTGTGGTGTGGTCAAGTCAAGTGTGGCGAGTAACAGGCCAGACCCCTACTGTCTTGCGGGAGAGTGCCTACCTTAACCCTGGAGTGTTAATATTGTGTTAGTGTATTTGATTTTCACATTTATTAGAACTTGAATGTACCAGTACTGAAGATAACCATAAAATAACTGTAAATGCATTGTTAGAAAGAATGTAAGTGGTTTTATTTTGTGCCTCAAGAAACTTGAAAATTTGCAAAATCTGGACCCCTTCCCCTTAAGTTGGGGTTTACTGTAATTAAAAATTAGGTGGGAGTGTTTTTAATTCAAGGTTTCTATAAGAAGAATATAGTATCCTTAAATATGGGATGTATGTACCATATATATATATTTTATGATACTGTAGGTACATTTATTGTACCTAAATGCAGAAATTCCTCAGAGACTTAGTTATTTGGTTAAATACAAATTGAATAATAAAATATGGGAAATAATGTACAGATGATTTTTTATAACACAATCGACATTAATTAAGTTAAGAGTTACTATAAGTGATTGAAATGTGTGGCACTACACTATCTCCATCAGTCTTTGCATTACTGAATTGAATTGAAACAGTTTATTTAGCCAGAAAAACACAGATACAGAGTGGATAATAAAAACAATATTAACATGGCTGAGCCAGTTGAGAACCTGAGCTCTCTTTTAGGTACCTGATAATATATACTATACATTTATCTCAAGGAAATATTATGTAACATTTACTATCATCTGGCAAGGAACATGTAGTACAGTTAATAAGATATGCAGTAGCTATATTAAAGCTATACTAAATAAAAAACAAAACAATCATTTAAACATATCACTCAAAGTAGGACTGTTAATCAATGTCCTAAATACGTTTTATTGTTTCAAAGTTGATCCAAAAGAGCATATGCATTTTCAGTACTCATTCCATTTTCACCTGCAATTCATCTTCATTACCGTATATCTCGGCCTATAAGACGGAATTTAAACCTTAAAAAAATCAGCCCAAAATTAGGGGTCGTCTCAAGTAACGGGTATAAAATTCTTACCTCTTAAATATTGTGGTTTAGCGTGTCAAGAGTGGTGATGGAGAACATCGTAAACCACTCACAAGGTCCTACCACTAATTATTTTATACTGAAACTTACGTTTGGGAAGCTGGATTAAAAATAAGATTACCGGTATATTAAAATAATAAAAATGTATTATAAACCTGTCTAACATACCGTAAAAGAACAATATACCCCGATAAACACAGCTATCATCACGCACCCCCCACCATTTGGTAGTGACGAAACAAGAAAGGGAAAGTGACCAGCTGTAAGAAGGGTGAGATAGGGCTATTTTTAGCCGTCTTTGTGTCCGAGGTGGTCAGTAATGCATATCGGTATACTTACTGATCATAATACTTATCTCCTATAAATAATTCATTTAAAATTAATTTTTTTACAAAGAATATTCAGTAAATGACTGCGTTAATTCTTGAAACTACCGACAGTGGTAAATTTAGGATGAGAATGATGAAGACGAAGTCAGGTCATCTGATTCGGAGTTTGATCCTTAATGATCACCATAAATGTATCAGGTCAACTTCACCTACCAGGTATAATGGTAGCCTCCCTTTGCCGCGAAACAAATTTATAAATTAAAGAAAATACTTGCAGTGTGTTTAATATATTACAGTATATTATAAATAAATAAACAAACAAATAAATCGGTAAATGCATTTCAAGTAAATGGAAAAATTTTACTCGACACCGACATTAGTTCCAGTTAAATAACAGACACTTAAGTGACGTCACTAGTGTTTACACTACACCAGCCGGTAACATTTGATGACATTACTTGAAGTGAATTGGCCTCATTTTAAAAAAAACAAGGATGTGTAAACTGCAC
Organism: Homarus americanus; assembly: GCF_018991925.1. Classification (NCBI taxonomy): domain Eukaryota; kingdom Metazoa; phylum Arthropoda; class Malacostraca; order Decapoda; family Nephropidae; genus Homarus; species Homarus americanus. Next base: position 3,877,855 of record NW_024735503.1, on the reverse strand, counting down.
TGGTCAATGGGATGGTTGGTAAAGGACTACTGGGTCAGTAAGCTCCCAATGGTAAGTGTCACATTTGGGGTAGTTTTATACAGCAAATAGAGCTCAAAAACCTACTTTTTAAAAGGACACTTTTGGAGTCGTCTTATACACATCGTCGCCTTGTAGGCCGAGATATACGGTAATCCAATCTAGAGAATGAAGGTAATACAGTACTGTAGCTTTCCTCTTGAGTATGTACAGCAGTGCATATGTTTACAAGAATAAAATAAACAAGATTATTGTAGCAACGGGAAGAATATGATCAAGTAATCTAAGCTTTTTATGCGAGCTAAAATTAATGGGTAAACAGGCCAGGTGACTTTACATAAGAACATAAGAATGGAGGAAACTGCAGCGGGCCTATTGACCTATACTGGGCAGTCCAGTTTATACCCAACCCCTATTGCTCATATAAGCATCCAACCTATGTTTGAAGCTATCCAGCGTTTTCGAGTTAATGATGATATTTGGTAACTTGTTCCATTCATCCACTACTCTGTTTTCAAACCAGTGTTTACCTATTTCGCGCCAAAATCTAAATTTGTCTAATTTAAAACCATTGTTACGAGTTCGCTCCTGGTTAGATAGTTTGAGTACCTTTGTAATGTCACCTTTGTTTAACCCTGACTTCCATTTATACACCTCTATCATGTCGCCCCTCACTCTACGTCTTTTGAGGGAGTGCAAATTAAAATGCTTTAACCTGTCTCTGTACTCAAGGTTCCTAATGCCTGGGATTAGTCTTGTATTCTCCTCTGGATTCTTTCCAAGGATTCTATATCCATGCTGTAATACGGTGACCAGAACTGAACTGCGTAATCCAGGTGAGGTCTCACAAGCGCTAGATATAATTTTAAGATGACCTCGCTAGTCTTGTAACTAACACTCCTTTGTATGAACCCAAGTACTTTATTAGCCTTGTTACGAGCAAAAACACATTGTTTACTTGGCTTAAGATTCCTACTTATCATTACTCCTAAATCTCTCTCGCAGTAGGATTCCACAATGGCATCATTGTTCATCTGGTAACTGGTTTCCCTGTTTACATCTCCTATACTGAGTACTTTACATTTGTCCACATGGAATTTCATCTGCCATTTTTCCAACCATTCGAAAAATTTGTTTAGATCTTCCTGTAGTTTTGCAGAGTCCTCGTCAGATTTAATTACACGTCCTATTTTAGTGTCATCAGCAAATTTACTTATGTTGCTGTCTATGCCGATATCTATGGTCCGAGTACTGAGCCTTGGGGTACTCCACTAGTGACGTTGCTCCAATGCGATTTAGTGCCGTTTATGCTCACTCGCCGTTTCCTGTCCCGTAACCACGCCCAATCCATTTAAGGATATTACCTTCGATGCCATGCACTTCCACCTTTCTAATTAGTCTTTCGGGGGGACTCTGTCAAAGGCTTTGCTGAAGTCGAGATATACCACATCATAATTGTGCCCCTTGTCCACCGATTCGAAAACTGATGAAAAGAATGTTAATAGATTAGTTAGACATGAACGCCCGCTTGTGAAGCCATGTTGGGAATCATTGATCAACTTGTGCTTCTCCAGGTGGTTTCGAATAGAGTTTGAAATGATTGATTCTAGTAATTTGCCTACTATTGATGTTAGACTGATTGGGCAGTAGTTAGAGGATAGTGATCTATCCCCCTTCTTGAAAATCGGTATTACATTTGCTATCATCCAGGATTCTGGTACTACACCTGTTTTTAATGACATGTTAAACAACTTTGCCAAGGGCATACTAAGCTCTTCCTTACAGTCCTTTAATACTCTGGCAAATATCTCATCGGGACCAGGTGACTTATTAGGCTTCAGTTTGTCTATTTGCTTATTAACATCGTTACTAGTCACTACTATCTCCCTTAATTTGTTTTCTTCACTATCTCTGAATAGAGTCGGTGCCTCGGGTATCATGTTTAAATTTTCGGTGGTGAAAACTGTTGAAAAATATTTATTCAGATTACAGTGGTCCCTCGGTTAACGAGCACAATCCGTTCCAGCAGGTTGTTCGTTAACCGAAAAACTCGTTAACCGAAACCATTGTTTCAATGGGTTTTTGGGTAATTGGTTCCAGCTCACCGAAAATTGCCTAAATTCAACAAAAAAGGTAGAAAAGTTCACTTACTGTGAGGTGTGTATGTAGAAGGCTCCTGGATGATGATGATGATGATGGGAATTAGAATGGGGGTGGAGGAGAAGGAAGAAGAGAAGGCTTTGGGGTGGAAGAGAAGTCACCCCATGGCACCATTTCACCCATATAATTTTAGTTCTCTTGGTGTAATTCAAGATTATTTTCTTTATATCAACACTGCACTGCATTATATATTGTCAATATGTAAAATAAATTTCAAAATTACCAATAATTTGCTTGGAAACACAGAAAAAAAGCATTTAGTTGAAGAGAGTCTCAAGCAAAATGTTACCTCCACTGAAAACAGAGAGAGACTAACGCCTGTCTGGTGTGTTAACAGGCTGGATGGCACGCCAGAAACTAGTTTCTTTACCTTCAATTATGTTCAATAATTGTTAAAATGACTAAAAATGTTAATATTAAACTTTTAAAATTATTGAATAGTATAAACTTCTTGATATTTACTAAAATAGTAAGGAATTTAAGCCCTAAAACCAATTACTGTATTGGCGGACTAATACTACAGCTGGTGGACCGCCAAATGCAAGCGAAAACATGTTGAAGTCGGCTCGTAAAAAACTCGTTAATCAAGGGATTGCTCGTTAACCGACGTTAAGAATCTTATGGAAGGTAAATCGTTAACCGAAATCTCGTTAACCGAGGCGCTCATTAACCGAGGGATCACTGTATTGCTCATTTCTCTGTCGTTATCAGTTAGCTCGCCGGTATATGAACGTATTGGTCCAATCTTATCTTTTGTTATAGTTTCATACATTTGGTAGAATCCTTTGGGGTTTGTCTTCGCCTCCCTTGCTTTCTTCAGTTCATTATTTCTCTTTGCTTTTCTTATCTCGGTCTTAACCCTGCCGGCCAATACCTTATAATACTCCCGGAGGTAAATTTCACCACGATATATCCTTCTACCTATAGCCTTCCTTTGGCCAATAATGTTTTTTAAATAATTATTTATCCATTTAGGGTCATTGTTGTCTGATCTGAGTTTTTTGTATGGTATGTTTTGCCTTTGTGCATTAAGTAACTCATTATTTAAATTGTCGTGGAACTCGGCAATCTCAGATCTCGTTATCAGGTCAGTGTCATCTGTCAGGTTCACGCCCAAGCGCGACACCCCCTCTCTTAGCTGCTTCTTTAAACTATCAAAGTTTGCCCTTCTGAAATCTGGGACTTTAATGGAATTCTCCTTATGTCTGACCTAAAAATCTAACTGGAATCTAATTTCTTTGTGATCTCTGTTTGCAAGTTTGTTCCCTACCTCGACATTGCTAATGAGGTTTTCTCTGTTCGACAGAACTAGATCCTGGATGGGTTCGGTTATATGTTGACTTAGGAAACAGTCCTGGATCGTTTTGAGGAAATCCTCTGATACTGAGTTACCCGTAAGGTCAGTCCAATCTATTTGGCCAAGGTTAAAATCGCCTACTATACAGACTTTGTTGTGTGTGGAAGCCCTGCGCATTTCATCCCAGATAAGTCGCTCATTAACTCTATCAAGAGTGGGAGGTCTATATATTACTCCTATGATTAATTTTTCCCTACCATCGATTAATTCTATCCAAATTGTTTCGGTATTCCACTCAGTTTTTATTTCCTTATTTATTTCACACTTCAGATTATCCCTGACATAGATTGCTACTCCGCCTCCTTTCCTGGACGGCCTATCGGTATGAAACAATTTGTAATCCGCAATTTAGTATTCGACAGGTAACTCACGTGAGTCTTGGTCTATCCATGTTTCAGTGAATGCTATTATATCGATTTTTTCGGTACATACCAAGACCTTAATATCATCCATTTTGTTTCTCATACTTCTACTGTTCGCGTAGTAGACATTTAAGTTAGTCGTGTTCTGAGTCCTCCCTTTACCGCGTTTAGGTTTAAACTCCCTGTCTGCTTTCGTTTTGTTGTCATTCCTAACACTATTTCTCTGTAATCTTTCACTTTGTTTACCCGCTCCCAATGCAGTCTCCTCCACCCCCGTGCCCTCATGTTCCCCCAGCAGTTTAAAGACTTCGATATCTTTTGAACTGCCCCCTCTAGAGACCCAGGCAGGGTTGCCACCCCCTCCCGAGATAGGTGCACCCCATCCCTAGCATAAAGGTCCCTTCTGCCGTAGAAGTTGTCCCAGTTGTCAATGAATGGGACTGATATTGACTTGCAATATCCGTCAAGACGGCCGTTGACACCAACTGCCCTTGACAACCATTCATTGCTAACTCTCCTTCTAGGCAGGACACCACATATGATAGGGATCCCTCCATTAGTCCTAATACGATCTGTAGCTGTTTTGAACTTATCAAGAAGCTCTTCACTCCTACACCGGCCAATATCGTTGCCTTCTGCACTGAGGCAGATAATGGGTTTGTTCCCATTACCAGACAAGATATTGTCCATCCTGTCAACTATATCACCCACCCCAGCTCCTGGCAAACACACCCTCATCCTGTTCATATTTTTACCACAAAAGGCTCTGTCCAAGTACCTTACCTGTGAGTCACCAACAATTAAAGTTTTTATGCCTTCCTTGTCAGCCCTGTCCCTGACTGTACTAACGTCCAATTCGTCTATCAAGGGACTGAGCGAGTTGGTACACTTAGCTGTTGTTGTCGTTGATGTCGTATCCTTGGTGTGTTTCTTTACCACCAGTTTGGTCGTCCCTCTCCTCACAAGCATTATGGTGATTTACTGTACATGATCTCTTGCATGTACCTTATGTATGTTTATATGTATGGTATGTGTGTTTTTATGCATGCCTGTACCTAGTGCACTTACCATAGCTATAGCTTGAGTAAAGATACTGGTTATTAGTATTTAATGGTAGACTGTAGAGGTTATCACTTTTACCTGTACTGCACTGTATCATTAACCTGAATCCATTAAATTTATATTAAAACACCAACACAGGGACTCACTGCTTTAGTATTTTCTTTATACAATAGACTCAGTTATCTGTAGGTTAAATCATCATCATTAAAGTAACCTTAAATATTAGTTACTGTATATTGTACAGTACAGTACAGTACAAAGGTTTTGCTCATACTATCATTTTTTGCATCATTGTCAACTGCTGAAAGCCCTGAAGAGTTTATATGTCACTGGGGACGTGCAGAGCCTCCCGTGCATCCCATGTGGGTAGCACGTGTTACGTCATTCCGAGGTTACATCATCATATCTTGGAATATTGCTAGTTAGTGCACATCACTTTTTCATAGCAGTGACAATGTAGGAAAAGCATTTGCATAGCAATAATTGTAAAATTGATCTTAGTCATTGCATAGAAGTAAATGGTGTTATTTTTTTAACATCGTTCAACTGTCGACCGTACAGTACAGTATGTATTTGGATCCATCGTATAGCGGTCAACACCTGTACGTATAGTATAATCACACCACTAGTTTGAATCTTTCACAAAATATCCAAATACTGTACAGTAACAGGCAAGGCACACTTATCACAACTAATAAGTGATGCCACAATTCAAAATTTAAAACATGGCAACTATTGTAAAAATTAAACTATGAAAGTCAAAATGGCACGAGTCGTTGACAACTGTAAGTGAAACTGACACCAGAAAATAATTACTGCACTTGGCACTGCTGATGAAAAAATGAAGTTCTAATTGTGGTAACTTCTGAGAATTATTATCTATCTACAATATCCATATAACAAATAAGCAAAGTTTTAGTTCAATCCACTGAAAATTGCATGAGTTGATTACACAAACTATATTCCCTCAGTTGGGGCAGACAGAGGAACAACAGTGGGCTGGACACATACAGATTTGTCACAGCAGAATTATTTTAGCATATGCACATATACCATTTGTACCAAGTGGTGTGAATTTCCTTCAAAAGCTGGTGGATGTGTTAACCTTACAAGCTTACAGACAAATTTGCATCCCTCTACTCAGCCTTGACAAGAAAGATTAAATATAATGTATAATAGGAAGTGGTAACATTTAACACTAAGATGAGCATTAGCACTACTCAGCAGTGGTGTACTATATAAGTTTGTGGAAAGGGTCAATGGGGGCAAGACTTGAAGCAGAGTAAGCAAGGAGTGAGCATAGCCCCCAGAGAAAATTTTGAAATTAGGCCAATTTCAGAAACTTTTTGAGGCCATCTGTAGGACTTATTTTTTGGCCAATATTATTACATTACTCTGGCAGAAATCTGTTCTGTTGCAGGCTTACCCCCATGACTATGGGCTTGAATTAGTTTCTAAGTACAGTACTTATGTCCTCGTGAACTGGTTTCATTGGGTTCAGAGAGTTGAGGGCAGTAGCAATATATGCCACTGCTTTTCAGCCCAAGTAACTATTGTTGAAGAAGACTGACATAACCAAGTGATGGGAGTTCAGCAATGGTTGTTTTAAGGGAATCCACACTACAGCAGAAAGTCCTACCATATCTAAAGTTAGAAGTGTCCCAATCAATCCATGGTAGCTGATGGCATACATCAGGGCAAGGAGGTTCAAGTAGGCTCCAAGAGTCAGAAGTTCCCTTACCTCTGACATCATTCACTTCGACTATGGCCACAGCAGTGTGTGTGGTGGGGTCGTGGATCACCTGCCAATGATAAGAGGTTTTTATGAAATTTGTAATTGATCATATCTTGCTGTAATATTTACATAGTCATTGTCCAAGTGAAATGAGTACATTTGATGTGTAGTAGAAGTAAAGGATAAATTTTATTCCCTTTTTCTCAAACATGGCTATAATTTTGTATAGCAAGGTTAAAAAGTTAACCGTTTTCTGAAGAGTTGCTAATTCAGACCAATTTTTTTTTTATTTATCGAGTTTCTATGTAGGAACAATTCCACAA